>NC_050104.1:107364332-107667363 GCF_902167145.1 Zea mays | reverse complement strand
CTGACATCAGCACATCCTTCCTAGTTGTAGGTCACTCCGTATGGCATGTCTAGAACTCCCACATCTGGAGTCGCAATTGGGAGGGACGATCATAGCAGTAGCGGACCTCTCGGCTCCTCATGTGTTTGTTGACAAACAATCCCAGAAGATTTGATGCAACAACATATTAGCTTAACTGACAATATTGTAGATAATTTATTAAGCTTTCCAGAAAGTACTAGAACACTAAATTCCAAGTTAGTATGAGGGATTTATGATCAAAATATCGAATTGGCCCAAAACTACTATGACAATGATAGGAAGAAAAGGAACATGATCCCTAAAAGCAAAACTCAAAACTAAGAACACAATCAAAACCACCAACAAAACCTTGATCTAGGACATAAACTCAATAGAACAAATTCTAAAACCAAATCATCTAAAGGTTATGGCATGGATTGTTTTAGGACATGAAATAAATAAGGAATTAGACTATAGGACAAAGGTGAAACAATCAAAGTAAGCATAAGACATGAATCAGATGGCATACCACTTGATGAGGATGGGGTTATCGATCTTCTATTAGGTTCATGATAACTCTAGTTTTGGTGGAACACGATACACTGTTCTAGCTTTAGATTAAAAGACCCAAACTCTACAGCCTTAGCATCGTGACTCCTCTGGTTATCAACCATGTCACTAATCCAATTGACCTCACCAAGGAGGATAATTCCTACCTGTGAATGAATAACACAAGAAAGAACTCAAAATTACACATCTTAATGAAAGTAACAACTGCAAATGTATGGCCAAGATTACAAAAGTGTCGTTTCACAGCCAAAGATGGCAATTGTTCGATGATATTATGCAAATTGTTTGATGATAGTATGGCTTGGATCATCCCAACATACCATAGTATCTCCTTGGTAGTATGGCTTGTCCAAAACTCAAGTACAAAATATAAATAAAGTAAACTAGTTCTCTGAGCCTTTCTAAGCCTTCCTTTTAAGTTGGGAGGTCTTCAATGGTACTTCATGCACACACTATAAAAGATAAGTTATCAAACACTTTTAAAAGACATTATACCTTTAATTATATGGTCAAAACCACCAAAACTCACTTAGGACTTGATTGCACTTACACATTTTCACACCTATGTATTGATTTCATCAAAAGCATAAACATCCTCAGATGATATCGATTGCTCTTACTTCTAGTTTTATAGTAGTCAGAATATTTATGCCACTTTTACTTGAGCTATATATTCCTACTTAGTCACTAATTTGCTTTCAGTTAAAATATATCAACTTAAACACAACATGCCATATTCTAACTCATGCCATGATTTTTGCAATGATTACTAATTCCTAATAAGTACTCCTATTGTATCTACCAAATATTTATATCCATGTCAGTCCTCTTAGTATAGTTATACTCATGGTAGTGCCATTAATCTATTTTCAAGTGCTAATGACTCGATGATCACTAAGAGGCAAATCTTGAGTGAAATCAACAACCTAGTGAAGTAAGGAATCGACATCCCTAAGTCGAAGTTAACTCTGGTGGACAAAGCATTGCACGAGCAAACATTAGAATTTGGTTTATGTATAATGATGGGTTTCATTTACATGGACTTGTAATTCATTTGAATATTTTACTTCAATATCAATTGTAAGGTTTCCAAAGAAAACTTGAAAAAAAGAAATTAGCTAGGGTCGACTGAATGATGCTTTTGTGGTGTATTAGAAAATACTAATCACCTCTTTTTTAACTGTCATGTGGTCACTTTTGTTTGGAGAGTGTTACAAGTTGCCCTCGATGTGAAGAGAGGTCCCCAAAACCTTGAGTAACTCTTTGGATAATGGATGAACAGCTTCCATAAAATGCAAAGAATTTAATTATGTTAGGCATGGGGCAGTTCTTTAGTCTATTTGGAAATTTAGAAATAATGTTTGCTTTAACAATAGGGCCTTACAAGATCCTATTGATGTGATTTATGCTTGTTGTTTCTGGTTGGACTCATGGTCTATTCTACAGAAAAGGAGGTCAAGAAAGATTGTGGAGTTAGGAAGCCAGCAAATCCAAAAGATGGAAAATGAAGTCATCAATGCTCTTTTGTAGGGATGAAAGTGGTAATCCGAACTGTTAGGACAAATTTAATATTTTAAAATAGATATGTATAAAATTTGATGTTGATCTTTTCTTATGTTATCAAGCACATTAGTACAAATATGAATAAAATATTACATAAAATGTTTTATGTATTATTTGGTCCCTACAACACAAATAGTTGAAAAAATTACCGAATTTGTTTCCGAATCCATACCGAAGTTTATATCTATTATTTAAGAAAATATAGGATGAATTTATGGTTTATCTTTTATGAATCTTTACCGGATGGATGTTAAAAACAAGAATACAAATTTGTATTGTAGATTCTATATCCTATTTTTTCGCAATCAAAGAAAAACGACTAAAAAACTGATTACCGAATAAATACCGTTTCCGACCGTTTTCATCCCTACTCTTTTGGACGATCTTCGCTGGGTAAAAGGATTTGTTAGCTGTCGGTGGCTTTGCCTCTTTTGTTCCTGCATACTTGTGGGCATACAAAGACCTATCTGATGCATGGTTTTTTCTAGCCCATGCTTGTGCTCTTGTATCGTCGTTTATGACGATGTGACTTTGGTTTGACACCAGTTTTTGGCAGTTTGGGGTGTGTGGTATATCTTTCTCCTCTTCTAAGCATGCTCGATTTATGTGAAGTTTGATATGTTTGCCCCCTATCACTTTACATCTAGTAGCTGTTGTGTTTGGTTTTGTGGTAAAACGTTTTTGTAAGGTTTTGATACCTATTTCATAATGAAATAGGGGGTGATCCCCTTGTTCAAAATCAATTGTAAGGTTTCTAAATGTTGTTAATTGCAAAAAATTTTGTCTTACAAATATTGATGGATGTGTATGTGGTGTGTGTCTTTACAACTTCATCCTATCATTTAAGTTATGCTAGTGGAGTTCATAGATGGTGCCTCTAGGGATCCTCCTATGGCCAACAAGTTAGTGTTGCATTGGTCGAGAGTATGAGTGTAACACCCCCACTGATCCCACACAATGGATGTTACCAAATACCCTTCCCACTAAACTTATGCAACACAAGAAATGAAATAAAGAGAGAAAATATTGCAAAATCCGGCAGCACCTCCCTTGAAAGAAGCATAACAAGGGGGGGGGGGGGACATAGAGTTCATACATGATATAAAAGACAGATAATTCACGTAGTATAATCAAAATGCAAAAGTAGTAAAGTACATTCATGACCAATTAAAAAAATGGGTAACTCAGCCCACCCCAAAAAAATCAGCTCAACTACCATGAAAGGCTAGAACATAACAATTCCCTAGACTTAACCCTCCCTGATTAACAACATTATTGAGGAGTGGTTCCTTTATTAAAGGTGTAGTGGTCGTGCTGCTACATCCCTTCTTTCCCAAAGCAGAAATCAGGTGTCTGCATCAGACAATGCAAGAGTGAGATGACACATCTCAGCAAGTAAACAGAGCAAACAACAATTGGACAATGTAAATCAACCGTGCTTAAACAACCACGTAGTTCAAAACTTCCTTCTTGTATAATAATTTGCAACAAGTAAGCAAGTAACTGATTACTTAATGCCAAGATGAATCACAATGTAAAGATCCACACTATCCACATCCACATAACAGATTCCACATCTCTCCCATGAATGCACATGGCTACAGATGCAGTAATGACTTCTGCCTTCATATCTCTAAGGATATGAAGCTGCATCATACCCCTTCTCGGGCAACATATGATGCTCATTGTACCGGTACGGTCGGACCATAAGATCGTGACGAAACTTCAATGCAATGGATGATGAATGCATTATGCAAGTCAACAACATGAGTTCTTCCCAAACAAAATGTGCTAGACATATACTTTCACCCATTCCACATAATAAACCACATGGGTAACATGATCAAACCACAAACTCAACATATGTAATCAATAAAACATGAATATCTTCCAACGATGGTACTCAATTAGAAATATCAATACAAACACAAATAGCACAAACATAATCAAGTATAAGACTCTTCATTCGACAGACGGAATAACCATCACTGTTTTACTTGCCTTCACCGGAAGTTTGGGCAAATCCCTAAGTACGATCCGGAAGTCCACCACCTGTTTTTGACACACAACTTAGTGCACCAATTTCACATAATAAGCCTCATAAACGACGCCGCACCTACGCACTATCTCAAACCCCGCCACGGGTAACAATTCTCCCCGCACCCACCAAACTGCAGCGGCGCTGCTTAATAATTTCATAACTTTAAAATTATGACAGCAGTGGTCACAACCAAAAACTCTAGAGGCATATACATCAAATTCCCCACAAGTTTTGTATACAATTTATAATAAAATTCCAACATCTAATTAGCCCAAAACAGTCCTCAAAATAAACCCTGTAATCTGTTTTTTCTCTTTTGGACAGCGACATACCCGAATTCAAACAGCGATATCTTTTAAAATATAATTCCAAATCAAGCGCGAAAGTACTCATTGGAAAGATAAGACAAAGCCCTACATGATTATCATACTGGTTATTAGTAATTACCCACGAAAAATTCCCAAAAACTGCTAATACTACTGCTGTTCACCCACCTGAAAAATCTGTTTTTTTGGACAGCAACATATCCGGATTCAAACAATGATATCTCCTAAATTATAACTCCGAATCGATTGTATCAGTAATCATTGGAAAGGTATGACAAAGCTCTACATGATTATCCCACTGATTCCCACTAATTAACCCACGAAAATTCCCAGAAATCCCTAGAACTACTGCTGTCCACCCACTCACAAAATTCCTGGACAACACCTCTACCGATTCGCAAAGATAAACGCATAATTCAATTGATTGCAGCACAAAAACTACAAAAGTTAAACATGAATTCACCTTGGGTTCTTCCCTTCCTCCTTCCTTCTTCCTCCCTCCAAACTCCAATTGAGATCATAGCCACACGACGGAGAACACGCGGGAGGGCTGCACCTTGGAGGGGGGGGGGGGAAGAGAAATGGGGGGGGGCTAGGGTTTTGGGTGGTGAGGGCTGCAAAGGTTTAAGGAGAAAGAAGATGGAAGAGGGGAGGGAGGGGTGACGTCCAAAAGGAAGGGGAGGGTAAGGGGGCGGCTGCAAAAATCCCAAGGGGAAAGGGGGGCGGCTAGGGTTAGGGGAGACTAATGGGCCGGATCAAGGTTCAAGGCCCAACTCGCCCATGTGACAGCTCCCGACCCCGTCGCAAACAACTAACCAAAGAAATTCTACTGTCTTACAGGTGAATATTTTCCACAAATTCCAAATTCCCAAAGCGCATCACCCGAATGAGGAAAAAGAACAAAAAGAACAACCTCCACTTCTCCTCTTTGCAAACCGGGTATCACACTCTACCTCCCTTAAAAAGAATTCGACCTCGAATTCTGACGCTTCTATCGGAACGACAAAAGGGAAAAAATTAATGAATCAACAACACTTACCCACAATAAAAAGTTCCGGATATTTCTGCCGCATCAGCTCCTCAAGTTCCCACGTAGCCTCGCGCTCAGACTGATTAGTCCATAAGACCTTGACATACTTAATTGATCTCTTCCTCAAAACACGCTTCGAGGATTCCAAGATACGCACCGGACGACACTCCAAGGTCAGATCCTGCTGCACCGCAATTGGTTCCATCTCAATCTGATGGTCCGGATCCCGCAAGAACTTCCTCAGCATAGAGACATGAAAAACTGGGTGTACCCCTGCCATGGAATCCGGCAATTGCAAGCGATAAGCCAAGCTGTCCACCCGGGGCAAGATAGTGAACGGTCCAATATATCTCAGGCTAAGCTTTCCGGAGACACCGAACCGATCCTTTAGTGGGTGATACCCTGAGAAGGACTTGGTCACCCACTGCAAATTCCAAATCCCACCTCCTCACATCAGCATAACTCTTCTGACGGCTCTGAGCGGCCAAAATATTCTGACGAATTTCCCGAACCTTTTCAGAAGTCTGATGTACCCAATCAGGACCAACCAGGGATCTCTCTCCCAAGGTCTCCCAGCACAGAGGGGAGACACACCGCCTGCCATACAAAGCCTCAAATGGCGCCATCTTGATGCTAGCCTGGTAGCTGTTGTTATAAGCAAACTCTGCCAATGCAAGATGATCTTCCCAGCTACCCTTCCAAGACAGAACACAAGCGCGCAACATATCTTCCAAGGTTTGGATCGTTCGCTCTGACTGACCATCGGTCTGAGGATGAAAAGTGACACTAAGAGAAAGCTTGGTGCCCAATGCACTGTGAAGACTCTCCAAGAATTTGGATACAAATTTGGAGTCTCGATCAGAAACAATGGACTTAGGTACCCCGTGAAGCCTGGTTACTTCCTTCATATACAAGGGGACCAAATCTGAAGCTGAATTTGTGGTCTTCATGGGAATAAAATGCGCAGACTTAGTCAAGCGATCCACTACCACCCATATAGCATCTCTGCCCCGAGGAGAACGAGGTAAACCCACCACAAAATCCATGGTGATATGCTCCCATTTCCACTCCGGAATTTCCAATGGCTTCAGTAAACCTGCAGGCCGCTTATGCTTGGCCTTCACGCGCTGACATACTTCACAGGCGGCCACATACTTAGAAACGTCAACCTTCATCCGCTTCCACCAGAAGTTTTGCTTCAGATCTCGGTACATCTTGGTTTCGCCATGGTGAACGGTGTAAGGCGTTTTATGAGCTTCTCTCAATATATCCATCTTCACCTTTGATTTCTCAGGCACACAAAGGTGACCCCTGAAATGAACCAAATCATTCTCATCGATGGAGAACTCCCGGTGTTTACCATCGCCAACCCTCTTTCGAGCTTCCTGCAATAAACGATCCTGCTACTGAGCCACACGCACTCTCTCCATGAGGGAAGTTTGAATAAGCATACGAGTCTCCTCACTAGCGGTGCCGACATAGCACAAGGCGATCCCCAAACGGTCCAGATCAGCAATCAACTGCAAGGCCACTTTTGGAACCCCGGACCTGCTAAGGGCATCGGCCACCACATTTGCCTTCCCCGGGTGATAATGAATAGACAAATCATAATCTTTAATCAATTCGAGCCACCGACGCTGCCTCAAATTCAGCTCCTTCTGAGTAAAAATATACTTGAGACTTTTATGATTGGTGTAAATGTCACAAGCCTCGCCATAAAGATAATGCCTCCACGACTTTAGAGCAAAAACCACCGTGGCCAATTCAAGATCATGAGTTGGGTAATTCCCCTCATGCTTCCTCAACTGCGTTGAGCCATAAGCAATCACTCTGCCTTCTTGCATCAACACACAACCAAGACCAATACGCGAAGCATCCGTATAAACTGTGAAACGCTTACCGCTCTCAGGCAAAGCTAGGATAGGGGTGTCCACCAACTTGCTCTTTAATGTCTGATAACTGACCTCACAATCGCTGGACTAGATGAAGAGAACACCTTTCTCCAAGAGTCTAGTCAAGGGCTTAGCAATGCTGGAAAAATTTGGTACGAAACACCGATAATATCCAGCGAGCCCCAAGAAACTTCGAATTTCAGAGACACTAGAGGGTCTCTTCCACTCCACCACAGCCGCAACATTCTTGGGATCAACCGCAATGCCCTGCTGATTAATCACATGCCCCAGGAAAGCCACTTCGGACAGCCAAAATGCACACTTCTTCAACTTGCCATAGAACTGATTCTCCCTTAGGGCACCCAGAATGAGACGGAGATGCTGCTCATGCTCAGCCTCGGTCTTAGAATAAATCAGAATGTCATTCAGGAACACGACCACAAAGTCATCCAAGAACTCATGCAACATCCTATTCATCGCTTCCATAAAAGCAGCAGGGGCTTTAGTTAAGCCAAAAGACATGACTATGAACTCATAATGCCCATACCTGGTGCAAAAAGCGGTCTTCTCAATATCCTCCTCACGAATCCTCAGTTGATGATAACCAGAGTTCAAATCAATTTTGGAGAACATCTGGGCACCCCTCAACTGTTCAAAGAGAACCTCAATACGGGGGAGTGGATATTTATTCTTGATAGTCACTTGATTCAAAGCGCGATAATCCACACATAGCTGCTTGCTTTTATCCTTCTTCTCAACAAACAATACTAGGGAAGCCCATGGAGACCTGCTAGGCCTAATGAAACCCTTAGCCAGCAAATCATCCAATTGTCGCTTCAATTCAACCTGCTCCTTTGGGGCCATTCGATACAGAGCCTTATGAATGGGCTGCGTACCCGGAATCAGCTTAATCTCAAAAGCTTCATCGCGCTGCGTACCTGGAAGCTCTGCCGAAAACACGTCAGCAAAGTCACACACCACCCGGATGTCCTGCACCCGTAAGGCAGCCTCACCCTCCACCACCATGGAGAAAAAGATTCCCGACTTCCTGGACCGGCGATCCGGAAGCAATTGCGCCAACAAGGATAATGTGAACTTAGGGGAACTTCCCAAGAATACCACCTCCCTACCTGACGGTGCCTGCAATAACACTGTCTTCCAAAAATAGCATATAACTGCGCGATACTGGGATAACCAATCCATACCCAAGATAACATCGAATGCCCCCAAGGAAATCACAACCAGATTGGCCAAAAAGACCTCATCAGCAAGAATGACAGAACACTCCTGAAAAACTGAACAACTACTAATGGAGCCATTAGCAGAACTAACCAAAATTGGGTGACCCAACCTCTGCACCGAAAGACCAGCCCGTGACACAAAATCCTCCGAAACAAACAAATAGCTAGCACCAGAGTCAAAAAGAGCATGGGCCACAAACGAATCAACTGAAATCGTACCTGTCACCACGTCTCCTTGCTCTCTGCCATCCGCAGCGGGTAGCACATAAGCCCCGGAAATACCCGCAGAAGAGGAAGCTCCCGGAGTGAAATTAACAGAAGAACCCCACTGAGTCGTCGGGTGAGGCAGACGCGGAGCTCCAAACTGAGACGGCATAGGAGTAGTCGGTGCAGGAGTAGGCGCAGCCAGATACTGAGGAAAACCCTGCATCGGCACGAACTGAGAAGTCCCAGGCATATAAAACTGCTGCGGAGGAAGTGGAACTGAAAATTGCTGCTCAGCACTTGACATCATGTTGATACTTCCCTAAGAAGAGGAGGAAGTCACCGGCTCCCATCTGAGCTTCCCATTAGGATTCCTCCTACACACCACATCCTTGTGGTCCTGACTGCAGATAGAACACCTGCCACTCCACTGGCACTCTACACGGCGATGCGCATCACCACAACGGAAACACACCAGCCCCAGCCCGGGCATAGGAACAGCCCGAAACCTTTGAGTACTTCCTCCCGAAGTACCCGAGTCAGAAGATTTGCCACGGTAAGGATGGTGGCGCTGATGCTGAGACTTGCCCCTCTTGTGGGCTAGACCTCCTGTGTTGCCCCTCCTCGCGTCCTGGCCACGAGGCTAATCAACACCCAAAGACTTCTGCGACTCCATGGTATACTGCTGCTGCATCTCCACACCAAGTGCCTGCTCCACTGTAGTACGGAAGTCCACCAACGGAAAGGCTCCCAAGGCATGCCTGATAGAAGGCTTCAGGCCCTGACGGAACTGGCTCGCCTTCTCCATCTCATTAAAATTCACATGAGGGACAAAGCGTACCATCTTGTTGAAGCCCACTTCATACTTTGTGACAGACTTCTTCTCTTGCTTGAAAGACTGCAAATCAATCTTCATTTTCTCCAGGAAGGTGTAACATCCCAAAAATCCCAACTGAGAGCACCTAGAGGGGGGGTGAATAGGTGATCCTGTAAAACTTGAAACTTAATGCCACAAAACTTGATTAGGAGTTAGCACAATAAAGCCAAGTGGCTAGAGAGGAGTTCTTGCAAGACACGATAACCACAAGAAGATCAATCATAGATAGACACAGTGGTTTATCCCGTGGTTCAGCCAAGTTCAACACTTGCCTACTCCACGTTGTGGCGTCCCAACGGATGAGGGTTGCAATCAACCCCTCTCAAGTGGTCCAAAGACCCACTTGAATACCACGGTGTTTTGCTTTGTTTACTTTATCCCGCTCGCGAGGAATCTCCACAACTTGGAGCCTCTCGCCCTTAAATATGATGTTCACAAAGAAGCATGGAAGTAAGGCTGGGATGAGCAACACACAAGACACAAAATCAGAACACAATACGCACACAAGTCACAACTCGAGCTCACAACACAACCCAAAGAGTTCTCTACTCAAATGGAGCTCTAATTGCTATCACAAAGAATCGAATGCGCGGAATTGGAGTCTTGGTGCTTAGGAATGCTTACAGAATGCTTGGTGTGCTCCTCCATGCGCCTAGGGGTCCCTTTTATAGCCCCAAGGCAGCTAGGAGCCGTTGAGACCATTCTAGGAAGGCAATTCTTGCCTTCAGTCGCCTGGTGCACCAGACAGTCCGGTGCACCACCGGACACTGTCCGGTGCAGATTTCTTTCCTTCTTTGGCGAAGCCGACCGTTGGCGGTTCAGAGCCGTTGGAGCACCGGACACTGTCCGGTGCACACCGGACAGTCCGGTGCCCCTTCTGACCGTTGGCTCTGCCACGCGTCGCGCGCGGATTACGTGGCCGACCGTTGACTGGGCCGACTGTTGGCTCACCGGACAGTCCGATGCACCACCGGACAGTCTGGTGATTTATAGCCGTACACCGTCATCGAAGTCCCGAGAGCAGCCAGTTGACAGACGCCAGCCAGGCGCACCGGACACTGTCCGGTGCACCACCGGACAGTCCGGTGCACCCAGACCGAGCAGCCTTTTGGCTGTACACAGCCAACTTCTCCAAAATTGTTTCTCCTGTTTCTAGCACTTAGACACAATACATTAGTCTTCAAAACAATGTACTAAGTCTAAAAACATACCTTTAATTTTGATTTGCACTTCTTGAGTCCTTGGCACAATTTAACACTTAGGCACTTGTGTTGGACACTTAATCACCAAAATACTTAGAAATGGCCCAAGGGCACATTTCCCTTTCAATCTCCCCCTTTTTGGTGATTTATGCCAACACAATAAAAGGCAACTAAAAGAAGTGCAACATCAATGCAAATGAAAACTCAAATTTGTTTTGATTCAAATTTGGCATATTTGGATCATTCTTTGCCACCATTTGGTTTGTTTTTGCAAATCAAACTCAATTTCCTATCTCTAAGTCAAACACACTTGTTGAGACATAAAGAGAGTTGTTCCAAGAGAAATTGATCAAATATGTCAAAAACTCCCCTTTTTCCCATAATCAACCATTCTCCCCACAAGAGGCCAATTTTTGACAAAAGAGACAGTAAGAGATTTTTGACAAACCAAAAGCTCTATTCTAACATTTTCAAAATTCTCAAGTGGTAGCTGATCCATTTATTGCTTTGGCCTTATTTTCTCCCCCTTTGGCATCAAGCACCAAAACGGGATCAATCTTGGCCTTTTAACCCCATTGCCTCACCAAAATCTTCAACTAAGAGTAAAAAGGCAATAAGAGTACAAAGATGAACTTGGAATCAGTTACTCTTTCATCGGAGTGTAGTGGAAGTCATGCATGGTCCAAGTCCACCTTTTCCCTTTCAAACCTCCTTTGAGACTAAATTAAGCAAACTCAAGCACACAATTAGTCTCAAAGGGTCAAGTTGTAGCACATCTCCCCCTAAATATGTGCATCACTTGCAAATGGACTTATGAGGTCCGGGGAGTGCTTGTACAACTTGAGCACCATAAATAAACAACAAAAAGTATTAAGGAACATGATCAAGGCATAAGAACACATGTATGTTATAAATCAATCCAAGATCCGCGAATCTAAAACATTTAGCTCACTACGCAGCCTGCAAAAGGTCGACTCATCTAGAGGCTTGGTAAAGATATCGGCTAGCTGGTTCTCGGTGCTAACATGAAACACTTCGATATCTCCCTTTTGCTGGTGGTCTCTCAAAAAGTGATGTCGGATGTCAATGTGCTTTGTGCGGCTGTGTTCAACAGGATTATCCGCCATGCGGATAGCACTCTCATTATCACATAGGAGTGGGACTTTGCTCAGATTGTAGCCAAAGTCCCTGAGGGTTTGCCTCATCCAAAGTAGTTGCGCGCAACAGTGTCCTGCGGCAACATACTCGGCCTCAGCGGTGGATAGGGCAACGGAGGTTTGTTTCTTAGAACTCCACGACACCATGGACCTTCCTAAGAATTGGCACGTCCCCGATGTACTCTTCCTATCGACCTTACATCCAGCATAGTCGGAGTCTGAATATCCAATTAAGTCAAAGGTAGACCCCTTTGGATACCAGATCCCGAAGCAAGGCGTAGCGACTAAATATCTAAGTATTCGCTTCACTGCCACTAAGTGACACTCCCTTGGATCGGATTGAAATCTAGCACACATGCATACACTAAGCATAATATCTGGTCTACTAGCACATAAGTAAAGCAAGGAACCTATCATAGACCGGTATGCTTTTTGATCAACGGACTTACATCCTTTGTTGAGGTCGGTGTGTCCGTCAGTTCCCATTGGAGTCTTTGCGGGCTTGGCGTCCTTCATCCCAAACCTCTTGAGCAAGTCTTGTGTGTACTTCGTTTGTGAGATGAAGGTCCCATCCTTGAGTTTCTTCACTTGGAACCCAAGAAAATAGCTCAACTCGCCCATCATCGACATCTCAAACTTTTGAGTCATCACCTTGCTAAACTCTTCATAAGACTTTTGGTTAGTAGAACCAAATATTATGTCATCAACATAAATTTGGCACACAAAGAGATAACCATCACAAGTCTTAGTAAATAGAGTTGGATCGGCTTTCCCAACCTTGAAAGCATTAGCAATTAAAAAGTCTCTAAGGCATTCATACCATGCTCTTGGGGCTTGCTTAAGTCCATAGAGCGCCTTAGAGAGCTTACACACATGGTCGGGGTACCGTTCATCCTCGAAGCCAGGGGGTTGCTCCATGTACACCTCCTCCTTGATTGGCCCGTTGAGGAAAGCGCTCTTCACATCCATTTGGAACAACCTGAAAGAATGGTGAGTAGCATAGGCTAACAATATGCGAATTGACTCTAGCCTAGCCACAGGAGCAAACGTCTCCTCAAAGTCCAAACCTGCGACTTGGGCATAACCTTTTGCCACAAGTCGTGCCTTGTTCCTTGTCACCACCTCGTGCTCGTCTTGTTTGTTGCGGAACACCCACTTGGTTCCCACAACGTTTTGCTTGGGACGAGGCACCAATGTCCAAACTTCATTTCTCTTGAAGTTGTTGAGCTCTTCCTGCATGGCCAACACCCAGTCCGGATCTAGCAAGGCCTATTCTACCCTGAAAGGCTCAATAGAAGAGACAAAGGAGTAATGCTCACAAAATTAACTAATCTAGAACGAGTAGTTACTCCCTTGCTTATGTCACCCAATATTTGGTCGACGGGATGATTTCTTTGAATCGTCGCTCGAACTTGGGTTGGAGGTGCCGGTTGTGCTTCTTCCTCCATTAAATGATCATCTTGTGCTCCCCCTTGATCACACGCCTCCTCTTGATGAACCTGTTCATCTTCTTGAGTTGGGGGATGCACCGTTGTTGAGGAAGAAGGTTGTCTTGCTCCTTTTGTTCCTGTGGCCGCACATCTCCAATCGCCATGGTGCGCATTGCGGCCGTTGGAACGTCTTCTTCATCTACATCATCAAGATCAACAACTTGCTCTCTTGGAGAGCCATTAGTCTCATCAAATACAACGTCGCTAGAGACTTCAACCAAACCCGATGATTTGTTGAAGACCCTATACGCCTTTGTATTTGAGTCATAACCTAACAAAAACCCTTCTACAGCTTTGGGAGCAAACTTAGAATTCCTATCTTTCTTCACTAGAATGTAACATTTGCTCCCAAATACACGAAAGTAAGACACATTGGGTTTGTTACCGGTTAGAAGCTCATATGAAGTCTTCTTGAGGAGGCGATGAAGGTAGACCCAGTTTATGGCGTGGCAAGCCGTGCTTACGGCTTCCGTCCAAAACCGTTCGGGCGTCTTGAATTCACCAAGCATCGTCCTCGCCATGTCTAGTAGCGTCCTGTTCTTCCTCTCTACCACACCATTTTGTTGTGGTGTATAGGGAGCGGAGAACTCGTGCTTGATTCCTTCCTCCTCAAGATACTCCTCCACTTGAAGGTTCTTGAACTCGGACCCATTGTCACTTCTTATCTTCTTCACTTTGAGCTCAAACTCGTTTTGGGCTCTCCTTAGGAAGCGCTTGAGAGTCCCTTGGGTTTCAGATTTATCCTGCAAAAAGAATACCCAAGTGAAGCGGGAAAAATCATCAACTATAACAAGACCATACTTACTTCCTCCTATGCTTAGATAGGCGACGGGTCCGAAGAGGTCCATATGAAGTAACTCCAGGGGTCTTGATGTTGTCATCACATTTTTGGCACGATGAGAGCTTCCCACCTGTTTACCTGCTTGACAAGCTGCACAAGGTCTATCTTTTTCGAAAGTTACATTAGTTAGACCTATCACGTGTTCTCCCTTTAGAAGCTTGTGAAGGTTCTTCATCCCCACATGTGCTAAATGGCGATGCCATAGCCAGCCCATGCTAGTCTTAGCAATTAATCATGCATCTAGACCGGCCTCCTCTTTTGCAAAATCAACTAAATAAAGTTTGCCGTCTAGTACACCCTTAAAAGCTAATGAACCATCACTTCTTCTAAAGACAGACACATCTACATTTGTGAATAAACAATTATATCCCATATTACAAAGTTGACTTACAGACAACAAGTTATATCCAAGCGACTCAACTAAGAACACATTAGAAATAGAGTGCTCGGATGAAATAGCAATTTTTCCTAACCCTTTCACCTTGCCTTGGTTCCCATCACCGAATATGATTGAATCTTGGGGATCCTTGTTCTTGACGTAGGAAGAGAACATCCTCTTTTCCCCCGTTATGTGGTTTGTGCATCCGCTGTCGATAATCCAGCTTGAGCCCCCGGATGCATAAACCTGCAAGGCAAATTTAGGCTTGGGTCTTAGGTACCCAACTCATGTTGGGTCCTACAAGGTTAGTTACAATAGTCTTAGGGACCCAAATGCAAGTCTTGTCTCCCTTACATTTGGCCCCTAAGTTCCTAGCAATTACCTTCTTATCCTTTCTACAAATAGCAAAGGAAGCATTGCAAGCATAATAAATTGTAGAAGGTTCATTCATTACTTTCCTAGGAACATGAACAATATTTCTTCTAGGCATATGATGAACAACATTTTTCCTAGCCAAATTTCTATCGTGCATAATAGAAGAACTAGAAGCAATCATGGCATGAGAATCAAAAGCATCATAACTTCTGTAAACGTTCCTAGAATGTCTCCTATCATGATACATGAAAGCATGGTTCTTTTGAGCACTACTAGCCATAGGGGCCTTCCCTTTCTCCTTGGCGGAGATGGAAGCCTTATGACTTGTTAAGTTCTTGACTTCCCTCTTGAAGCCAAGACCATCCTTAATTGAGGGGTGTCTACCAATAGTGTAGGCATCCCTTGCAAATTTTAGTTTGTCAAATTCACTCTTGCTAGTCTTAAGTTGGGCATTAAGACTAGCCACTTCATCATTCAATTTAGAAACTGAAACTAGTGTTCACTACAAGCATCAACATTAAAATCTTTACACCTATTGCAAATTGCAACATGTTCTACACAAGATGTTGATTTATTAGCTATTTCTAACTTAGCATTCAAATCATCATTTATGCTCTTTAAGCTAGAAATAGAGTCATGGCATGTAGACAATTCACAAGAAAGCATTTCCTTCCGTTTAATTTCTAAAGCAAGAGATTTTTGTGCCTCTACAAACTTATCATGTTCTTCATACAAAAGATCCTCTTGCTTTTCTAATAACCTATTCTTATCATTCAATGCATCAATTAATTCATTAATCTTATCAACCTTAGTTCTATCTAGGCCCTTGAATAAACATGAATAGTCTATTTCATCATCGCTAGATTCTTCATCACTTGAGGAAGCGTAAGTACTAGTATTATGAGTGCTTACTTTCTTTTCCCTTGCCATGAGGCAGGTGTGATGCTCGTTGGGGAAGAGGGCCGACTTGTTGAAGGCGGTGGCGGCGAGTCCTTCGTTGTCGGAGTCGGATGACGAACAATCCGAGTCCCACTCCTTTCCAAGATGTGCCTCGCCCTTAGCCTTCTTGTAAGCCTTCTTCTTTTCCCTCTTGTTACCTTTTTCCTAGTCACTATCATTATCGGGACAATTAGCGATAAAATGACCAATCTTACCACATTTGAAGCATGAGCGCTTCCCCTTCGTCTTGGTCTTGTTGGGATGCTCCTTGCGACCCTTTAGCGCCGTCTTGAAACGCTTAATGATGAGGGCCATCTCTTCCTCATTGAGTCCCGCCGCCTCAACTTGTGCCACCTTGCTAGGTAGCACTTCCTTGCTCCTCGTGGCTTTGAGAGCAACGGTTTGAGGCTCGTGGATTGGGCCATTCAACGCATCGTCAACGTATCTTGCCTCCTTGATCATCATCCGCCTGCTTACAAACTTTCCAAGTATCTCCTCGGGCGTCATCTTGGTGTACCTAGGATTCTCACGAATATTGTTCACAAGATGTGGATCAAGGACAGTAAAAGACCTTAGCATTAAGCGGACGACGTCTTGGTCCGTCCATCGCGTGCTTCCATAGCTCCTTATTTTGTTGACGAGGGTCTTGAGCCGGTTGTACGTTTGGGTTGGCTCCTCGCCCCCGATCATTGCGAATCTCCCAAGTTCGCCCTCCACCAACTCCATCTTGGTGAGCATGGTGACGTCGTTCCCCTCATGTGAGATTTTGAGGGTGTCCCAAATCTGCTTGGCGTTATCCAAGCCGCTCACCTTATGGTATTCATCCCTGCACAATGAAGCTAGAAGAACAGTAGTAGCTTGTGCATTTTTGTGAATTTGCTCATTTATGAACATGGGACTATCCGTACTATCAAAGTGCATTCCATTTTCCACTATCTCCCATATACTTGGATGGAGAGAGAACAAGTGGCTACGCATTTTGTGACTCCAAAATCCGTAGTCCTCTCCATCAAAGTGGGGGGGGGGGGGGTTTACCGAGGGGAATGGAAAGCAAATGAGCATTGGAACTTTGCGGAATACGAGAATAATCAAAGGAAAAGTTTGAATTAACCGTCTTCTTTTTCTCGTGGTCATTGTCGTCGTCCTTTTGGGAACAGGAAGATTCGTCGCTGTCGTAGTAGACTATCTCCTTGATGCGCCTTGTTTTCTTCTTCCTCCCGTCTTTTCTTTTGTGGCCCGAGCCTGAGTTAGTAGGCTTGTCATCCTTTGGATCATTGACGAAGGACTCCTTCTCCTTATCATTGACCACCATCCCCTTGCCCTTAGGATCCATCTCTTCAGGCGATTAGTCCCTTTCTTGAAGAGAACGGCTCCGATACCAATTGAGAGCACCTAGAGGGGGTGAATAGGTGATCCTGTAAAACTTGAAACTTAATGCCACAAAACTTGATTAGGAGTTAGCACAATAAAGCCAAGTGGCTAGAGAGGAGTTCTTGCAAGACACGATAACCACAAGAAGATCAATCACAGATAGACACAGTGGTTTATCCCGTGGTTCGGCCAAGTTCAACACTTGCCTACTCCACGTTGTGGCGTCCCAACGAACGAGGGTTGTAATCAACCCCTCTCAAGTGGTCCAAAGACCCACTTGAATACCACGGTGTTTTGCTTTGTTTACTTTATCCCGCTCGCGAGGAATCTCCACAACTTGGAGCCTCTCGCCCTTACAATATGATGTTCACAAAGAAGCATGGAAGTAAGGCTGGGATGAGCAACACACAAGACACAAAATCAGAGCACAATACGCACACAAGTCACAACTCGAGCTCACAACACAACCCAAAGAGTTCTCTACTCAAATGGAGCTCTAATTGCTATCACAAAGAATCGAATGCGCGGAATTGGAGTCTTGGTGCTTAGGAATGCTTAGAGAATGCTTGGTGTGCTCCTCCATGCGCCTAGGGGTCCCTTTTATAGCCCCAAGGCAGCTAGGAGCCGTTGAGAGCATTCCAGGAAGGCAATTCTTGCCTTCAGTCGCCTGGTGCACCGGACAGTCCGGTGCACCACCGGACACTGTCCGGTGCGGATTTCTTTCCTTCTTTGGCGAAGACGACCATTGGCGGTTCAGAGCCGTTGGCGCACCGGACAGTTCGGTGCCCCCTTCTAACCGTTGGCTCTACCACGCGTCGCACGCGGATTACGCGGCCGACCGTTGGCTGGGCCGACTGTTGGCTCACCGGACAGTCCGGTGCACCACCGGACAGTCCGGTGATTTATAGTCGTACACCGCCGTCGAAGTCCCGAGAGCAGCCAGTTGACAGACGCCAGCCTGGCGCACCGGACACCGTCCGGTGCACCCAGACCGAGCATCCTTTTGGCTGTACACAGCCAACTTCTCCAAAATTGTTTCTCCTGTTTCTAGCACTTAGACACAATACATTAGTCTTCAAAACAATGTACTAAGTCTAGAAACATACCTTTAATTTTGATTTGCACTTCTTGAGTCCTTGGCACAATTTAACACTTAGGCACTTGTGTTGGACACTTAATCACCAAAATACTTAGAAATGGCCCAAGGGCACATTTCCCTTTCACCAACCCAAGGTTTGGAACCCTAACCTCCTAACCCCCTCTTATTTTATTTTCTCCCTAAACTCCACCCTTAGGTCATCTCATCATGTGCATACACTTAAAATGATAGGGGCACCTCACATAGACTATATTCATCACTCAAGATCATTTAGAAAATTATTGATTCAAAGGAAAAAGAAATAAAAAGAAACAAAAGTAGAAAATGAAAAGAAAAGAAATACAAAACAGAAAAAGAAAAAGAAAAAATCCTCCCCCCCCTCGGCTGGGCCAATTCTGGCCCAACCCGCGCCGCGCCAGCGCTTTTCCCCCCTCTCGTCCCCGGCCCAGGAGGCCCAGCTTCGCAGCGCCCGCGCCACCCCTAACAGACCAGCCCCACCGGTCAGCGACTCCACTCTCTCCCTCTCGCGCCGCTCTCTCTCTGGCAGCCCGGGCCCGCCTGTCAGCATCATCCTCCCGCCCATGCCTCACCGGCGCGTTCACCGCCGAGCGCCTCACGCCCCGTCGGCTCGCCATTAAGGCTCGCACCGGCCTCAGCGACCACCCCGCCACTGTACCCGAGCCATCCCGTCACCCCTCGCCTGCCCGAGCCGTCCCAATCGTCGTTTGCTCCATTCCAGCCATCATGGCGAGCTCGTCGGCGCTCGCCGTCCCCTCCATCCCTCTCCCTCTCATGGGCGCCTATAAAAGGAGCCGCCCGAGCCCCGTTCCCTCCACACTAGCTCTGGCCATCTCCTCCGCTTCTCCCCGAGCCAATCGAGCTAGCGTCGCCGCACTTCCCCGCCGCTCCGGTGAGCCCTGTTCTCCCCTCCCAAGTAAATTTCGGTCGAATTAACCTAGTGCTTGAGCTCCGCCACACGCTCACGGTCACGAGGCACCCCTCCCCGCCCCCTATTGCACCCGACTGCCTCACCGGCGACCTCACCGCCGTGAACACCCGCCGCCGCGCCGCGGACCGGCCGCCCTAGGCCCTCGCCGGTCAAATTGACCCCACCCCTGTGATCCCCTACCCCCGCCCGTGCCTCACCACCGCCTCCCCGCCGTGGAACCGGACCCACGACGAAGAACCGCCACGAAATTCCACCGCCGGTCAAACTCCGGTCGATCTCCCCCTCCCTCCGATTGTCGTCCGTGCCGTTAAACCCCCCCCTCGCTGGCGTGTGGGCCCCACGCCACAGCGCCGTCCCCCACCGTTTCTCCCTCGCTGCAGGGCCATCTGGGCCGCCAGCCGCGCCAGCGCTCGCGCCCGGGTGGGCCAAAATCCCCCCCCCGGCCCAGCAAGGCAGGAAATCCTTTTCCTTTTTATTTACTCATTTCTTTTCCCATTTTTCACATATAGAATTATATGCTAATACTTTATGTACCAAAAATAGTTCAAATAAATTATAGGGCACAAAAATAATAAGATATAAGAAATGGCACACCCCACTAAAGTCACCATGATTGATGTATTGTTATTATCTGTGTTTGTTAGCAGAAGAGGGATCCGATCCTCCGGAATTTGTAGCTCTGGAAGAAGGGCAGGAACCCGACCCCTCCGAGATAAACCTTTTGTGCCAGGAAAGCTTCGACGAAGGCAAGTCCATCCTTCCCTTGATGCATTATTTACCTATTTCTCTCTACCACTACCTAAGCCTGGAATATGGGATGGAATCAATTTGCATGGTGAGCATGAGAGAGCCCGCATTAACTAATACATGTGATTACAAGATATGGGATAAGTAAAAGGGTGTGAGTAACATGTTTCCAAAAAATGTGCGATGAAGGGTATTCACCCTCATCACCTGATGAGTAGGATGATCAGGGACTCCCTGGTTTAGGGGAGGGCCTAAGGTGATGGCTCAGCTAGTTTAGGCGTGAGCAGAAGGATTGTCCTCTCGTATAAGGACCGGTTTGTCATCCTTCACTACCTGTACTCATAAAAAGTACAACCACTCGAGGTTGTGTCGGCAGCCACTCGATCTGAACTCGTACAGTCCAACCCTAGGGTTATGAAGGCTGGGGAGCACCGGGAGGATAAGGAGGGGAATGATTTGTCCGGTTTGGACATGACAGTGGTCTGACTCCTTCCGGTATAACCGTTAAGGTTAGGACGTGCAAGGAAGGAAAGAGTTTCAGATTCGGATCTCATTGGTCGTGGGATCGCAGAGCCGGACTAGTGGGTAAAGTGTACCCCTCTGCGCAGAGTTTAAACCTATTCGAATAGTCTGTGTCCTCTGGTATGGACGAGTCTGGTGTGGTATGACAATTAGTGTTTCTACAACAACCAAGAACAAGGAAATATGTGTGTGTCTCTGGAAAGAAAATGGTGCCACGGGAGCGGGAAGCTCAGTGGTGGTTAAGCAAGTGTCATTTCTATTGTCTCAGGAAAACCCTAATAACAAGTACTGCCTTTCTCTGAGAAAAATGAAGAGTGACTTCAACTCCACCGTATAAAGCATGTACGATATAGGTCTCTTTCTCTTTACGGGAGCCGGGTGGGCTTGCGGAATACCTAGTTTATTCACCTAGATTTGTTTATGTTTTTCAGCAGCTGAAGACTTCTTTTCTGCTATGCTTGATTGAAGGGGTTGTGTCTTCACCCAGTTCTTCCTGTGGCCTGGGCTAATTTATCTTCCACTGCGTTTTATAATTTTCGGCTCACTCTCGAGCTTGTACCCCTGGTATTGTAATAACATTACTCAGACTCTGTAACTATTTGAAGTAAGGAATGTGGTTACTAGCCTCCTGGGACTAGTAATTGTATCACATTTGAGTCCCAAAGGATCGGGACGATTCAGAAGGTGACCGGGTAGAACCTCCTTTCAAACTGCCTGATGAAGACATCCCAAGTCAGGACTCCTGGTGAGGAGGAGTGCGCTGCCTGCACGCCTCTCCACCAAATTTGAGCCTCTCCCTTCAGCAGCTGTGTGCCAAAGCGAACACGATCACCATACACAATCTCAAAGACATTCATCTTATCCTCCACGTAAGTTAGCCAATCTGCTACCTCGACCGGAGTACCACTGCCATCAAAAGCATCCAGCTTCATGCCCATCCACTGCATCAGAGAAAGACCACTGACTGGAAGAGGCACCTCAGCCTCGCCACCTGGAGCAGCACCCGCAGGGACAGCGCCCCCGTGCACTCCTCCTCCACCAGCACCCTAAGCAGCACCCGCAAGGGCAACAGGAATAGCTTGCCTCAGAATGGCCAACTTCTGCTGCATGGCCTGCATCGCGGCTAACATTGCCGCTGGACTCATCGAGTCCCCACTAGGAACTTGCGGACTACCCCGAGCCCTACGAGGCGGCATAGCTGCTGCCACAGGGGTGAGAATAATAAGTAAATAAGATTGGCATAGCATCACTTCAGATAATGTCAAACTAGCACAGACAATAACATAACATATCAATAGTAAAGCAGAAAACCCATCCTACATGTGCAGTGTGTCAATTTATTATTATTCCACTTGCTAGGACCTATAGCCTATTCCTCTGATACCAACTGTAACACCCCCACTGATCCCACACAATGGATGTTACCAAATACCCTTCCCACTAAACTTATGCAACACAAGAAATGAAATAAAGAGAGAACATATTGCAAAATCCGGCAGCACCTCCCTTGAAAGAAGCATAACAAGGGGGGAACATAGAGTTCATACAGGATATAAAAGACAGATAATTCACGTAGTATAATCAAAATGCAAAAGTAGTAAAGCACATTCATGACCAATTAAAAAAAATGGGTAACTCAGCCCACCCCAAAAAAATCAGCTCAACTACCATGAAAGGCTAGAACATAATAATTCCCTAGACTTGACCCTCCCTGATTAACAACATTATTAAGCAGTGGTTCCTTTATTAAAGGTGTAGTGGCCGTGCTGCTACATCCCTTCTTTCCCAAAGCAGAAATCAGGTGCCTTCATCAGACAATGCAAGAGTGAGATGACACATCTCAGCAAGTAAACAGAGCAAACAACAATTGGACAATGTAAACCAACCGTGCTTAAACAACCACGTAGTTCAAAACTTCCTTCTTGAATAATAATTTGCAGCAAGTAAGCAAGTAACTGATTACTTAATGCCAAGATGAATCACAATGTAAAGATCCACACTGTCCACATCCACATAACAGATTCCACACCTCTCCCATGAATGCACATGGCTACAGATGCAGTAATGACTTCTGCCTTCACATCTCTAAGGATATGAAGCTGCATCATACCCCTTCTCGGGCAACATATGATGCTCATTGTACCGGTACGATCGGACCATAAGATCACGATGAAACTTCAATGCAATGGATGATGAATGCATTATGCAAGTCAACAACATGAGTTCTTCCCAAACAAAATGTGCTAGACATATACTTCCACCCATTCCACATAATAAACCACATGGGTAACATGATCAAACCACAAACTCAACATATGTAATCAATAAAACATGAATATCTTCCAACGATGGGACTCAATTAGAAATATCAATACGAACACAAATAGCACAAACATAATCAAGTATAAGACTCTTCATTCGACAGACGGAATAACTATCACTGTTTTACTTGCCTTCACCGGAAGTTTGGGCAAATCCCTAAGTACGATCCGGAAGTCCACCACCTGTTTTTGACACACAACTTAGTGCACCAATTTCACATAATAAGCCTCATAAATGACGCCGCACCTACGCACTATCTCAAACCCCGCCACGGGTAACAATTCTCCCCGCACCCACCAAACTGCAGCGGCGCTGCTTAATAATTTCATAACTTTAAAATTATGACAACAGTGGTCACAACCAAAAACTCCAGAGGCATATACATCAAATTACCCACAAGTTTTGTATATAATTTATAATAAAATTCCAACATCTAATTAGCCCAAAACAGTCCTCAAGATAAACCTTGTAATCTGTTTTTTTTTTCTCTTTTGGACAGCGACATACCCGGATTCAAACAGCGATATCTTTTAAAATATAATTCCAAATCAAGTGCATAAGTACTCATTGGAAAGATAAGACAAGGCCCTACATGATTATCATATTGGTTATCACTAATTACCCAAGAAAAATTCCCAGAAACTGCTAATACTACTGCTGTTCACCCACCTGAAAAATCTGTTTTTTTGGACAGCAACATATCCGGATTCAAACAATGATATCTCCTAAATTATAACTCCGAATGGAGCGCATAAGTACTCGTTGGAAAGGTATGACAAAGCTCTACATGATTATCCCACTGATTGCCACTAATTAACCCACCAAAATTCCCAGAAATCCCTAGAACTACTGCTGTCCACCCACTCACAAAATTCCTGGACAGCACCTCTACCGATTCGCAAAGATAAACGCATAATCCAATTGATTGCAGCACAAAAACAACAAAAGTTAAACATGAATTCACCTTGGGTTCTTCCCTTCCTCCTTCTTTCCTTCTTCCTCCCTCCAAACTCCAATTGAGATCGCAGCCACACGACGGAGAACACGCGGGAGGGCTGCACCTTGGAGGGGGGGAAGAGAAATGGGGGGGGGGGCTAGGGTTTGGGGTGGTGAGGGCTGCAAAGGTTTGAGGAGAAAGAAGATGGAAGAGGGGGGGAGGGGTGACGTCCAAGAGTAAGGGGAGGGGAAGGGGGCGGCTGCAAAAATCCCAAGGGGAAAGGGGGGCGGCTAGGGTTAGGGGAGACTAATGGGCCGGATCAAGGTTCAAGGACCAACTCGCCCATGTGACAGCTCTCGACCCCGTCGCAAACAACTAACCAAAGAAATTATACTATCTTACAGGTGAATATTTTTTCCACAAATTCCAAATTCCCAAAGCGCATCACCCGAATGAGGAAAAAGAACCAAAAGAATAACCTCCACTTCTCTTTGCTAACCGGGTATCACAATGAGATGAATGCTAGTCGGCCGAGCAGTTTGGATACCTTACAAATGTCATTACTATAAGTTTGGACGCACCAGTTGGGGTGGATCAAGCAACGCTTAGCGGGGATACTAGATAGAACCACTGTTTGGAGGGGAGGGGAAGGGAGAGGAGGGCATACAAATTGAGAAACCATGTCAATTGTTGATATGAGTTATATAGGAGGCTAATACTGTTCCAAATGAAGCAAGACAGTCATAATATGAAGCACCGAGTTTGTGAGAACAACATCATACAATATGATGATTCTTAGCAATGAGTACACTACTAGCGTACACATGATAAACCAAGAGAGGCAAAAAAATTCTAACCGATTATGTCATGTGATTTAAAACTAATACATATACATCTCTTAATAAACATTATATTGACTACATGCAATTCAAATAAACCAAGCTAATAAGAATCCTCATTGTTGGAGCCAGGATCCTTCTTTTGCCTCTTTGTTGGAGGCTCATCGTCGACCTCCTCCTCCACCCCCGCCACCATATCAGTGCTCTTTGTCCATTGGCCACAGATATGCAAAGGTTAGGTGTCTTCGTTTTAGCCCTCGTCACCATCACTCTTCGTTGTTGTATTCTTCCTGGCTGAGGAGTTATTGTCAAGGAGCTTGAAGCCTATCATGGTTATAGGGGATGGATTGCGTGGAAAAACGGAAGTGGAGGTTTCCAAAGGGCAGATGGCATCGGTCTCTAGAGAATTGAGTGATCCTCTTTGACTTCATGCATGGTGGAATTGATGATAAAAAAGAGTCTAAGTAGTCTGCAAACACCAAGTTTGAAACATTAATTATAGAGACAAATCATCGGACATTCGTTATGGTACAGATGCCAATTCATGTTTCATCTCTTCCCTAGCTAGGTTTGCTTGTAAAACCATGTAATAGAAATGTGCGTTAATTGGGAGGAGCTATATATGCCATGCATTAATCTAATCTTCTGAATATGATGTGGAACTCATGGAATTCGCATAATAAAACACTATACTGAGAATTGGTCTAGGACACCGGAATGGTGGATCAGACCACACAAATACACGTTTAGCTAGATTTATTTCCATTGGTAGGTTTAGGGTTTAGGATAAATCCAATATTTCGACACACATATTCTGAGCTATAGTTCATGATTTATATCCGTTTAAAACGCAGCAAATTTGCAACATTTCAGGCAGGTCGCGCGCCGTCACACTGATCTTTCTTTTTTGTTTGAAACTTTACCAAAAAAAAAATACTGATCTTTCGTAATATAAGCTCAGATCATATTGAGTTGACATTACAAACATGAACATGGATAGCACTGTTGCAAAAAGTTCCTGCGGTTTCGAAAGGGGTGGGGTACAGAAGCAAACAAGGGGAATCACTTGCACGTTCAGCGTCTGAAATCCTGTCCTGAACGGGCAGATCCTGCGGGCGATCCCGTTGCAGCCTTTCCCACTGCGTTTTCTTCATTTTTTTCTATCATCTCTCTCTCTCTCTCTCTCCACATCACCTCTCTGGCTGGTCTCTGCTCCAAGAAGCTACCGATCAAATCCAATCCTATCCTATCATTGCATTGCATGCATGTATGTGTCACGGGCAAGGGCAAGAAGCAGCCAGGCACACCGTCGATCGTCTCGTTTACTATGAAGCACATCAAGATGGCATATATAATATAAGGTTGTGTGTTCATGTGGATTTATAAGGTGCAACATTACTTCGTGCGTACATGGATACCATGCATGCGTCTCTACATTTCACTAACTTCTGGAACCAGCAGCCATCCGTAGACATGCATGAAGAGTGAGTGGTACGCGCGTTTTCCCGGTGTCATCGTCTTCGCGTGCGTGCGTGTTGCTTTCTGATCACAAGGATATCCCGCGACATCCCATGCACTGCCATGGCAGTTCCAACGCGGCAGCACATCTAGTAGCTGGTGTTAGCGGCGTGTACAATGCATGCATGGTGAAAGATATATTGAAAGATTTAGCACTTTTTATTTACGCATCATCAACATGACAACATGCATGTGAGAATATATATATGATGGATTGTGTAGAGGCCGTGGAGCTACGTACCGAGCCAGTCCAGAGAATTAGGACGCTAGGGGCCCACGTTCCCTGCAGTGAACAGGCAGAGCTAGAGCCTCACGCAAGCAGACTGCCAACCAAACCCAGCGCAGGCCATGCCAGACAGCATCTATCTCATCTTTTAGCAAGGTAGGCACTCCACCTTGCACGCGGCTGCTTGCACTATCTTTCAAGCCAACTTTTTTTTTAATTTTAACCATATATATATATAGTAATTAATATTATTAGATAGATTGTAGATTTATTTTTATAATAAATCTATTTGAAGATATAAATGTTGTTAATATCTTTTTCGGACTGTCGACTTTTTTTTTTGAGCCAAACACCAACAATCCCACGCGTGGAGCGAGGCATTGTAGAATATCTCTACAGGAGCATCGACCTTCCACGATAGGTCACCGAACCGTCTGCGACTCTGCACAGGGAGTTTCGCTCTTTTCTGCGGGCGAGCAGACCGTCCACGTGGAGACGGCAATATCGTCTGCGAGGGCACAAAGGGCTTCGTGAATCTCATGCAGAACCTGGATCTCGCCTCCCGGGACCCCATCAGAAAGATTCTAGAGTTGTCTTGGGGTCGACAGGCCACCTAGAACGTCTTTAGACGACGTCGAGTCGAAGAGAGGCAATAAAAGATTGAGGTTAGGAAAAACAACTAAGGCTAAATTACTCCTACTCCTAGTGCATAAGGTAGATTTGGGTTGATAGGTCGATTGTTGTATGTTCCAATTGGTCGTACCCCTTCATATATGTAGGGGGTCTAAACCCATCCTAGGTTAGATCCCACAGTTTTCCGCGAGATTAGATGGATAATCACTCGCGGGATAAAGGTTCCAGGCCCCTGTCTTTTGGTGGAGCATGGCCAACCAAAAGCACCTGGTATAAGTTTTAAACAACTTGATGCGAGAACATCGATTTTTAAGCATCTTGCCATACACTAGGATGATATTGCTTTAGATAACAACCATTTAATGCCTTAGATAATTTCCCACCTTGTAATGTTTCCAGCATGTATGCATTAACCAGAAATTACAAGTGTAACTTTGTAAGGCCCTTCCCAGCTTGGGGACCATTTTCCAAACTTCCGATCACTGCTCCTTAATGGCAAGATTATTTTCCAGACTATGTCTGCAACCTAAAATGATTTCGTCTTTACTTGTTGTAGGCTTTGGAGACTATATGCTTATCTTTCTCAATCATCCTCTTATCAGTCACTGAAAGGGAATTAGGCATACACCTAGTCCCTAATTAGTTTTGGTGGTTGAATTGCCCAACACAAATATTTGGACTAACTAGTTTACTCTAGTGCATAAGTTATACAGGTGCTAAAGGTTCACACTTAGCCAATAAAAAGACAAAGTATTGGGTTCAACCAAAGAGCAAAGGGACATCCGAAGGCACCTCTGGTCTGGCGCACCGGACTGTCCGGTGTGCCACCGGACATGTCCGGTGTACCAGAGGACTCCGACTTCAAACTCGTCACCTTCGGGAAATTCCAGAGGCGACTCCGCTATAATTCACCGGACTGTCCGGTGTACACCGGACATGTCCGGTGCTCCAAGGAAGAGCGGCCTCCGGAACTCGCCAGCCTCGGGAATTCATCTCAGCTGCTCCGCTATAATTCATCGGACTGTCCGGTGGGCCACCGGACTGTCCGGTGTAACAGCGGGGCAACGACTATTTCGGCGCCAACGGCTACCTGCGACGCATTAAATGCGCGCGCTGCGCGCGCAGAGGTCAGGCACGCCCATGCTGGCGCACCGGACAATCTACAGTGCATGTCCGGTGCGCCACCGGACATCAAGGCGGGTCCAGAAGTCAGAACTCCAACGGTCGGAACCCAACGGCTTTGGTGACGTGGCTGTCGCACCGGACATGTCCGGTGTGCACCGGACTGTCCGGTGCGCCATCGAACAGACAGCCTCACCAAACGGCTAGTTTGGTGGTTGGGGCTATAAATACCCCCAACCACTCACCATTCATGGCATCCAAGTTTTCCACTTCCCAACTACTTACAAGAGCTCTAGCATTCAATTCTAGACACACCAAAGAGATCAAATCCTCTCCAAATTCCACACAACGCCCTAGTGATTAGAGAGAGAGATTTGCTTGTGTTCTTTCGAGCTCTTGCGCTTGGATTGCTTTCTTCTTTCTTGATTCCTTCATTGCGATCAAACTCACTTGTAATTGAGGCAAGAGACACCAATCTTGTGGTGGTCCTTGTGGGAACTTTGTGTTCCAAGTGACTGAGAAGAGAAAGCTCACACGGTCCGAGGGACCGTTTGAGAGAGGGTAAGGGTTGAAAGAGACCCGGCCTTGGTGGCCTCCTCAACGGGGAGTAGGTTTGAGAGAACCGAACCTCGGTAAAACAAATCCGCGTGTCTCACTTCATTATTCGTTTGCGATTTGTTTTGCACCCTCTCTCGCGGACTCTATTATATTTCTAACGCTAACCCGGCTTGTAGTTGTGATTATTTTTGAGAATTTCAGTTTCGCCCTATTCACCCCCCTCTAGGCGACTTTCAATTGGTATCAGAGCCCGGTGCTTCATTAGAGCCTAACCGCTCGAAGTGATGTCGGGAGATCACACCAAGAGGGAGATGGAGACCGGCGACAAGCCCACTACGAGCCAAGGGAGCACTTCATCGGAAGAATCCCGCACCAAGAGGAAGGAGAAGAAGAAGGACTCCTCCAAACGGAAGGAGAAAAGATCTTCTTCTTCTCACCACAAAGAGAAGAAGGAAAAATCTTCTTCCCACAAGTCGCATCGGAAAGGCGACAAGCACAAGAGAATGAGGAAGGTAGTCTACTACGAGACCGACACTTCATCAACATCGACCTCCGACTCCGATGCGCCGTCCGTAACTTCTAAGCGCCAAGAGCGCAAGAAGTTTAGTAAGATCCCCTTACACTATCCTCGTACATCTAGACCTACTCCATTACTTTCCGTTCCATTAGGCAAACCGCCAACCTTTGATGGCGAAGATTATGCTAGGTGGAGTGATTTAATGAAATTTCATCTAACCTCACTCCACAAAAGTATATGGAATGTTGTTGAGTTTGGAGCACAGGTACCATCCGTAGGGGATGAAGACTACGATACGGACGAAGTGGCCCAAATCGAGCACTTCAACTCTCAAGCTACAACCATACTCCTCGCCTCTCTAAGCAAGGAGGAATACAACAAGGTGCAAGGGTTGAAGAATGCAAAGGAGATTTGGGACCTTCTCAAGACTGCGCACGAGGGTGATGAACTCACCAAGATCACCAAGCGGGAAACGATCGAGGGGGAGCTCGGTCGTTTTCGTCTTCGCCAAGGGGAGGAGCCACAAGATATGTACAACCGGCTCAAAACCTTGGTGAACCAAGTGCGCAACCTCGGGAGCAAGAAATGGGATGACCACGAGGTGGTTAAGGTTATTCTAAGATCTCTCATTTTCCTTAACCCCACTCAAGTTCAATTAATTCGTGGTAATCCTAGATACACACTAATGACCCCCGAGGAAGTTATCGGGAATTTTGTGAGCTTTGAATGTATGATCAAGGGCTCAAAGAAGATCAACGAGCTTGACGAACCCTCCACGTCCGAAGCACAACCGGTGGCATTTAAGGCGACGGAGGAGAAGAAGGAGGAGTCTACACCGAGTAGACAACCAATTGACGCCTCCAAGCTCGACAATGAGGAGATGGCTTTAATCATCAAAAGCTTTCGCCAAATCCTCAAGCAAAGGAAGGGGAAGGATTACAAATCCCGTTCCAAGAAGGTTTGCTACAAGTGTGGTAAGCCCGGTCATTTCATTGCAAAATGTCCTATATCTAGTGACAGTGACAGGGGCGACGACAAGAAGGGAAAGAGGAGAGAAAAGAAGAAGTACTACAAGAAGAAGGGCGGCGATGCCCATGTTTGTCGGGAGTGGGACTCGGACGAGAGCTCCACCGACTCCTCCGACGACGACGAGGACGCCGCCAACATCGCCGTCACCAAGGGACTCCTCTTCCCCAACATCGGCCACAAGTGCCTCATGGCAAAGGACGACAAAAGGAAGAAGGTTAAATCTAAATCCTCCACTAAATATGAATCCTCTAGTGATGATAATGCTAGTGATGAGGAAAATAATTTGCGTACCCTTTTTGCCGACCTAAACGTGCAACAAAAGGAAAAATTAAATGAATTGATCAGTGCTATTCATGAGAAGGATGATCTCTTGGACTCTCAAGAGGACTTCCTTATTAAGGAAAACAAAAAGCATGTTAAGGTCAAAAATGCTTATGCTCTACAAGTTGAAAAATGTGAAAAATTGTCTAGTGAGCTAAGCACCTGCCGTGAGACTATTGACAACCTTAGAAATGAAAATGCTAAATTAATTGCTAAGGTTGATTCTCATGTTTGTAATGCTTCAATTCCCAATCTTAGAAATGATAATGATGATTTGCTTGTTAAGATTAAGGAATTGAACGATTCTCTTGCTAACCTTAGAGTAGAAAATGAAAATTTGATTGCTAAGGCTAAAGATCTTGATGTTTGCAATGTTACAATTTCCAATCTTAGAGATAACAATGATATTTTGCGTGCTAAGATTGTTGAACTTAATTCTTGCAAATCCTCTACATCTACTGTTGAGCACACTTCTATTTGTACTAGATGTAGAGATGTTGATATCAATGCTATTCATGATCACATGGCTTTAATTAAACAACAAAATGATCATATAGCAATGTTAGATGCTAAAATTGCCGAGCATAACTTAGAAAATGAAAAGTTTAAATTTGCTAGAAGTATGCTCTATAATGGGAGACGCCCTGGCATCAAGGATGGCATTGGCTTCCAAAGGGGAGACAATGTCAAACTTAATGCCCCTCCTAAGAACTTGTCTAACTTTGTTAAGGGCAAGGCTCCCATGCCTCAGGATAACGAGGGTTACATTTTGTACCCTGCCGGTTATCCCGAGAGCAAAATTAGGAGAACTCATTCTAGGAAGTCTCACTCTGGCCCTAACCATGCTTTCATGTATAAGGGTGAGACATCTAGCTCTAGGCAACCAACCCGTGCCAAATTGCCTAGAAAGAAAACTCCTAATGCATCAAATGAGCATGACATTTCATTCAAAACTTTTGATGCATCATATGTGCTTACTAACAAATCCGGCAAGGTAGTTGCCAAGTTTGTTGGGGGCAAACACAAGGGCTCCAAGACTTGTGTTTGGGTACCCAAAGTTCTTGTTTCTAATGCCAAAGGACCCAAAACCGTTTGGGTACCTAAAGTCAAGAACTAAAATTGTTTTGTAGGTTTATGCATCCGGGGGCTCAAGTTGGATACTCGACAGCGGGTGCACAAACCACATGACGGGGGAGAAGAAGATGTTCTCCTCATATGAGAAAAACTAAGATCCCCAACGAGCTATCATATTCGGGGATGGAAATCAAGGTTTGGTCAAAGGATTGGGTAAAATTGCCATATCACCTGACCATACTATTTCCAATGTTTTTCTTGTAGATTCTTTAGATTACAATTTGCTTTCTGTATCTCAATTATGTCAAATGGGCTACAACTGTCTATTTACTGATGTAGGTGTCACTGTCTTTAGAAGAAGTGATGATTCAATAGCATTTAAGGGAGTGTTAGAGGGTCAGCTATACTTGGTAGATTTTGATAGAGCTGAACTCGACACATGCTTAATTGCTAAGACTAACATGGGTTGGCTCTGGCATCGCCGACTAGCCCACGTTGGGATGAAGAATCTTCATAAGCTTCTAAAGGGAGAGCACATTTTGGGACTAACAAATGTTCATTTTGAGAAAGACAGAATTTGTAGCGCATGCCAAGCAGGAAAGCAAGTTGGGTCTCATCATCCACACAAGAACATCATGACTAGTGACAGGCCACTGGAGCTCCTACACATGGACCTATTCGGCCCGATCACTTACATAAGCATCGGCGGGAGTAAGTACTGTCTAGTTATTGTGGATGATTATTCTCGCTTCACTTGGGTGTTCTTTTTGCAAGAAAAATCCCATATCCAAGAGACCTTAAAGGGATTCTTGAGACGAGCTCAAAATGAGTTCGGCTTAAGGATCAAGAAAATTAGAAGCGACAACGGGACGGAGTTCAAGAACTCACAAATAGAAGGCTTCCTTGAGGAGGAGGGCATCAAGCATGAGTTCTCTTCTCCCTACACCCCACAACAAAATGGTGTAGTGGAGAGGAAGAATCGAACTCTATTGGACATGGCAAGAACCATGCTTGATGAGTACAAGACATCGGATCGGTTTTGGGCCGAGGCGGTCAACACCGCCTGCTACGCCATCAACCGGTTATATCTACACCGAATCCTCAAGAAGACATCATATGAACTCCTTACTGGTAAAAAGCCCAATATTTCATATTTTAGAGTTTTTGGTAGCAAATGCTTTATTCTTGTTAAAAGAGGTAGAAAATCTAAATTTGCTCCTAAAACTGTAGAAGGCTTTTTACTAGGATATGACTCAAACACAAGGGCATATAGAGTCTTTAACAAGTCCTCAGGACTTGTTGAAGTTTCTTGTGACGTTGTGTTTGATGAGACTAACGGCTCTCAAGTAGAGCAAGTTGATCTTGATGAGATAGGTGAAGAACAGGCTCCGTGCATCGCGCTAAGGAACATGTCCATTGGGGATGTGTGCCCTAAGGAATCCGAAGAGCCTCCTAATGCACAAGATCAACCATCCTCCTCCACGCAAGCATCTCCGCCAACCCAAAATGAGGACGAGGCTCAAGTTGATGAAGGAGAAGATCAAAGAGATGAGCCTCCTCAAGATGACGGCAACAATCAAGGGGGAGATGCAAATGATCAAGACAAGGAGGATGAACAACCAAGGCCGCCACACCCAAGAGTCCACCAAGCAATCCAACGAGATCACCCCGTCGACACCATCCTCGGCGACATTCATAAGGGGGTAACCACTCGATCTCGTGTTGCCCATTTTTGTGAGCATTACTCTTTTGTTTCCTCTATTGAGCCACACAGGGTAGAGGAAGCACTACAAGATTCAGATTGGGTGATGGCGATGCAAGAGGAGCTCAGCAATTTCACGAGGAACGAGGTATGGCATTTGGTTCCACGTCCTAACCAAAATGTTGTAGGAACCAAGTGGGTCTTCCGCAACAAACAAGACGAGCATGGTGTGGTGACAAGGAACAAAGCTCGACTCGTGGCGAAGGGGTATTCACAAGTTGAAGGTTTGGATTTTGGTGAAACCTATTCACCCGTAGCTAGGCTTGAGTCAATTCGTATATTATTGGCCTATGCTACTTACCATGGCTTCAAGCTCTACCAAATGGACGTGAAGAGTGCCTTCCTCAACGGACCAATCAAGGAGGAGGTCTATGTTGAGCAACCTCTCGGCTTTGAAGATAGTGAGTATCCTAACCATGTCTATAGGCTCTCTAAGGTGCTTTATGGGCTAAAGCAAGCCCCAAGAGCATGGTATGAATGCCTTAGAGACTTCCTTATTGCTAATGGCTTCAAAGTTGGCAAGGCCGATCCTACTTTATTCACTAAGACTCTTGACAATGATTTGTTTGTATGACAAATTTATGTTGATGATATCATATTTGGGTCCACTAACGAATCAACATGTGAAGAATTTAGTAGGATCATGTCACAAAAATTCGAGATGTCGATGATGGGGGAGTTGAAGTATTTTCTAGGATTCCAAGTCAAGCAACTCCAAGAGGGCACCTTCATTTGTCAAACAAAGTATACTCAAGACATTCTAACCAAGTTTGGAATGAAGGATGCCAAGCCCATCAAGACACCCATGGGAACCAATGGGCATCTCGACCTCGACACGGGAGGTAAGTCCGTGGATCAAAAGGTATTCCGGTCGATGATTGGTTCATTGCTTTATTTATGTGCATCTCGACCGGACATTATGCTTTCCGTTTGCATGTGTGCAAGATTCCAAGCTGACCCTAAGGAATCACACCTTACGGCCGTAAAACGAATCTTGAGATATTTGGCTTATACTCCTAAGTTTGGGCTTTGGTACCCTCGGGGATCCACATTTGATTTGATTGGTTATTCGGATGCCGATTGGGCGGGGTGTAAGATTAATAGAAAGAGCACATCGGGGACTTGCCAGTTCTTGGGAAGATCCTTGGTGTCTTGGGCTTCAAAGAAGCAAAATTCGGTCGCTCTTTCCACCGCTGAAGCCGAGTATATTGCCGCAGGCCATTGTTGCGCGCAATTGCTTTGGATGAGGCAAACCCTGCGGGACTATGGTTACAAATTGACCAAAGTTCCTCTTCTATGTGATAATGAGAGTGCAATCCGCATGGCGGATAATCCCGTTGAGCATAGCCGCACTAAACACATAGCCATTCGGTATCATTTTCTTAGGGATCACCAACAAAAGAGGGATATCGAGATTTCATACATTAACACTAAAGATCAATTAGCCGATATCTTTACCAAGCCTCTTGATGAACAAACTTTTACCAAACTTAGGCATGAGCTCAATATTCTTGATTCCAGGAATTTCTTTTGCTAATTTGCACACATAGCACACAAGTATACCTTTGATCATGTCTCTTTTATATATGCTATGACTAATGTGTTTTCAAGTGTATTTCAAACCAAGTCATAGGTATATTGAAAGGGAATTGGAGTCTTCGGCGAAGACAAAGGCTTCCACTCCACTCTACTACTCATCCTTCGCCGTCACTCCGAGCATCTCTCCAACTTTGGTATAATCTTCACTCATTTATTTTATGACCAAAGGAGGAGAAAGTACTTCGTTGGGCTCTAATGATTCCGTTTTTGGCGATTCATGCCAAAGGGGGAGAAAATATGAGCCCAAAGCAAAAGGACTGCCGCACCACCACTTAATTTTTAAAATTTGGAGATTTTCAATTGGTCAATTTCAAATTGGTATCTTATTATGTTCTAAAGGGGGAGGAAGTAGTATTTCAAAAATGATGAATCAAAACCCTCTTGAACACTAAGAGGAGGATCTCATTTAGGGGGAGTTTTGTTTAGTCAAAGGAAAAGCATTTGAAACAAGGGGAGAAAATTTTTAAACTTGAAAATACTTTGCAAAAATCTTATTCATCTACCTTTGACTATGTTGCAAAAGGACTTTGAAAAGGATTTACAAAAAGAATTTGCAAAAACAAAACATGTGGTGCAAGCGTGGTCCAAAATGTTAAAAATAAATAAACAATCCATACACATCTAGTAAGTAACATTTATTGGCTCAATTCCAAGCAACCTTTGCACTTACATTATGCAAACTAGTTCAACTATGCACTTTTATGTTTGCTTTGGTTTGTGTTGGCATCAATCACCAAAAAGGGGGAGATTGAAAGGGAATTAGGCATACACCTAGTCCCTAATTAGTTTTGGTGGTTGAATTGCCCAACACAAATATTTGGACTAACTAGTTTACTCTAGTGCATAAGTTATACAGGTGCTAAAGGTTCACACTTAGCCAATAAAAAGACAAAGTATTGGGTTCAACCAAAGAGCAAAGGGACATCCGAAGGCACCTCTGGTCTGGCGCACCGGACTGTCCAGTGTGCCACCGGACATGTCCGGTGCACCAGAGGACTCCGACTTCAAACTCGTCACCTTCGGGAAATTCCAGAGGCAACTCCGCTATAATTCACCGGACTGTCCGGTGTACACCAGACATGTCCGGTGCTCCAAGGAAGAGCGGCCTCCGAAACTCGCCAGCCTCGGGAATTCATCTCAGCTGCTCCGCTATAATTCACCGGACTGTCTGGTGTACACCGGACTGTCCGGTGTAACAGCGGGGCAACGGCTATTTCGGCGCCAATGGCTACCTGCGACGCATTAAATGCGCGCGCTGCGCGCGCAGAGGTCAGGCACGCCCATGCTGGCGCACCGGACAATCTACAGTGCATGTCTGGTGCGCCACCGGACATCAAGGCGGGCCCAGAAGTCAGAACTCCAACGGTCGGAACCCAACGGCTTTGGTGACGTGGCTGTCGCACCGGACATGTCCGGTGTGCACCGGACTGTCCGGTGCGCCATCGAACAGACAGCCTCACCAAACGGCTAGTTTGGTGGTTGGGGCTATAAATACCCCCAACCACTCACCATTCATGGCATCCAAGTTTTCCACTTCCCAACTACTTACAAGAGCTCTAGCATTCAATTCTAGACACACCAAAGAGATCAAATCCTCTCCAAATTCCACACAACGCCCTAGTGATTAGAGAGAGAGATTTGCTTGTGTTCTTTCGAGCTCTTGCGCTTGGATTGCTTTCTTCTTTCTTGATTCCTTCATTGCGATCAAACTCACTTGTAATTGAGGCAAGAGACACCAATCTTGTGGTGGTCCTTGTGGGAACTTTGTGTTCCAAGTGATTGAGAAGAGAAAGCTCACTCGGTCCGAGGGACCGTTTGAGAGAGGGTAAGGGTTGAAAGAGACCCGGCCTTGGTGGCCTCCTCAACGGGGAGTAGGTTTGAGAGAACCGAACCTCGGCAAAACAAATCCGCGTGTCTCACTTCATTATTCGTTTGCGATTTTGAGAGCACCTAGAGGGGGGGTGAATAGGTGATCCTGTAAAACTTAAGCTTATAGCCACAAAAACTTGTTAAGTGTTAGCACAATAAATGCCAAGTGGCTAGAAAGGAGTCTCAACAAAACACAATACCACAAGAGATCAATCACAGAGATGACACAGTGGTTTATCCCGTGGTTCGGCCAAGACCAACGCTTGCCTACTCCACGTTGTGGCGTCCCAACGGACGAGGGTTGCAATCAACCCCTCTCAAGCGGTCCAAAGACCCACTTTGAATACCACGGTGTTTTGCTTGCTTTTTCTCAATCCTGTTTGCGAGGAATCTCCACAACTTGGAGCCTCTCGCCCTTACAATTTGAAGTTCACAAAGAACATAGAGCAAAGGGGGAATGAGCAACGCACACAAGACTTCAAAAGATCAGAGCAACAACACGCACACAAGTCGCAACAAGAGCTCTAGATGCTATCACAATGAAACGAATGCGTGAGATCGATGTCTTGGTGCTTAGGAATGTTGTAGGAATGCTTGGTGTACTCCTCCATGCGCCTAGGGGTCCCTTTTATAGCCCCAAGGCAGCTAGGAGCCGTTGAGAACAAATCTGGAAGGCCATCCTTGCCTTCTGTCATCGGGCGCACCGGACAGTCCGGTGCACACCGGACAGTGTCCGGTGCCCGATTCCTTTCCTTAAATGGCGAAGCCGACCGTTGCAGATCTGGGAGCCGTTGGCGCACCGGACATGTCCGGTGCACACCGGACAGTCCGGTGCCCCCTTCCGACCGTTGGCTTGGCCACGTGTCGCGCGCAGAATCCGCGGCCGACCGTTGGCCCGGTCGACCGTTGGCTCACCGGACAGTCCGGTGCACACCGGACAGTCCGGTGATTTTTAGCCGTACTCCGTCAGCAAATTCCCGAGAGCGGCCTCTTCGGCCGAGGCAGCCTGGCGCACCGGACACTGTCCGGTGCACCACCGGACAGTCCGGTGTTCCAGACCGAAGCAGCCTCCTGGCTATACACAGCCAACTTATTTCTTTTCTTTTTCTTCCTATTTCCAATACTTAGACAAGTATATTAGTACACAAAACCAATGTACTAAGACTTAGAAACATACCTTTGCTCTTGATTTGCACTTTATTCATCCATTGCACAAATTCACATTTAAGCACTTGAGTTGGCACTCAATCACCAAAATACTTAGAAATGGCCCAAGGGCACATTTCCCTTTCAATCTCCCCCTTTTTGGTGATTTATGCCAACACAACATAAAGCAACTAGAACAAGTGCAAAATCACTTCAAATAAAACTCAAATTGATTTTGATTCAATTTTGGCATATATGGATCATCCTTTGCCACCACTTGGTTTGTTTTTGCAAATCAAACTCAAATCTCTATCTCTAAGTCAAACACACATGTTGTAGCATAAAGAGAGTCATTCCAAAAGAGATTGATCAAAGATTTCAAAAACTTCCCCTTTTTCCCATAATCAACACTTCTCCCCACAAGAGGCCAACTTTTGACAAAAGAGACAATACAAGAGTTTTGACAAACCAAAAGCTCTATACTACTATTTTCAAAGTTTCTCAAGTGGTAGCTGATCCATCTATTGCTTTGGCCTTTATTTTCTCCCCCTTTGGCATCAAGCACCAAAACGGGATCTATCTTGGCCCTTTAACCCCATTGCCTCACCAAATTCTTCAATTAAGAGCAAATAGCAATAAGATCATAGAGATGAACTTGGAATAAGTTACCCTCTCATCGGAGTGCAGTGGAAGTCTTGCATGGTCCAAGTTCACCTTTCCCTTTCAATCCACCTTCGAGACTAAATCAAGCGAACTCAAGCAAATGGTTACTCTCAAAGGGTCAAGTTGTAACACATCTCCCCCTAAATGTGTGCATCACTTGCAAAAAGGACTTATGAGGTCCAGGGAGTGTTTGTACAACTTGAGCACCACAATTAGCAACAAAATGCAGAATGAACATGATCAAAAGCATAAACACATGTATGCTACATTTCAATCCAAGTACCGCGAATCTAAGACATTGAGCTCACTACGCAGCCTGCAAAAGGTCTTCTCATCTAGAGGCTTGGTAAAGATATCGGCTAGCTGGTTCTCGGTGCTAACATGAAACACTTCGATATCTCCCTTTTGCTGGTGGTCTCTCAAAAAGTGATGTCGGATGTCTATGTGCTTTGTGCGGCTGTGCTCAACAGGATTCTCCGCCATGCGGATAGCACTCTCGTTATCACATAGGAGTGGGACTTTGCTCAGATTGTAGCCAAAGTCCCGGAGGGTTTGCCTCATCCAGAGTAGTTGCGCGCAACATTGTCCTGCGGCAACATACTCGGCCTCAGCGGTGGATAGGGCAACGAAGGTTTGTTTCTTAGAGTTCTACGACACCAGGGACCTTCCTAAGAATTGGCACGTCCCTGATGTACTCTTCCTATCGACCTTACATCCAGCATAGTCGGAATCTGAGTATCCAACCAAGTCAAAGGTAGACCCCTTTGGATACCAGAGCCCGAAGCAAGGCGTAGCAACCAAATATCTAAGAATTCGCTTCACCGCCACTAAGTGACATTCCTTAGGATCGGATTGAAATCTAGCACACATGCATACACTAAGCATAATATCCGGTCTACTTGCACATAGATAAAGTAAAGACCCTATCATTGACCGGTATGCTTTTTGATCAACGGACTTACCTCCTTTGTTGAGGTCGGTGTGTCCGTCGGTTCCCATCGGCGTCTTTGCGGGCTTGGCGTCCTTCATCCCAAACCGCTTTAGCAGATCTTGCGTGTACTTTGTTTGGGAGATGAAGGTGCCGTCCTTGAGTTGCTTCACTTGGAACCCAAGGAAGTAGTTCAACTCGCCCATCATCGACATCTCGAATTTCTGCGTCATCACCCTGCTAAACTCTTCACAAGACTTTTGGTTAGTAGAACCAAATATTATGTCATCGACATAAATTTGGCACACACACAAATCACCATCACATGTCTTAGTAAAAAGAGTTGGATCGGCTTTCCCAACCTTGAAAGCATTAGCAAGTAAAAAGTCTCTAAGGCATTCATACCATGCTCTTGGGGCTTGCTTAAGTCCATAGAGCGCCTTGGAGAGCTTACACACATGGTCGGGGTACCGTTCATCCTCGAAGCCAGGGGGTTGCTCCACGTACACCTCCTCCTTGATTGGCCCGTTGAGGAAAGCGCTCTTCACATCCATTTGGTACAACCTGAAAGAATGGTGAGCGGCATATGCTAGCAAGATACGAATTGATTCTAGCCTAGCCACAGGAGCAAAAGTCTCCTCAAAGTCCAAACCTGTGACTTGGGCATAACCTTTTGCCACAAGTCGAGCGTTGTTCCTCGTCACCACCCCGTGCTCGTCCTGTTTGTTGCGGAACACCCACTTGGTTCCCACAACATTTTGCTTGGGACGAGGCACCAGTGTCCAAACTTCATTGCGCTTGAAGTTGTTGAGCTCCTCCTGCATGGCCAACACCCAGTCCGGATCTAGCAAGGCCTCCTCTACCCTGAAAGGCTCAATAGAAGAGACAAAGGAGTAATGCTCACAAAAATTAACTAATCTAGATCGAGTAGTTACTCCCTTACTAATGTCACCCAAAATTTGGTTGACAGGATGATCCCTTTGAATCACCGCTCGGACATGGGTTGGAGGTGCCGGTTGCGCATCTTCCTCCATCACATGATCATCTTGTGCTCCCCCTTGATCACACGCCTTCTGTTGATGAACCTGTTCATCGTCTTGAGTTGGGGGTTGCACCATAGTTGAGGAATAAGGTTGATCTTGCTCCAATTGTTCCTGTGGTCGCACATCACCAATCGCCATGGTGCCCATAGCGGTCGTTGGAACGTCTTCTTCATCTACATCATCAAGATCAACAACTTGCTCTCTTGGAGAGCCATTAGTCTCATCAAATACAACGTCGCTAGAGACTTCAACCAAACCCGATGATTTGTTGAAGACTCTATACGCCTTTGTATTTGAGTCATAACCTAACAAAAACCCTTCTACTGCTTTGGGAGCAAATTTAGAATTTCTACCTTTCTTCACTAGAATGTAGCACTTGCTCCCAAATACACGAAAGTACGATACATTGGGTTTGTTACCGGTTAGAAGCTCATATGACGTCTTCTTGAGGAGGCGGTGAAGGTAGACCCTGTTGATGGCGTGGCAAGCCGTGTTCACGGCTTCCGACCAGAAACATTCGGGGGTCTTGAATTCTCCAAGCATCGTCCTCGCCATATCGATTAGCGTCCTGTTCTTCCTCTCTACCACACCATTTTGCTGTGGTGTGTAGGGAGCGGAGAACTCGTGCTTGATCCCTTCCTCCTCAAGAAACTCCTCCACTTGAAGGTTCTTGAACTCGGACCCATTGTCGCTCCTTATCTTCTTCACTTTGAGCTCAAACTCATTTTGAGCTCTCCTGAGGAAGCGCTTGAGGGTCCCTTGGGTTTCAGACTTATCCTGCAAAAAGAATACCCAAGTGAAGCGGGAAAAATCATCAACAATAACTAAACCATACTTACTTCCTCCTATGCTCAGATAGGTGACGGGTCCGAAGAGGTCCATATGTAGCAGCTCCAGGGGTCTTGATGTTGTCATCACATTTTTGGTGTGATGAGAGCCTCCCACTTATTTCCCTGCTTGACAAGCTGCACAAGGTCTATCTTTTTCGAAATGAACATTGGTTAGACCTATCACGTGTTCTCCCTTTAGAAGCTTGTGGAGGTTCTTCATCCCCACATGTGCTAAGCGGCGATGCCACAGCCAGCCCATGCAAGTCTTAGCTATTAAGCATGCATCTAGACCGGCCTCCTCTTTTGCAAAATCAACTAAATAAAGTTTGTCGTCTAATACACCCTTAAATGCTAGTGAACCATCACTTCTTCTAAAGACAGACACATCTACATTTGTAAATAGACAGTTATACCCCATGTTGCATAATTGACTAACAGATAGCAAATTATATCCAAGAGACTCTACTAAAAACACATTAGAGATAGAGTGCTCATTAGAAATTGCAATTTTACCTAACCCTTTTACCTTGCCTTGATTCCCATCACCGAATATAATTGAATCTTGGGAATCTTTATTCTTGACGTAGGAGGTGAACATCTTCTTCTCCCCCGTCATATGGTTTGTGCATCCGCTATCAATAATCCAGCTTGAACCCCCGGATGCATAAACCTGCAAGGCAAATTTAGGCTTGGGACTTAGGTACCCAACTCTTGTTGGGTCCTACAAGGTTAGTGCAAATTTCCTTAGGGACCCAAATGCAAGTTTTGTCTCCCTTGCATTTTGCCCCTAACTTCCTAGCAACTATCTTCCTATCCTTTCTACAAATAGCAAAGGAAGCATTTAGGGCATGATAAATTGTAGAAGGTCCATGAACTTTCCTATGAGCATTAACAACATTTCTCCTAGGCATATTGTGAATAACATTTCTTCTACCAACCTTTCTATCATGCACAACATGAGAACTAGAAGCAGTCATAGCATAAGAATCATAAGCATGTGAATCAAAAGCATCATAACTTCTAAAAGCATTTCTAGAATTTTTCCTATCATGATACAAAAAGGCATGGTTCTTTTTAGCACTAGTAGCCATAGGGGCCTTCCCTTTCTCCTTAGCGGGAATGGGAGCCTTATGGCTTGTTAAGTTCTTGGCTTCCCTTTTGAAGCCAAGTCCATCCTTAATTGAGGGGTGTCTACCAATCGTGTAGGCATCCCTTGCAAATTTTAGCTTATCAAATTCGCTTTTGCTAGCCTTAAGTTGAGCATTAAGACTAGCCACTTCATCATTCAATTTAGAAATTGAAACTAGATGTTTACTACAAGCATCAACATTAAGATCTTTACACCTAGTGCACGTTTCAACAATTTCTACACAAGATGTTGATTTACTAGCTACTTCTAGTTTAGCATTTAAGTCATCATTAACACTCTTTAAAGTAGCAATGTTTTCATGACAAGAAGATAATTCACTAGAAAGCACTTCATTTCTTTTAACTTCTAAAGCATAGGATTTTTGTGCCTCTACAAACTTATCATGTTCATCATACAACAAATCCTCTTGCTTTTCTAAAAGCCTATCCTTTTCATTCAAGGCATCAATCAATTCATTGATTTTATCAATTTTATTTCTATCCAATCCCTTGAACAAACTAGAGTAATCTATTTCATCATCACTAGACTCATCATCACTAGAAGAATCATAAGTGACATCATTACGAGTGATTACCTTCTTCTCTCTTGCCATGAGGCAAGTGTGACGCTCGTTGGGGAAGAGGGATGACTTGTTGAAGGCAGTGGCGGCGAGTCCCTCATTGTCGGAGTCAGACGAGGAGCAGTCCGAATCCCACTCCTTGCCAAGATGAGCCTCGCCCTTTGCCTTCTTATAATTCTTCTTCTTCTCCCTCTTGTTCCCTTGGTCCTGATCACTATCATTGTCAGGACAGTTAGCAATAAAATGACCAAGCTTACCGCATTTGAAGCACGAACGCTTCCCCTTGGCTTTGGTCTTGCTTGGCTGTCCCTTGCGACCTTTAAGCGCCGTCTTGAATCTTTTGATGATGAGGGCCATCTCTTCATCATTAAGTCCGGCCGCCTCAATTTGTGCCACCCTGCTAGGTAGCGCCTCCTTGCTTCTTGTTGCCTTGAGAGCAAGGGATTGAGGCTCGTTGATCGGTCCATTCAAGGCGTCGTCCACGTATCTTGCCTCCTTGATCATCATCCGCCCGCTTACGAATTTTCCGAGTACCTCCTCGGGCGTCATCTTCGTGTACCTGGGATTCTCATGAATATTGTTCACGAGATGAGGATCAAGAATGGTAAATGACCTTAGCATTAGGCGGACGACGTCGTGATCCGTCCATCGCGTGCTTCCGTAGCTCCTTATTTTGTTGATAAGGATCTTGAGCCGGTTGTATGTTTGCGTCGGCTCCTCGCCCCTTATCATCGCGAATCGTCCGAGCTCGCCCTCCACCAACTCCATCTTGGTGAGTAAGGTGACATCATTCCCCTCATGAGAGATCTTGAGGGTGTCCCAAATCTGCTTGGCATTGTCCAATCCGCTCACCTTGTGATACTCGTCCCTGCACAAAGAGGCTAGCAACACAGTAGTAGCTTGTGCATTTTTATGGATCTGTTCATTAATAAACGAAGGACTATCCGAGCTATCAAATTTCATTCCACTTTCCACAATCTCCCAAATGCTTGGATGGAGAGAAAATAGGTGTGTACGCATTTTGTGACTCCAAAATCCGTAGTCCTCTCCATCAAAGTGAGGAGGCTTGCCAAGTGGAATGGGGAGCAAATGAGCATTTGAGCTGTGCGGAATGCGCGAATAATCAAAAGAAAAGTTTGAGTTAACCGTCTTTTGTTTGTCGTAGTCGTCGTCCTTGTGGGAAGAAGTAGACTCGTCGCTGTCGTAGTAGACGATCTCCTTGATACGTCTTGTCTTCTTCTTCTTCCCATCTTTACGTCTGTGGCCCGAGCCAGAGTCGTTGGATTTGTCATCTTTTGGCTCGTTGACGAAGGACTCCTTTTCCTTGTCGTTGATCACGATTCCCTTCCCCTTAGGATCCATCTCTTCGGGCGGTTAGTCCCTTTCTTGAAGAGAACGACTCTGATACCAATTGAGAGCACCTAGAGGGGGGGTGAATAGGTGATCCTGTAAAACTTAAGCTTATAGCCACAAAAACTTGTTAAGTGTTAGCACAATAAATGCCAAGTGGCTAGAAAGGAGTCTCAACAAAACACAATACCGCAAGAGATCAATCACAGAGATGACACATTGGTTTATCCCGTGGTTCGGCCAAGACCAACGCTTGCCTACTCCACGTTGTGGCGTCCCAACGGACGAGGGTTGCAATCAACCCCTCTCAAGCGGTCCAAAGACCCACTTGAATACCACGGTGTTTTGCTTGCTTTTTCTCAATCCCGTTTGCGAGGAATCTCCACAACTTGGAGCCTCTCGCCCTTACAATTTGAAGTTCACAAAGAACACAGAGCAAAGGGGGAATGAGCAACGCACACAAGACTTCAAAAGATCAGAGCAACAACACGCACACAAGTCGCAACAAGAGCTCTAGATGCTATCACAATGAAACGAATGCGTGAGATCGATGTCTTGGTGCTTAGGAATGTTGTAGGAATGCTTGGTGTACTCCTCCATGCGCCTAGGGGTCCCTTTTATAGCCCCAAGGCAGCTAGGAGCCGTTGAGAACAAATCTGGAAGGCCATCCTTGCCTTCTGTCATCGGGCGCACCGGACAGTCCGGTGCACACCGGACAGTGTCCGGTGCCCGATTCCTTTCCTTAAATGGCGAAGCCGACCGTTGCAGATCTGGGAGCCGTTGGCGCACCGGACATGTCCGGTGCACACCGGACAGTCCGGTGCCCCCTTCCGACCGTTGGCTTGGCCACGTGTCGCGCGCAGAATCCGCGGCCGACCGTTGGCCCGGTCGACCGTTGGCTCACCGGACAGTCCGGTGCACACCGGACAGTCCGGTGATTTTTAGCCGTACTCCGTCAGCAAATTCCCGAGAGCGGCCTCTTCGGCCGAGGCAGCCTGGCGCACCGGACACTGTCCGGTGCACCACCGGACAGTCCGGTGCTCCAGACCGAAGCAGCCTCCTGGCTATACACAGCCAACTTATTTCTTTTCTTTTTCTTCCTGTTTCCAATACTTAGACAAGTATATTAGTACACAAAACCAATGTACTAAGACTTAGAAACATACCTTTGCTCTTGATTTGCACTTTATTCATCCATTGCACAAATTCACATTTAAGCACTTGAGTTGGCACTCAATCACCAAAATACTTAGAAATGGCCCAAGGGCACATTTCCCTTTCAGATTTGTTTTGCACCCTCTCTCGCGGACTCTATTATATTTCTAACGCTAACCCGGCTTGTAGTTGTGATTATTTTTGAGAATTTCAGTTTCGCCCTATTCACCCCCCCTCTAGGCGACTTTCAGTCACCTCATCAATATTATCAATCATTAAACCATGATAGTCACCAACAGATAGATCATTTTGTCTAGCGAACCTGATAGCATTTATGCGTATCTCCACATGCAAAATAGCTTCCAGCTCATACACAAACTCAAAAGGTGAAACCTTGGTATCACGATGCTTAGATACCCTATGAGTCCACAAGGCCTCAGATAAAACTTTATGCCAATGCCTAGGATGATCAGATATTTTCTTCTAAATAAGGTTAATCAATGTTCTATTACTTGACTCAGCATGACCATTAGCCTGAGCCTAATATGGAGATGAATTGAGCAACTTAATCCTATATGATTCAGCGAACTCATGAACCTCTTTAGACATAAAAGACGACCCCTGATCTGTAGTTAAAGTTTGGAGAATGCAGAATCTATGAATAATAGGTTCAGTTACAATCTCAATTACCTCCTTGTGTACCATATTCTTCAAGGTAATGACTTTGGTCCATTTGGTGAAATAGTACGTAGAGACTAATACAAATCGATGCCCCTTGGAAAATGATAGATGAATCTCGTCTACAAAGTCTAAACCCCAACCTCTAAAGGGCCAAGGCTTGATGATGGGATGTAATTTGGTGACAGAAACTATCTGTATATCGCCAAATTTTGACACACTAGACATCCTTTGTAGTACTTAAAATAATTGGCAATCATATCAAACCAATAAAATCCAGTCCTCCTTAAAAGTCACTTCATTCTTGGAGCTGATTGATGAGTACCACAAATGCCTTCATGTACTTCGACACATGGCTAATATAGCGTCATCAGGGCCCAAGCACCTAAGGATAACATCACTAGGAGTTTGAAGATAAAGTTCATCATCTATGAGAATATACATAAAAGTGGTTCGTTGAATACTCTTATCTACTCTAACATTTGGATCCCACAAATAAGTTATTAGGGGCATCCTCTAATCAACCATATCGGCCGAATCAGCTAGAACCATTATTGTAGTGCCTATGTCGACCGCAGATAGTCCAGCCACCTCGCTCGGATGGTCTGGCTACTAAACTGTGGATGGTCCGGTGACCGCCACCAGACGGTCTGATACCTATAGCCTTGGCCTTATAGCCTCGATTATTGAATTTTCATAAATGTGAAACTTTCCTTTGTTTATCCAATACCTCAAAGCTTTCTGTACCAAGCTATTAGCTCAACGCGTCTATGAAAAGTTGTTGCACGCTCGAGAGGTGTCCTAGAGTAATCCATTGTCTTAAGATTAATGTCGTTGCTTTGGAGTTTGGATTTCTATTTTGAGCATTGGAAACCAGTCTAGGAGGTCCTGGCCTGGGTGGGTGCTGGTGGGAATTCAAAGGTATATGCATCGAAGCTATATGTAGCATCTCATCTCAGTCGTTCTTTGGCGGGCGCCGCTTCTACTCGTCGTTCCTCGTGTGTACTCATCAAAGTTGTGCCTTTGCGGTCTATGTGTGACCAGGAGTGGTAATGGATTGTGATCCAAATGTTTTTTACAAAATAGTAGGGCCTTAAATAAACGTTAGTTCAAAAATAAATAGAAATAGGACCCGATCCTAGTTCGATCCTTAAATCATATAGTGTAAATTTAGAGCCCATTGTCACCCATATGTGTGGCTATATGTTGGTTAGAGACTCTCACCAACAATAGCCATGTTTTATGTCCTAATGCATTGGTACACATTGTCTTTTGGTTTATTCATAACATCACTTGTTGGGGTGTTTGAATGCACTAAAGATAATAGTTAGTTGGCTAAAACATTTCTAGTAGAATTAGCTAGCTAACAATTATCTAGCTAACTATTAGTCTCGAGATTCAATTTGCAAAGTTCAAGTAATCGTGTGAAAAACGAGAAACGCGAGCGAGTGCGTGTGGTAAGTTCATAGCAAACTCCATAGCCCTTTGTTGTCTCATGTGAAGAGTAGTGTGCACCCTCACATATAAGTTGGTTATCTTCAAACTAGATAATTAATGTGGGACTAAAGTCCTCTATGTCATCTCTATACACTATCTTCCTTAAATCAATTCAGGACAACCACAAGTGGGAAGACCAAAATTCTAACCGCTTTACGAGATCCCCTAGCTATCTCTTCCCTCACTATGTCAATGGTGGTCGGTGGTAGTCCATCGCCCCTCTGGTCTATCAATGGTGTAGGCGTTTGGGTATTATGTTGCCTCTGTGCCCACAGGTTTGGGTTTTGTGGGGCATTAATGCTTGCCCTCGGCAGCTCATATAGTTGGTCATCTTTTTCTGGCCTTCTGGGGCCGAAAAGTGCTTGCCCCCACATATCTATGGGGCGGTGTTGTGGTGGTGAGGAGCCGTAGGGGGTAAGGGAAAGCTTGGCTGAGATGGGTATACAGATGGGTGATAAAAAATTACAATCATGTATTCATATTCTGTATACTCTACACGAGATAGTCCGGCATAACGTGTGGACTGTTCGGCCATGTACGCGGACGATTCGGTTGTGTAGGCGAACAATATGTGTGTGTCTGTTAGGGTTTGCGTGCAATACTGAGGCCCTGGCACGGATTTTGGTGGTTCGGATCGAAAAATGGGGCCGACCGTTGAAGGGCTAGACGGTCCGCTCTCACATAAAGTTGTGGTTGTTTGGGATATGTGTTCATCGGCATCTCATAAAGCGGTTGGGATTGGTCGTGCCAATTTGTAGCCTATGAATCATTCATATTTTCCTTGGTTTTAACCTCGTGTGTGGGAAAATTAGTAACAACAGATTTATAAAATACACGCGCTAGCATCTTGTAATCATCTTGTATATCACCTATTATTTGTTGCATATGTTCCCATTGTTCATCTATGTAGGATCTAAGAGATTGGATTTCGTTTGTTTCACTTACCTTGGGGGTAGCTGCAGAAGGTCGATCTGAAGCCCGTTGTTGGATGACCTTGTGATTCCGGTCCACCTTGAAGTTGGCTAGGAATTTGGCCTGGGCTTCCTTGATCACTGCTCTTTGTGCTCTTCAAATTCTTGCTAATCTTCAGTCGACTAAGTCTCCATAGTCGGCTCGATGGTGTTGCTGAGAGAGACATCAGAGTTATCCTTTGAACCAGCCATCAAGGGACAATCTGATAGATACTCTTGCCTTGTCCCCATCAGAGTTGCTAAAACGTGTGTTCACGCCAATCTGGGTGACAATCACTGTGAGGTGTACCGATGGTGGTGCTCTCTACGGCAGCAAGAACGGTTCGCGGCCTACGGCCGGACGGTCCATGACCTGCAGAATGAGCCGAGTCTTCTCTGTGTCGAGCCGGACAATCCATGCCTAGTGGCCGGACGGTTCGCATGTGCGCAGAGGCGGCGACGTTCGCCAACAACACCTGAATCTGACCCCCGGGAGGGAACCCATCAGAGAGGAGTGATCCTAGGTTTGTTTTGGGATTAGCAGGCCACCCAAGATGCCTCTAAACAATGTAGAGTCGAAGAGAGGTGAAGAAGGCTATGTTACTGTCTACTCCTAAGGCAAAAGGTAAAGCAATGGAAGATATCTTGATGTGATTCGATTGTTGGTTATTCAATCGGTTGTACCCCTTCAAATATATAAGGGGGAGGTCTATACCTGTTCATAGGTGTCCTCCAACAACTCCCATGAGTTTAGAGGAATAAACACGTGTGGAGATAGGAGCTTAATCCATCTAATCTGATCTAATCGTGGACTGTCCGCGCCTAAAGGCGGACCGTCCGTAGACCGAACTGTCCAGGCCTCAAGGCCGAACCGTTCATGTGTGCCCAGTGCCACAAACGGTGCTCAACATAAACTAGCCCTTAGGGTACCTGAAAGTCGCCTAGAGGGGGGGTGGATAGTCGGAAACTGAAATTTACAACTTTAAACACACTACACGCCGGGGTTAGCGTTAGAACAAATGTCATATCCGGGAGAGAGGGGAAAACAAATCAACCAAGAAAATAAAGCGGATGACACGGTGATTTGTTTTACCGAGGTTCGGTTCTAAAGAACCTAGTCCCCGTTGAGGTGGTCACAAAGACCGGGTCTCTTTCAACCCTTTCCCTCTCTCAAATGGTCACCTAGACCGAGTGAGGCTTCTTCCTTAATCTCACGGGTCACTTAGACCCCGCAAGGACCACCACACAATTGGTGTCTCTTGCTTCGCTTACAAAGCTTGAGAGTAAGAAGTGAGAAAGAAAAGAAAGCCAAGCCAAGCAAATAAGAGCAACAAGAAACACAAGTGATCCTCTCACAAGTCCTAATGCACTAGATTTGAATTGGGGACTTTGATCGGATCGGTGGCTTTGATTTGTGTCTTGGAGTGTTGCACTTTGCTCTTGTATTGAATGGAGAGTGATGAATTCTTGGATGGTTGGAGTGGAGGTGGTTGGGGGGGTATTTATAGCCCTCAACCACCAATTCAACCGCTGGGGTGGCTGTTGTCGATGGGCGCACCAGACACTGTCCGGTGCGCCAGCCACGTCACCCAACCGTTAGGGTTCGGACGTTGTCAACCGTTGGAGCCTTTGTCTTCTAGTGGCACCGGATAGTCCGGTGCGCCTCTGGCGGCTGCTCTGACTTCTGCGCGCACTGTCCGCGCACCGTAGCGTTGCAGGCGTCCGTTGTAGTCGACCGTTGCGCTGGTAGCCGTTGCTCCGTTTGGTGCACCAGACAGTCCGGTGGCACACCGGACAGTCCGGTGAATTATAGCGGAGCGCGGCCACAGAAACCTAAAGGTGGCAAGTTTTGACATGTACGGTCCTGGTGCACCAGACACTGTCTAGTGGCACACCGGATAGTCCGGTGCGCCAGGCCAGGGCACCCTTTGGTTTCTTTTGCTCCTTTCTTTTTGAACCCTAACTTGATCTTTTTATTGGTTTGTGTTGAACCTTTAGCACCTGTAGAATATATAATCTATAGCAAACTAGTTAATGCAATTATTTGTGTTGGGCATGCAACCACCAAAATTATATATAGGAAAAGGTTAAACCCTATTTCCCATTCAATCTCCCCCTTTTTGGTGATTGATGCCAACACAAACCAAAGCAAATATATAAGTGCAGAATTGAACTAGTTTGCATAAGGTAAGTGCATAGGTTGCATGGAATTAAACCAATTTATAATTTTACTAGATATGCATGGTTTGCTTTCTTTTATTTTAACATTTTGGACCACGCTTGCACCACTTGTTTTGTTTTTGCAAATTCTTTTGAAAAATCTTTTCAAAGTCTTTTTGCAAATAGTCAAAGGTATATGAATAAGATTTCGAGAAGCATTTTCAAGATTTGAAATTTTCTCCCCCTGTTTCAAATGCTTTTCCTTTGACTAAACAAAACTCCCCTGAATGAAATTCTCCTATTAGCTTTCAAGAGGGTTTTAATAGATATCAATTGGAAATATATCTAGACGCTATTTTTGAAAATATACCAATTGAAAATCATCATACCAATTTTGAAATATATCAACTAAAATTTTTCAAAAGGTGGTGGTGGAGTCCTTTTGCTTTGGGCTTAATATTTCTCCCCCTTTGGCATTAATCGCCAAAAACGGAGACTTTGTGAACCCTTAAACTTTCTCCCCATTGGTATAAGTAAATAAGAGTGAAGGATTATACCATTTTGAGAGTGATGTGGAGTGATGGTGAAGGGTAAATGATACCGATAGAGTAGAGTGGAAGCCTTGTCTTCGCCGAAGACTCCATTTCCCTTTCAATCTACGACTTAGCATAGAAGTACACTTGAAAACACATTAGTCGTAGACATAAAAGAGATATGATCAAAGGTAAATAATTGAGCTATGTGTGCAATGTTTCAATCAAAATTTCGAGAATCAAGAATGCTTAGCTCATTCCTAAGTTTGGTAAAGGTTTTCTCATCTAATGGCTTGGTAAAGATATCGGCTAATTGTTCTTTGGTGCTAACATAAGCTATCTCGATATCCCCCTTTGTTGGTGATCTCTCAAAAAGTGATACCGAATGTCTATGTGCTTAGTGCGGCTGTGTTCAACGAGATTATCCGCCATGCGGATTGCACTCTCATTGTCGCATAGAAGAGGGACTTTGCTCAATTTGTAGCCATAGTCCCTGAGGGTTTGCCTCATCCAAAGTAATTGTGCACAACAATGGCCTGCGGCAATATACTCGGCTTCGGCGGTAGAAAGAGCTACTGAGTTTTGTTTCTTTGAAGGCCAAGACACCAGGGATCTCCCCAGAAACTGACAAGTCCCTGATGTGCTCTTCCCATCAATTTTACACCCTGCCCAATCGGCATCTGAATATCCTATTAAATCAAAAGTGGATCCCTTGGGGTACCAAAGTCTAAACTTAGGAGTATAAACTAAATATCTCATGATTCTTTTCACGGCCCTAAGGTGAACTTCCTTAGGATCGGCTTGGAACCTTACACACATGCATACAGAAAGCATAATATCTGGTCGAGATGCACATAAATAGAGTAAAGATTCTATCATCGACCGGTATTCCTTTTGATCTATAGACTTACCTCCCGTGTCGAGGTCGAGATGCCCATTTGTTCCCATGGGTGTCTTGATGGGCTTGGCATCCTTCATTCAAAACTTGTTGAGTATGTCTTGAATATACTTTGTTTGACTGATGAAGGTGCCCTCTTGGAGTTGCTTGACTTGAAATCCTAGGAAATACTTCAACTCCCCCATCATAGACATCTCAAATTTTTGAATCATTATCCTACTAAACTCTTCACAAGTAGATTTGTTAGTAGACCCAAATATGATATCATCAACATAAATTTGGCATACAAACAAATCTTTTGCAATGGTTTTAGTAAAGAGTGTAGGATCGGCTTTACCGACTTTGAAGCCATTAGTGATAAGAAAATCTCGCAGGCATTCATACCATGCTCTTAGGGCTTGCTTGAGCCCATAAAGCGCCTTTGAGAGTTTATAAACATGGTTAGGGTACTCACTATCTTCAAAGCCGGGAGGTTGCTCAATATAGACCTCTTCCTAGATTGGTCCATTGATGAAGGCACTTTTCACATCCATTTGATAAAGCTTAAAGCCATAGTAAGTAGCATAGACAAGTAATATACGAATTGACTCAAGCCTAGCTACGGGTGGATAGGTTTCACCGAAATCCAAACCTTCAACTTGTGAATAACCCTTGGCCACAAGTCGAGCTTTGTTCCTTGTCACCACACCATGCTCATCTTGCTTGTTGCGGAATACCCACTTGGTTCCTACAACATTTTTGTCGTCGTTTCGATCCCGGGGGTCCCTGGACCGACGAGTAAATTGTCGTCGCGTGTCCCAGCCCAGATGGGTCGGCGCGAGACGGAGCACGAAGGGGGGAAGAAACAGGCAAAGGGGAAACCCGCGGCCTTCGTGTTGCCCTGCGCCCAGGTCGGGTGCGCTTGCAGTAGGGGGTTACAAGCGTTCGCGTGGGAGAGAGAGAGAGAGGACGAGAGCCTTATGCGCCATCCCATTCTCCCGCGCGGACAACCCTCTCGTACGAGAGCCCTGGACCTTCCTTTTATAGGCGCAAGGAGAGGGTCCAGGTGTACAATGGGGGTGTAGCAGTGTGCTAACGTGTCTAGCAGAGAGGAGCTAGAGCCCTAAGTACATGCCGTCGTGGCAGTCGGAGAGGTTTTGGCACCCTGTTCATGTGATGTCGTGGCCGTCGGAGGAGAGCTGGAGCCCTGCGGAAGGACAGCTGTCAGGGCTGTCGAATCCTTGCTGACGTCTCCTTGCTTCCGTAAGGGGCTGAGAGCCACCGTCGTCATGGAGCACGCGGGGCGCTATCATTATTTGTTTACCGGGGCGAGCCAGATGGGACACCGGTCTTGTTCCTCGTAGCCTGAGCTAGCTAGGGGTAGGGTAATGATGGCCCCCCTGGCGACGTGGCCGGTCCGGACCCGAGTTTGGGCGCGGTGGTGATTCCTCCGAGGTCGAGGTTGAGTCCGAGGCCTGGGGTCAGGCGAGGCGGAGTCCATCGTCTTTTGGAGCCGAGGCTGAGTCCGAGCCCTGGGGTCGGGCGAGGCGGAGTTTGTCGTCTTCCGGAGCCGAGGCTGAGTCCGAGCCCTGGGGTCGGTGAGGCGGAGTTCGTCGTCTTCTGAGTCGTGGTTGAGTCCGAGCCCTGGGGTCGGGCGAGGCGAAGTCTGTCTTCCGAGGCCGAGACGGGGGCCGAACCCTGGGGTCGGGCGAGGCGGAGTCCGTCGTCCAGCGTCGAGGTTGAGCCCGAGCCCTGGGGTCGGGCGAGGCAGAGCTTCCTATGGTGCTCGAGGCTAGACTTAGGTGCTGTCAGCCTCACTCTGTCGAGTGGCATAGCAGTCGGAGCGACGCAGGCGGCGCTGTTTTCTTGTCAGGTCGGTCAGTGGAGCGGCGAAGTGACTGCGGTCACTTCGGCTCTGTCGACTGAAGAGCGCGCATCAGGATAAGGTGTCAGGCGATCCTTGCATTAAATGCTCCTGCGATACGGTTGGTTGGCGTGGCGATCTGGCCAAGGTTGCTTCTCTGCGAAGACTGGGCCTCGGGCGAGCCGAAGGTGTGTCCGTTGCTTGAGGGGGCCCTCGGGCGAGACGTGAATCCTCCGGGGTCGGCTGCCTTTGCCCGAGGCTGGGCTCGGGCGAGGCGAGATCGTGTCCCTTGAGTGGACTGAGCCTTGACCTTAATCGTGCCCATCAGGCCTTTGCAGCTTTGTGCTGATGGGGGTTACCAGCTGAGATTAGGAGTCTTGGGGGTACCCCTAATTATGGTCCCCGACAGTAGCCCCCGAGCCTCGAAGGGAGTGTTGATACTCGCTTGGAGGCTTTTGTCGCACTTTTTTGCAAGGGGACCGGCCTCTCTCGGCTGCGTTTCGTTCTGGTGGGTGCGCGCGAGCGCACCCGCCGGGTGTAGCCCCCGAGGCCTCGGAGGAGTGGTTTGACTCCTTCGAGGTCTTAGCGCGTTTCATGATGCTTCGGCCGGTCTGGTTGTTCCCTCATGCGAACTGGCCATAGCCCGGGTGCATAGTCAAGTCCCAAGTTCTCGGGCTGGTATGTTGACACTATCAACGGTTTGGCCGGAGCCGGGTTTGCGAGAGCAGCCCCCGAGCCTCCGCATAGAGCGAGAGGACGGTCAAGGACAGACTCGGCTTTTTTCATACGCCCCTGCGTCGCCTTTCCTCAAGGAGGAGGGGGGCAAAGCGTCATGTTGCCCTCGGAGGGCGCCGAACATGGTGTCTCTAGTGAGTTGCTAATGGGTAATCCGAGTGGACGCCCATGCCCCATTCGTTAGGGGTCAGCTAGTGGCCCGGAGGCGCGCTCCAAAACTACCTGCGGGTGATTCGCCAGACCCGGTCCCCTTTTGACGGGGTCCGAGGGCTCGATGCCTCCCTCTGATGGGATTCCGTTATAAAATCGTTCCCGTCGGTCTCGGAAATGTCCTAGGGTACCTCGGGAGCGTAGCCCGAGCCTTGGTTATGTATCGAACGTACCCAGGGTCATCCCTCGCTCTGCGTGCTCTGAGGCGGCTGTCGAACCCTTTGGGGGCCAGCCTACGAACCCCTGATCAGTAGTGGGCACGGAGCCCGAGTGGCCTGAGGCGGCCGTTGAACCCTTCCAAGGGGCCAGCCTTCGAACCTCTGACCAGTAGTGGGCGCGGAGCCTGAGTGCTCTGAGGCGGCTGTTGAACCCTTCCGAGGGGCCAGCCTTCGAACCTCTGATCAGTAGGGGGCTCGGGGCCCGCTTCCTTCGCAGAGAAGGATCCCTTTCGGAGTATCCCCTTTCCCGGTCCCTGTGGCAAGAGAGAGAAAGAGGAAGAGGAAAAGGATACGAAATCGAACGGCGTGGCGCACCTTTTTTGACGCGGTCATTATGGCGGAGGTGAAGCGTCGCCTGCTTCGCCTGCCAAAGGTGTCGCCTGTCCTGCCACAGAGTTAATGCGACGGGACGAGTGGTTCGCGGGGCAGCCGTTGTGCGTGCACGAGCCGTTCGAGGAATGGAACACGGGCGCGTCGTCTTCACGCCGTGGGAGAGGGTTCTCTCGCTGTCCCAAGAGGGGGCGTGAGCTTGCTGACGACTTGACTGTTGCTTCCGCCCGCCTGCCACCGCCATTACTGCCGGCCCATTTCTGGTCGTATCGACCATCGCGCCTTCTCCCGCGGCTGACTGACCCGTGACCGATGTGCTCGGTTGGCACTGTCGGGTCATGCGCAGGGTCACCTCGAGTCGTGGCACCGGTTCCGCAGTCGAGGAGTCGCGGTACTGGCGCGAGTGGCGGTGCAGTTTCTCGCACGTAGTAACCGGCGCGCCGGTTACATGACGTGTGGGCCTGGGCCTCCATGCTTGGACGCGTCGAAGTCAAAAGGTGTGCCCCCTTGGTCTGGTTGCATGCCGCCTGATGGCGGTCCGCCCTTTCGCCCGCTGGTCCGGGCGATAGTGGAGGAAGGCTTGTAACTGCTGGGCAGTTGCACGCACCGCGCGCGGCGGTTTTGGCTCCTTCTGTCCTGGGCCAGCTTGCATGACGCGTGGGACCCAGCCCCCGTGTCGTAGGGGGAGGACCTTGGAGCGTGTTGGTGAAGACTCAGTCTGCGACGGCTGAGGACGCAAGTGGGGAGAGTTGCCTTTAAAAGGAGGGTGACCCCCTTGGATGGCAACCATGTCTTCGCACTCCCTTCATGCATCGCGTCCTTCCACCTTCCGAGCCCCCGGATGGGGAGCACTCGCGTCGCTTTCGTCTTGCTGTCGTTGGAGGAACGCAACTTCGCGGAAGTTGGTACCTTTCAGCCATTGTTCGGCTTCAAGGATTTTCATCAGGCAGCCCGACTGCATCCCCTCGCCGGTGGTCACCCAAGACAGTGACCACCAGTTTGATGGTGGGGAGAAGCAAGCCGGGCTACGACCTCTGCCCCACCCTCAACTTCAAGGATCTTCATCATCTTGGCTGGGGCGGAGGCCGGACTGAGCCAGAGCTCTACCTCCCACGCGGGTTCGTGGGTCACCTTCTCCCTTAGCATTCAGGGGAGAGGGCGCTCACCGGCCTAGCGGGAGGGTCAGACTTCGACAACGCGGGGCTGGTCGGCGGCGAGCGTCGTCAGCTTCAGCGCGTTGGGCTTGCTGGCTCAGCTGGCTCTGGCTCGGCTCCTGGTGCCCCCTCCCGTCGCGAGAGCGGTTGTCGCGCCGCGCGCACCGGAGGACCGCCCAAGACGTCGCGCGCTGCTAGGGCGGCGTTCGTGTTCTTGGGTTGTCCTACCTTTGCTTCGGTACGGCGCCTCTGCGCGGAGGTCGGTGCTCGCCCGTCCGGGAGGATCCGAGTGGGGATCTGCCGAGGGGAGATGGCTTCCGTCGTCGGCGCTGAGGTGGTGGCGACTGAAGAAGTCCTCGTCGCTGACGGGATCACCGCCACCATCCGCGCTCCGAGCTTCCGGCTCTTTGGCTTTGATGGCTTGTCCTCGCCCCTCGAGTGGGGACATGGGCGAGGGCCTTGTTGCAGCAGTGTCCGCCCTGAGGCCATCGCTGCTGCTGTTTGGCCACCTGGAGCGGAGGTCGTTGTCGCTGCTGCCGGAGCGGGCGGCGGTGAGCTACCTGGGGTTTCGTCGCCCCGCAGGCCCTCCAATGTGGGGGGTTGTTCATACCTGCGGTGGTGGAACCGGAGTTCCGTTTGTAATGGCACCTTGAGTGCCGGTGTCTGTTCATTGTGGCTGTCGGGGCCTGAACATTTATGTATTTTGGCGCAAAGCCGTGTTTTTTCCTCATTTCGAGCATTGGGACTCGCCTGTCGGCTAACTGAACCGCTTAACCAAGTGTGAGTTGCCTCGTGTGAAGGTGACGAGTGAGGTATCCGTATCCCGGAGGCATAGGAGTCCCTCGGCTCGATCGGCCTTGCCGCCCGAGGCTTCTCTTGCTTAGTTAAAGGAACCCTCAGCCGCTCTGTGGTGAGCCGGGGCCGAGGGCAGCGATGTCAGCACGGACGGAGGCGGACTTGGCTCGAAAAAGGAAGCTTCGTCGGCCGGAGCTTGGCCGGGCCATCCACTGGCGGGACCAGCGCCGGAGTCGGGTTGCTGAGGCCATGAGCCGGGCTGGTGTCCTCGGGGGACAGCTGGCTGAGGCTTCGGGGCGGCCGGCCGAGTCGTCTGCTCGGGCCGGGTTCCTGGAGGAGACCCTGGCGGCGATGGCCCGGGCGCGGTGCTGACGTCGTCCTTCGGAGCGGATATCCTTCGCCCGTGTTGCCGTCCGAGGCTTAGTCGAACTTCGCCGAAGGTGGAGTTGACGCCGAGGGTGCTGCTGCTCCCCCTCCATCGACGTCTGAGCCTGCAGGATCAGTTCGCCTATAGTGTGCATATGTTTTTTACGGCTGCCAAGGCCCAAACATACTGTCGTCGCGTTGTAAAGCCGCGTTTCTTTTCCTCTTGTTTCGAGTATCAGGGCTTGCTCGTCGGTAGCAGAATCGTTCATCCGAGCCAGAGTTACTTCTCACGGAAGGTGATGAGTGAGGTATCCGTATCCCGGAGGCGTAGGAATCCCTCGGCTCGGTCGGCCTGCCGCTTACGTGTACTCTTTGTTGGGCCTATGCTTCGTCGCCGAAGGTCTTATAGGAAGAAGCGGTTTTCAGCTGAAGCTGTTTGTATAAGATGACCGAAGGTTCCTCTTCGTGAAGCTTCAGCATTACAAACCGACTTAAAGATAGAATGACCTTTTAGTCCATAAAGGTTTGAGTCAATGTTGTAAGTTTTTATAAGGGGCATACTTGTAATTCCTCACAGGCTGCGTCCTGTGCCTATAAATAGTGAACAGTATTCCTTTACTGTTCACGGATTCTGGTAATTGCAATCGCATATCCTGAAATTCAACCTTTGCCAAGACAAAGGTATTATTGTATTCACTGATTTAACATGTTAAGTAAATATAATATAATTCATCTATGATTTATTTACCCCTTTTTGTACCTCTTATTTTATGTCTCTTGAAATTTTATTACGAAGATTTAAGCTTCGTAATTATACTCTCATCAACCTTCGTTCAAGGCCCATTATCCCCAAGGGAATAATGTTTCATGAACGAAGGACGTTAACATTTAATATTTTATGTTGCCTTGTTCTTAATTCATAGCATTTGAGAACAAGTCCCCAACACTGGCGCCCACCTCCGGTGAACTCACTTCCACTTTTTCGAGTTGATGGCTTCGTTCAACGACCAAGCTGGAGCCGCTTCGGATCCGAAGCTGGTGCTCCCGATCACAGGTGGTTCGTCCTCAGAGCCAGTTAACAAGAAACAAAAGAAGGAAGCACAGAGAAGGGTACAGCATGTTGGGGTGCAAGGACCCTTCATCAAGTCAAGATGGTCTCACATTCCTATTACCTTCTCCCAAGAGGACCTTCAGCTCAAGGATTACCCACACAACGATGCCATGGTTATCTCTTGTGTTATCAAAGGATTTCTGGTCCACAATGTCTTGGTTGACACAGGCAGTGCAGCTGATATCATATTTGCTAAGGCCTTTAGACAAATGCAAGAGCCAGAAGATAAGATTCATGATGCTACACATCCTCTCTGTGGCTTCGGAGGAAGACAGATTGTAGCACTGGGCAAGATCACCATGTCGGTGACCTTCGGGTTCATCAACAACACTAGAACTGAGCAAGTTGTGTTTGACATTGTTGACATGGAATACCCTTACAATGCAATTATTGGTCGTGGCTAGGGGTGTAAACGGATACCTATTCGGATATCAGTTTTTTGGTCTTTTTTCTTTGATTGTGAATTAATAGAATATATAATCTGCTATGCAAATTTATATTCTTGTTTTTAGTATTGAGCTTGTAAAGATTCATGAAAGGTAAGCCTGAAATCTATCATATATCTTCTCAAATAATAAATATAAATTTCGGATACAAATCGAATACGGATACGGATATTTTTTCACCTTTTTTGTTGTATGGAGCAAATAATGTATGAAATAATTTATACAAAATTTTATTCTTATTTATAATAATGTGCTACATAACATAAGAAGAGATTAGCATCAAATTTCATACATATCTATTTTAAAATATTAAATTTGTCCTAACAGTTCGGATATCCGTTTACACCCCTAGTCGTGGCACTCTAAATGCTTTCGAAGCAATTCTTCATCCTGCTTATCTTTGCATGAAGATACCTTCGGATCAAGGACCCATTGCTATTCATGGAAGTCAGGAAGTTGCCAGAAGGGCCGAAGGAAACTGGACTGACTCAAAAGCAATCCATAACATAGATGGAGCTGAAGCTTGCGAGCAATACAAATTCAGAAGGGAGAAAGCAGCTTCAGCAGATCAGCCGAAGCCCATGCTCTTATGTGAGGATATAGCAGAGCAGAAGGTGCTGTTGGGCTCTCAGTTATCCGAAGAACAAGAGAAAACCTTGATAAGGTTTTTGTTCAACAACAAAGATGTTTTTGCATGGTCAGCCAATGATCTCTGTGGAGTTAATAGGGATGTTATCGAGCACTCGCTCAATGTCGATCCATCTTTCAGACCCAGAAAGCAAAGGCTTCGGAAAATGTCAGATGATAAGGCCGAAGGTGCTCGTAACGAAGTCAAAAGACTCCTCAGTGCAGGAGTTATCAGAGAAGTAAAGTACCCAGAATGGCTAGCCAACACTGTTATGGTAAAAAAGGCCAATGGCAAGTGGCGAATGTGTATCGATTTTACAGATCTTAACAAGGCTTGTCCGAAGGATGAATTCCCATTGCCAAGGATAGACTCTTTAGTTGATGCAGCAGCTTCTTCAGAGCTCATGAGTCTGTTAGACTGTTATTCAGGTTACCATCAGATCTGGATGAAGAAGGAAGATGAGCCGAAGACTAGCTTCATAACTCCAAGTGGCACATATTGCTATCTTCGAATGCCTGAGGGGCTCAAAAACGCTGGAGGAAGTTTCAGCAGAATGACTGCGAAGGTTCTCCAGTCTCAGATAGGCAGAAATGTGCTAACTTATGTTGATGACATCATTGTAAAAAGCACGAAACAGGAGAATCATATTGCTGATCTGCAGGAGACCTTCGCCAGTTTTAGACAAGCTGGCTTAAAGTTAAATCCAGAAAAATGCGTCTTCGGAGTAAAGAAGGGGAAATTTCTAGGATGCTTGGTTTCAACATAGGGAATTGAAGCTAATCCAAGTAAGATTGAAGCTATACTTCGCATGGAGCCACCAACTACAAAAAAGGGGGCTCAAAGGTTAACAGGAAGGTTGGCATCTCTCAATAGGTTCATATCCAGATCAGCAGAGAGAAACTTACCATTCTTCGAGGTACTGAAGTCAGCCGAAGTCTTTCAATGGGGACCAATCCAGCAGAAGGCCTTCGAAGAGCTGAAACAGTATCTGATAGATCTAACAGCACTAACTCCACCTACGCCAGGGGCTCCTTTGTTATTATATGTGGCAGCTTCGCACTCAGCGGTAAGTGCAGCACTTGTCCAGGAGAAGCTTGATGGCCAAGTCAAAAGGCAGGTCCCAGTGTATTTTGTATCTGAAGTTCTTAGTATGTCAAAGAAAAACTACACAGAATTAGAGAAGGTGTTATATGCTGTTTTGATGGCATCCAGGAAGCTTCGGCACTATTTTCAAGCTTACAGCATAATTGTTCCTTCTTCACAACCTCTGAAGGATATTATGAGGAACCGAGAAGCTACTGGAAGGATTGGAAAATGGGCTGCAGAGCTCAATGAATTTTGTATTGAGTATGTTCATAGATCTTCGATTTAGTCTCAGGCGTTAGCAGACTTCATTGCTGACTGGACGCCAGGGGCTCAGGAGGAAGAAACAAATAAAGATGCTGAAGCATGGACAGTGTTTTGCGATTGGTCTTGGGGAACCTTCGGAGCGGGAGCGGCAGCTGTGTTGGTCTCACCTTCCAAAGTTAAAACTTGCTATGCGGCAAAACTTGATTTTAGTTGCACAAACAACATTGCCGAGTACGAAGCCCTGCTTCTGGGTCTTCGGAAGCTAAAAGCAATGGGAATCAGAAGGGCCATTCTTAAAACTGATTCCCAAGTTGTTTTGGGTCATATTGACAAGAGTTGCAAGGCTAAAGATCCGAAGCTTGAAAAGTATCTGGATATGGTTCGAAGAGTTGAAGTTTCCTTCGAGGGATTTTCTGTCAAAAATATCCCTCGAGGACAAAATGAGCATGCTGATTTGCTAGCTAAGTCAGCAGCACAGGGGCTGCCTTTACCTTCGGATGTGTTCTTCGAAACAATAAAAGCACCTTCGGTGGAACTTCTTGAAAGAGCAATCCTCAATATATCGCCTGTTTATAGCGAAGACTGGAGAACTGAAATCATCTCTTACCTACAGGGTAAATTCCTTTCAGATGACGAAGCTTATAACAGAAGGATAGAGGCAAGAGCTCGTCCATATGTCATGATAGAGGGGGAGTTATACAAGCATGGAGTTTGTGCTCCGCTACTCAAGTGCTTATCTAGAACCGAAGGCGTAGAGTTGATGAAAGAAATACATGCAGGCCTGTGTGGATCTCACATTGGACCTAGGCCGTTACTTGGAAAAGTTTTTCGTCAGGGGTTTTATTGGCCGAAGGCAGCTTCGGATGCGGCGGAATTAGTTCAAAAGTGCGAAGGTTGTCAGAAATGTGCAAGAGATCAAAAACAACCTTCGTCCTTAACACAGCTCATACAACCCACCTGGCCATTGCAAAGGTGGGGCCTTGACTTGTTAGGTCCGTTACCACCGGCCCAAGGGAACCTAAGATATGTTGTAGTGGCGGTAGAATATTTTTCTAAATGGATTGAGGCAAAGCCTTTAGCAACAATAACTTCGGCCACCGTTCAAAAGTTTTTCTGGCAGAATATTGTTTGTCGTTTCGGAGTACCAAAGGCCATCACCGTGGATAATGGAACACAGTTCGACTCCGAAGCTTTCAGAGATTTCTGTGAGCAAATTGGTACGAAGATCCATTTTGCATCAGTCAGACATCCGGAGTCAAATGGCCTCGTTGAAAGAGCCAACGGCATTATAATGACAGGAATAATGAAGTTAATCTTCAATCAACCCAGGGGAAAGTGGCCGGATCAGTTAACCAAAGTGGTGTGGAGTCACAACACAACAACATCAAGATCTACAGGCTTTACTCCATTCAAGTTATTATTCGGTGACGAAGCAATAACTCTGGAGGAAGCAAAAACTGGATCAATAAGAGTAGTAGCTTCGGCAGAATCAGGTTCTGAAGATGCTTATTCTGTAGAAAAAGATGCTTTAGAAGGGATCAGGCTTCAAGCTGTGGAGAATATCAATAAATATCAAGCCGAAACAATCAAGTGGCGAGATAGAAAAGTTCGGCTAAAGAATATTGAGCCAGGACATTTGGTGCTTCGGAGAGTGGCCAATCCAGATACAGTGGGCAAGTTGCAGCTGAAATGGGACGGACCTTTCTTAGTAGCATCTTCATCAAGACCCGGTTCATACAGATTGAAGGATATGGACGGCAACGACATTCCTAGATCTTGGAATGCGGATGAGCTTCGGCGATACTATGTCTAACTTGATGTAATTTTTTATGTTTTTTCTTTTTTATGGCACCCTTTTCCTTTCTAAAGGGGGAGAAAGGTTTTTAATGGGGCCATCATATGTAATTTCCTTTTTTAGTTCTATAAGAGCAAAATCCCCCAAGGAATGTAAATGTAAAAGCTGAGAGTGCACCATCGAGTGCCGAAAAGTAAAAGGCGAAGAAGCTCCAAAGTCGTTCCTAAGGGAATGCAGAGCTTACAGCGAAAAGTCAACGTTGATTCCGCCAAAAGTAAAAGGCGAAGAAGCTCCAAAGTCGTTCCTAAGGGAATGCAGAGCTTACAGCGAAAAGTCAACGCTGATTCCGCCGAAAGTAAAAGGCGAAGAAGCTCCAAAGTCGTTCCTAAGGGAATGCAGAGCTGATGTGTGATTGTCTCTAAGGAAATAATGGCTATGAGTATGGCTTCGGATACGCGTTTGGACATTCATTTGCACATCACATTACATCATAGCATTTGCATTCATAAACATCCATCCAGGCATATGTAGGATAATCATCATCATGGCATAAGTGCTTGCTTCGGCAAAAAAGAAAAAAAAGAGGAAGAAAGAGCTTCGTGTACAAAAAGGAGAGCTTCGGAAAGAGGGGAAATGTTGTTTTCTATGCTTAGCTGCGTACGAAAAGAAGGGAAGGTGTTTTTTCGCCTTCGGCTCAAAAAAGAAAATTTCGTCCACATCAAAGCACTTCTCATACATCATTGGAAGGATAAGGATATATTACAAGGTATGAATAGAATTCATTAAAAACAAGTTTTAGTTACATTTACAAAAGTTATCTCAAAAGTTTCTCAAGAACTGTCTACAGTCTACTATTTAATCTCCAAGGAGCTTCAGCTTCGGCGTCATTTTTTTTTAATCATCAGCTTCGTCATCCTACATGAATAAGGTTGTTGTAAGTTAAAATCGAACTTGAAGGAAGAGGTAAGCACAAGGTATGATTTCTTACTGGTTCAAGATGACTCCGAGCTTCGTCTCCAGCCTTTTCTCGCCCACCTTTCGTCCATATCATTTTTACAAATCTATTAGAGATACTTCGGGCGAGATCAGGAATGTCATCTAGCATCTTTATTGACAATCTTTCCATGATCGCAGCCAGCTTTTAGGAAAGCTGCAGCAGTGCCCCGAGAAGCTACCCAGGCACAGAAGTCACCGTGCCCAGCTATGACTTCGTCGAGCTCGTCAATCTCACCCTCAATATGTTCGAAGGTCTTCGGTAGATCTTCAGCTGAGGGGGTGAATTTTTCACTGCTGGCTCCAACTGAGTGGAAAATCTTTCTTAATCGTTGAATGCATTTGTTGCTAAATTCCAAACATTTTTCTTGAAGGCTCGTCAATAGTTTTCTCAAATCTGAATTTTCTTGAGCTTCGGCTTCAAGTTTTGCATTAAGGTCTTGCTTTTCCCGTTCCAACTGCTCAGATTGCCGAAGAAGCTTCGAGTTCAGTTCTGTTATTTTTGCTTCGGCTTCCGCCAATGAACCTTCGGTTGCCTGGAGCTCGAAGTTCTTTTTCTCGATAGCATCTGATTGCTCCTTTATTCTGCTTTCTAAATTTTCAATTATAACTTCGTGCTTCTTGTCTTCAAAATCTTGCTGCATTTTCAAGGCTTTGCTCAACAGCATACTCTGCACGGAATCAACCTTCGTCAGACGTGTTTTCATTATTAGAAACAATAAAAGTTAAGGGAAAAGTAGTTCACCTTGAAATTGGAATAGAATAAACTACCAACGATATGTTGTCGTCGGTAGCGGCTGATGTCTGTCTCCAGCTTCGGAAAACTGATACTCTTTGACAGAGTACCGATAACTTTGGCTCCAGTTTGATCTCGAATACAATCTAATTTTTCATCATCAACGCCTCCGAAGAGGAGTGCTCCAGGTTTGTATCCGCAGGATTTGGCATACTCTCTAAGCTCTTCTACTTCAACTTTTGATAGTTTTTCCCCAACTAAATTCTGGAACATGAAGGCTTCGTTTGCTGAAGCTTCATCAGCAATTTCTTTCCCTTTCTCCGACGCTGCGGTCGCGGCCTCTTCGGCGGCGGTGGTAGCTTCTTCTGCAGCCATGTCTAGCAGTATTTTGTCAACATGTTCGATTGTGCTCTCCAGGTTCAAATCTTCAGCTGAGGCAGCTTCGGTAGCTGCGACCTCCGAAGGTGTAATTTCAGTATCTGTCCCTTCCGCAGTTGCTGGTGTTTTCTGAGCTGAAGCTCTTGGCGGTGTCTTGTCAATTACTTCTGTCACAGTGATAATTCTTTGTCTCTTTGCTTTGATTGTTTTCTTCGATTTTTCGGGCTCCTTGTCCTTCTGAAAAAACTTTGTCAGTTGGGGCCTCAGTGGACTTAGCTTCGCAGGTAAGGATTCAGTCATTACCTTTAGAATTTCCTCAACGTCAGCGGCAGAGGGTGATGCGGGGGATTTTTCTTCGTCGGATATTTTCCGTTTCGGAGAAGACGCTTTCCTCTTCTTTGGAATTTTCTTCTTTGGTGTCTCTTTTTCATCTTCATTTGAGCCTTCGGTTACCCTTTTCCTTTTCTGGCCTCCGGCACTTTTGTTCAGATTTTCATAGTCAGGGTATTCAAAACCCAAGGCGTCCAACACTCGGTTCAGTCTTCGCTTCCGACGGGTGCCGAAGGCCGCAGTCATTAATTGATCTTCTTTTTTGGAATAATTGCCAAGTATTTCATTACACATTACTTCAATTGTGTCTAGCCACTCTTGGCAAGGCGCTTTAAAGTATTTCTTAAACTTGAAATAGTAAGGTAAACATACAAGTTCACCTTCTTTCTTCTCCCCCTTTAGCTTCGGCATTTCCCATTCTTTCAAACTGGGAAAAACTTTGAAAGCCAAAAACTCCTGAACCAAGTCCCTTGTGCTAATATGCTCTGCAATAATTCTGAATTCATTCATTGCTTGTTGTGTTGGACCTTCGGGTGTCATATTACAGCGAGGTCGGGTTTCTCCGAAGATTAGTTCGAGTGGACTTTGCACAAGCTTCTCCTTGTTATCATCAACCTTGACATAGAACCACTCCGACTTCCAGCCTGCTGCCCATTTGCTTCGATAGCTGATTACAGGAAACTTTGTGGTTTTCCTATAGGCGAAGTTATAGAAACCAAAATTGTCGTGCAATCCATCCTTTCTAGCCTTCGTCTGATAATGCAGCTCGTGAACTCGGCAAAAGCTATCCGCAAATGGTTCCACTGCTTGGCTTCGAAGTGCCCAGATATAAACGCTAAGCCTAACGATAGCGTTAGGGGTCAGCTGGTGAAAATAGATACCGAACCTCTTCAGTACCTCTGCAATAATCCCATGTAGGGGGAATCTTAATCCAGCCTTCAGAAAGCTTTTGAAAATAACAATTTCATCTTTCTCTGGCTTTGGGGTAGTCTCTTCTCCCCCGAAGCGTAATAGCTTTTTTTGGTTTTCAGTAAAAAAAGCCTGACTTTACCATCTTGGATAGATCAGCCTTCGAAACAGTAGATTTCCCGAAGTCCAAGTGGCTGGGCTTGCTTGGCATGGCAATGCGATAATCATCTTCGGGATCAGTTTCCTCAATATCTTCTTCTTCTGCTTCAGCAATTGCTTATTTTGTTTGTTCTGCCTCATCACTAGGGATCTTTTCCGAAGTCACCAGCCCGGATCGTTGCATGGCTTCGGAGATGGGAACAGTCTCCGAAGCTTCAGTTTCGCCCCCCTCACGCTCAACCCTGGCGGTAGAACGCACTCTGGCCATTTAATTATGAATGTGTGGAAATTTAATACTTTCTTCTTCTGAAGTTTTTTCTGACGAAGCAGGCTTCAAACTGAAGATTTGTTTGATTCCGACGCACAAGCTTCAGCGATGGTTAAAAATTTTGGCAGCAGAACAGTGTAAATAGCAATGAATGCTGTGGTAACTTCACACCTACTCGTCTGTTTATATAGTACTGCAGGTAAGAAGGCGAAGCGCCAGGATTTTTACACCAGGCGGACACCCGCTTGCACTCACTGTGCGGTGGACCGCAGAGACCAAACAGTAACTCTGCAAGGTGGGACCGCTACGCGCTGGGAAATTGAATCGTTTCTCGACAACGAGCTCAGGGAAGGTGTTTTTTTGGACCTTCGGCTCCTCGAAGCTTAAGAAACTTTTTTCACGGATCAAGCTCGTTACGAAAAACGATCTAGCACCGCGAAAGGGGCTACTGTTGGGCCTATGCTTCGTCGCCGAAGGTCTTATAGGAAGAAGCGGTTTTCAGCTGAAGCTGTTTGTATAAGATGACCGAAGGTTCCTCTTCGTGAAGCTTCGGCATTACAAACCGACTTAAAGATAGAATGACCTTTTAGTCCATAAAGGTCTGAGTCAATGTTGTAAGTTTTTATAAGGGGCATACTTGTAATTCCTCACAGGCTGCGTCCTGTGCCTATAAATAGTGAACAGTATTCCTTTACTGTTCACGGATTCTGGTAATTGCAATCGCATATCCTGAAATTCAACCTTTGCCAAGACAAAGGTATTATTGTATTCACTGATTTAACATGTTAAGTAAATATAATATAATTCATCTATGATTTATTTACCCCTTTTTGTACCTCTTATTTTATGTCTCTTGAAATTTTATTACGAAGATTTAAGCTTCGTAATTATACTCTCATCAACCTTCGTTCAAGGCCCATTATCCCCAAGGGAATAATGTTTCATGAACGAAGGACGTTAACATTTAATATTTTATGTTGCCTTGTTCTTAATTCATAGCATTTGAGAACAAGTCCCCAACACTCTTGCTCGTCCGCGGGATTCTATTATCGACGTAGCCGAGAAAACCCGAAAAACCGTTTCGGCAGAAAGTCTTTTGAGCGTTAAGGCTTGTTCGGTCAGCAGGATCGCTAATCCAAACGCGAGTTACTTCTCGCAGAAGGCGATGAGTGAGGTATCCGTATCCCGGAGGCGTAGGATTCCCTCGGCTCGGTCGGCCTTGCCTGCTTACGTGTACTCCGTCGTTTTCATGATCCCACTACCGAAGTAGTCGAAAAGCACGAAAGATATTCTGGCAGAAAGGCTTTTTCCGAAGAAAATTTTGACGCGGAGGGGGTTCCCCCCTTCTAGCCCCCGAGGGAGGGTCGGGCTTTGCCGAGGCAAGGCTGACCCTTCCTTGATGGTTAGACTTTATTGGCGTATGTAAATGAGGTGTATGAACGACTTGAAAACATCTTAAGGGTAGAAGCGACGTAGCTGTCGGATGTTCCAAGCGTTGCTGTAGACCTTGCCTTGACTGTTGGCCAGCTTGTACGTCCCGGGCTTCAAAACCTTGGCGATGACGAACGACCCTTCCCAGGGAGGCGTGAGCTTGTGCCGCCCTCGGGCGTCTTGTCATAATCGAAGCACCAAGTCGCCCACCTGGAGGTCTCGGGACCGAACCCCTCGGGCGTGGTAGCGTCGTAGGGACTGCTGATACCGCGCCGAGTGTAGTAAGGCCACGTCCCGAGCCTCTTCCAGCTGGTCCAGTGAGTCTTCTCGGTTGGTCTGGTTGCGTCGGTCGTCGTAGGCCCTCGTCCTTGGTGAACCGTATTCTAAGTCTGTGGGCAAGATGGCATCGGCCCCATAGACTAGAAAGAACGGTGTGAAGCCCGTGGCTCGGCTCAGCGTTGTCCTCAGACTCCAGACCACCGAGGGGAGTTCCTTCATCCATCGCTTGCCGAACTTATTGAGGTCGTTGTAGATCTGTGGCTTGAGTCCTTGCAGAATCATGTCGTTGGCACGTTCTACCTGCGCATTCGTCATGGGGTGAGCCACGGCGGCCCAGTCCACCCGGATGTGGTGATCCTCGCAGAAGTCCAGGAACTTTCTGCCGGTGAACTGGGTGCCGTTGTCGGTGATGATGGAGTTCGGGACCCCAAAGCGATGGATGATGTTGGTGAAGAACGCCACCGCCTGTTCGGACCTGATGCTGTTTAGGGGTCGGACCTCGATCCACTTGGAGAATTTGTCGATGGCGACCAGCAGGTGCGTGTAGCCCCCGGGTGCCTTCTACAAGGGACCGACGAGGTCCAGACCCCACACAGCAAACGGCCAGGTGATGGGTATTGTTTGCAGAGCCTGAGCGGGTAGGTGTGTCTGCCTTGCGTAGAATTGACACCCTTGGCAGGTGCGGACAATTCTAGTGGCGTCGGCCACCACGGTCAGCCAGTAGAAACCTTGTCGGAAAGCGTTTCCAACAAGGTCTCGAGGCGCTGCGTGATGACCGCAAGCCCCCGAGTGTATTTCTTGTAAGATCTCCTGGCCTTCGGCGATGGATATGCATCGCTGGAGGATGCCGGAGGGGCTGCGGTGGTAGAGCTCCTTCCCGTCCCCCAGCAAGACGAACGACTTGGCGTGCCGCGCCAGTCGCCGAGCTTCGGCTCGGTCGAGGGGTAGCTCTCCTCGGTGGAGATATTGTAGGTACGGGGTCTGCCAGTTTCGATTAGGCGCGACCCCATTCCGCTCTTCCTAGATGTGCAGAGCCTCACCCTCGGGGGCCGAGGGTGCCTCGGGCTGACCCGAGGGCACCTCGGGCAGGGTCGAGACCTTCTCGGGCTCGGGTGTGTTGTTTGTCTTGACTGAGGGTTGTTGTAGGTCCCGGGAGAAGACGTTCGGGGGAACCGTTGTTCACGCCGAAGCTATCTTTGCTAGTTCGTCCGCAGTCTCGTTGTTCCGCCGGGCGACGTGGTTGACCTCGAGCCCGTAGAACTTGTCTTCCAGGCGCCGAACCTCGTCGCAGTAGGCTTCCATCTTCGGGTCGCGGCAATGGGAGTTCTTCATGACTTGGTCATTGACAAGCTGTGAGTCACCGCGAGCGTCGAGGCATCGGACCCCTAGCTCGATGGCGATGCGCAACCCGTTGACCAGAGCCTCATACTCAGCCATGTTGTTGGACGCCGGGAAATGGAGGCGCAGCACGTAGCGGAGGTGCTTCCCGAGGGGCGAGATGAAGAGCAGGCCCGCGCCTGCCCCTGTTTTCATCAGCGACCCGTCGAAAAACATGGTCCAGAGTTCCAGTTGGATCGGAGCTGCTGGAAGCTGGGTGTCGACCCATTTAGCCACAAAGTCCGCCAAGACTTGGGACTTGATGGCCTTCCGAGGGGCGAACGATATTGTCTCGCCCATGATTTCCACCGCCCACTTTGCAATCCTACCCGAGGCCTCTCGGCACTGGATGATCTCCCCCAGGGGGAAGGATGACACCACAGTCACCGGATGAGACTCGAAGTAGTGTCGCAGCTTCCGCCGCGTCAGAATCACCGCGTACAACAGCTTCTGAATTTGTGGGTAGTGGATCTTGGTCTCGGACAGTACCTCACTGATGAAGTAGACCGGCCTCTGGACGGGCAACGCATGCTCTTCTTCTCGTCTCTCAACCACGATCGCGGCGCTGACCACCTGAGTGGTAGCGGCGACATAGATCAAGAGGGCTTCTCCGGCAGCGGGGGGTACCAAGATGGGCGCGCTGGTAAGGAGCGCTTTTAGGTTCCCGAGGGCTTCCTCGGCCTCGGGGGTCCAAGTGAAGCGCTCGGTCTTCCTCAAGAGGCGGTATAGAGGTAGGCCTCTTTCGCCGAGGCGCGAGATGAAGCGGCTCAGAGCCGCAAGGCATCCCATGACCCTCTGTACGCCTTTCAAGTCCTTGATGGGCCCCATGTTGGTGATGGCCGTGATTTTCTCCGGGTTGGCCTCGATGCCCCGCTCGGAGACGATGAACCCCAAGAGCATGCCTCGGGGGACTCCGAAGACACACTTCTCGGGATTGAGTTTTACGCCTTTTGCCTTGAGACACCAGAATGTCGTTTCAAGGTCGGAGAGGAGGTCGGAGGCTTTCCTCGTCTTGACTACGATGTCATCGACGTAAGCCTCGACCGTTCGACCAATGTGCTCTCCGAACACGTGGTTCATGCACCTTTGGTATGTTGCACCCGCATTCCTCAAACCAAATGGCATAGTAACGTAGCGGTACATGCCAAAAGGTGTGATGAAAGAAGTCGCGAGCTGGTCGGACTCTTTCATCCTGATTTGGTGATACCCTGAGTAGGCATCGACGAAAGACAGGGATTCGCACCCAGCAGTGGAATCCACGATTTGATCGATGCGAGGCAGAGGGTAGGGAACCTTCGGACATGCTTTGTTTAGACCAGTGTAGTCTACACACATCCGCCATTTCCCTCCTTTCTTTCTCACAAGCACATGGTTGGCAAGCCATTCGGGATGGAATACCTCTTTGATGAACCCTGTGGCCATCAGCTTGTGGATCTCCTCGCCTATGGCTCTGCGCTTTTCACGGGTCGGACTCCAGCTCGGATATCCAGCGAGTGCTCGGCGACATCCCTCGGTATGCCAGGCATGTCCGAGGGACTCCACGCAAAGACTTCGGCGTTCGCGCGGAGAAAGTCGACGAGCACTGCTTCCTATTTGGGGTCGAGCTCGGAGCCGATCCGGATCTACTTGGAGGCGTCATTGCTGGGGTCGAGAGGGATGGACTTAACCGTCTCTGCTGGCTCGAAGTTACCGGCGTGGCGCTTCACGTCTGGCGCCTCCTTGGAGAGGCTCTCCAGGTCGGCGATGAGGGCCTCGGATTCGGCGTGGGCCTCGGCGTACTCCACGCACTCCACGTCGCATTCGTACGCGTGTCGGTACATGGGGCCTACGGTGATGACCCCGTTGGGCCCCGACATTTTGAGCTTGAGGTAGGTGTAGTTGGGGACGGCCATGAACTTGGCGTAGCATGGCCTCCCCAGTACTGCATGGTAGGTTCCTCGGAACCCGACCACCTCGAACGTGAGGGTTTCCCTTCGGAAGTTGGAGGGAGTCCCGAAGCAGACGAGCAGATCGAGTTGTCCGAGGGGTTGGACGCGTTTCCCGGGGATGATCCCGTGAAAAGGCACCGCGCTTGTCCGGATCGAGGACAGATCGATCTGCAGGAGCTCGAGGGTCTCGGCGTAGATGATGTTGAGGCTGCTGCCTCCGTCCATGAGGACCTTGGTGAGCCTGACGTTGCCGATGACGGGGTCGACAACGAGCGGATATTTCCCCAGGCTCGGCACGCGGTCGGGGTGGTCGACCTGGTGGAAGGTGATGGGCTTGTCGGACCAGTCTAGGTAGACTGGTGCCGCCACCTTTACCGACCAGACCTCCCGATGCTCTTGCTTGCGGTGCCGAGCCGAGACATTTGCCACTGGCCCACAGTAGATCATGAAGCAGTCGTGGACCTCGGGGAACTCCTCTGCCTTGTGATCCTCCTTCTTGTCGTTGTTGTGGGCCCTGTCACCTTCCACCGGTGGCCCGGCCTTGTGAAAGTGGCGCCGAAGCATGACGCACTCCTCAAGGGTGTGCTTGACGGGCCCCTGATGATAGGGGCACGACTCCTTGAGCATCTTATCGAAGAGATTGGCACCTCCAGGAGGTTTCCGAGGGTTCTTGTACTTAGCGGCGGCGACAAGGTCCGCGTCGGTGGCGTCACGTTTCGCTTGCGACTTCTTCTTGCCCTTCTTCCTCGCGTCGCGCTGAGCGGACGCCTCGGGGACGTCTTCCGGCTGGCGGCCCTGGGGCTGCTTGTCCTTCTGGAAGATGGCCTCTACCGCCTCCTGGCCAGAGGCGAACTTGGTGGCGATGTCCATCAGCTCGCTCGCCCTGGTGGGGGTCTTGCGACCCAGCTTGCTCACCAGGTCGCGGCAGGTGGTGCCGGCGAGGAACGCGCCGATGACGTCCGAGTCAGTGACGTTGGGCAGCTCGGTGCGCTGCTTCGAGAATCGCCGGATGTAGTCCTGGAGAGACTCTCCCGGCTGCTGGCGGTAGCTTCAGAGATCCCAGGAGTTCCCAGGGCGCACGTACGTGCCCTGGAAGTTGCTGGCGAAGGCTTGGACCAGGTCATCCCAGTTGGAGATCTGCCCCGGAGGCAGATGCTCTAGCCAGGCTCGAGCGGTGTCGGAGAGGAAGAGGGGGAGATTGCGGATGATGAGGTTGTCATCATCCGTTCCACCCAGCTGGTAGACCAGTCGGTAGTCCGCGAGCCACAGTTCCGGCCTCGTCTCCCCCGAGTACTTTGTGATGGTAGTCGGGGTTCGGAACCGGGTCGGGAACGGTGCCCGTCGTATGGCCCGGCTGAAAGCCTGCGAACCGGGTGGTTCGGGCGAGGGACTCCGATCCTCCCCGCTGTCGTAGCGTCCCCCACGCCTGGGGTGGTAGCCTCGGCGCACCCTCTCGTCGAGGTGGGCTCTACGATTGCGGTGGTGGTGCTCGTTGCCGAGGCGACCCGGGGCCGCAAGCGCCGTGTTGCGCGTGCGCCCGGTGTGGACCGAGGCTTCCCGCATGAATTGGGAAGTCGCGGCATGATGCTCCGAGGGGTACCCCTGCCTTCTCGAGGCAGAGCTTTCGGTCCGTCGGACCGCGGCATCCTCCAGGAGATTCTTGAGCTCTCCCTGGATACGCCGCCCTTCGGTGGTTGATGGTTCCGGCATCGCGTGGAGTAGTATTGCTGCTGCAGCGAGGTTCTGGCCGACCCCACTGGAAGCTGGTGGCGGCCTTGCCCTGATGTCATTGGCAATGTGGTGCTGGATGCCCTGGGGTAGATGACGCGCTTCTCCGGCCAGAGCTTGGTCTGCCCATTCCTGCCCGATTTTCCGTTGGAACTGCTCAAGTGTTCCTGCTCCCTCGTTGAGCCTGGCCTGCATCTCGCGGATTTGCTCGAGCTGTGCGTCCTGACCCCCCGCAGGGATTGGGACCACAGCTAGCTCCCGAAGGATGTCAACGCGAGGCGCAGGCCTAGGGGGATCGCCGTTTTCTGGCATACCAAGATGGTTGCCTTCGCCGGGACCCCCTAGATCGATGTGGAAACATTCACGACTTGGGCCACAGTCCTCGTCGTCGAAGCTGCGGCTACCATCGGAACAATCGGAGAGGCAGTAGTCGCATGCGGTCATGAAGTCCCGCATGGCACTAGGGTTACTGAGCCCGGAGAAATCCCAACAAAAGTCGGGCTCGTCATCTTCTTCGGAACCCGAGGGTCCGTAGGTCAAGACGGTCGTCAGTCGGTCCCAGGGCGACCGCATATGGTACCCCGGAGGGTTGGTACATGCCTCCATGAAGGCTTCCACCGAAGCGAGGTCGCTTGGTGGGTTGAAGCTGAATCCAAAAGGCACGAGATGGGAATCGGTCGGTACCTCTTGGTCGACGGGCGGTGACGAAGTCGCGTCAGGGGCGGGCTGCACCATTGTCTCAGGTACGAGGGCGACGCCCAGCAAGTCCTTCGCGAGCGTGCTGGCGTCGTTCATCTGCTTGGGGTTAGCGTGTAGCGGGGAAACGATGCTCGTCTTCGTCTCAGACGCAAGGTCGAAGCCCGACGTGTCCCCCGCTGGGGCGCCAACGGTGTCGACTTGCTCGACAGCCGAGAGGTGCCGCCTCCTGCTTGGCCATGGTTGCCCCGCCTCCTCCTCCATCGGCGGGGGAGGTGACGGGACAAACCCGGATGTTGTTCTTCCGCCACGTGGGGAAGACGTCGTTGATTCCGCCCTCGGTGGGCGGACTGACGGTCGCCGTTGTCGCTGTCGCGTGGCGGAGGAAGGAGTATCATGTCGTAGCTGCCGTCGAGGGACATGAACTCAAGACTCCCGAAACAGAGCATCGTCCCGGGTTGAAAAGTTGTTCGTCAACACGCAGCAGGCCCCTACCTGGCGCGCCAACTGTCGGCGTTTCGACCCCGGGGGGTCCCTGGACCGACAAGTAAATTGTCGCCGCGTGTCCCAGCCCAGATGGGTCGGCGCGAGACGGAGCACGAAGGGGGGAAGAAACAGGCAAAGGGGAAACCCGCGGCCTTCGTGTTGCCCTGCGCCCAGGTCGGGTGCGCTTGCAGTAGGGGGTTACAAGCGTTCGCATGGGAGAGAGAGAGAGGACGAGAGCCTTATGCGCCGGCCCGTTCTCCCGCGCGGCCAACCCTCTCGTACGAGAGTCCTGAACCTTCCTTTTATAGGCGCAAGGAGAGGGTACAGGTGTACAATGAGGGGTGTAGCAGTGTGCTAACGTGTCTAGCAGAGAGGAGCTAGAGCCCTAAGTACATGCCGTCGTGGCAGTCGGAGAGGTTTTGGCACCCTGTTCATGTGATGTCGTGGCCGTCGGAGGAGAGCTGGAGCCCTGCGGAAGGACAGCTGTCGGGGCTGTCGAATCCTTGCTGACGTCTCCTTGCTTCCGTAAGGGGCTGAAAGCCACCGTCGTGATGGAGCACGCGGGGCGCCATCATTATTTGTTTACCGGGGTGAGCCAGATGGGACGGCGGTCTTGTTCCCCGTAGCCTGAGCTAGCTAGGGGCAGGGTAATGATGGCCCCCCTGGCGACGTGGCCGGTCCGGACCCGAGTTTGGGCGAGGTGGCAATTCCTCCGAGGTCGAGGTTGAGTCCGAGCCCTGGGGTCGGGCGAGGCGGAGTCCATCGTCTTCCGGAGCCGAGGCTGAGTCCGAGCCCTGGGGTCGGGCAAGGCGGAGTTCGTCGTCTTCCGGAGCCGAGGCTGAGTCCGAACCCTGGGGTCGGGCGAGGTGGAGTTCGTCGTCTTCTGAGTCGTGGTTGAGTCCGAGCCCTGGGGTCGGGCGAGGCGAAGTCCGTTTTCCGAGGCCGAGACGGGGGCCGAACCCTGGGGTCGGGCGAGGCGGAGTCCGTCGTCCAGCGTCGAGGTTGAGCCCGAGCCCTGGGGTCGGGCGAGGCGGAGCTTCCTATGGCGCCCGAGGCTGGACTTAGTTGCTGTCAGCCTCACTCTGTCGAGTGGCACAGCAGTCGGAGCGACGCAGGCGGCGCTGTTTTCTTGTCAGGTCGGTCAGTGGAGCGGCGAAGTGACTGCAGTCACTTCGGCTCTGTCGACTGAACAGCGCGCGTCAGGATAAGGTGTCAGGCGATCCTTGCATTAAATGCTCCTGCGATACGGTCGGTTGGCGTGGCGATCTGGCCAAGGTTGCTTCTCTACGAAGACTGGGCCTCGGGCGAGCCGAAGGTGTGTCCGTTGCTTGAGGGGGCCCTCGGGCGAGACGTGAATCCTCCGGGGTCGGGTGCCTTTGCCCGAGGCTGGGCTCGGGCGAGGCGAGATCGTGTCCCTTGAGTGGACTGAGCCTTGACCTTAATCGCGCCCATCAGGCCTTTGCAGCTTTGTGCTGATGGGGGTTACTAGCTGAGATTAGGAGTCTTGGGGGTACCCCTAATTATGGTCCCCGACAATTTTGGCTAGGACATGGAACTAAATACCATACCTCATTCATCGTGAAGTTGTTGAGTTCCTCTTGCATTGCCAGCACCCAATCCGAATCTCTTAGTGCATCCTCCGCCCTGTATGGCTCAATAGAGGACACAAAAGAGTAATGTTCACAAAAATGAGCGATTCGAGATCGAGTGGTTACCCCCTTATGAATATCACCGAGAATGGAGTTCACGAGGTGATCTCTTTGTATCGCTTGGTGGACTCTTGGATGTGGCGGTCTTTGACCCTGTACTTCTTGATCATCTTCCTCCTCTTATTCAACTTCATCTCCCCCTTGATCATTGTCCTCCTCTTGAGGTGGCTCACCCTCTTGATCTTCATCTTCATTGTCTTGAGCCTGATCCTCATTTTGGGTTGGTGGAGATGCTTGCATGGAAGATGATGGTTGATCTTGTGCTTGTGTAGGCTCTTCGAATTCCTTAGGGCACACATCCCCAATGGACATGTTCCTTAGCGCGACGCATGGAGCCTCTTCATCATCTAGCTTATCAAGATAAACTTGCTCCACTTGGGAGCCATTAGTCTCATCAAACACAATGTCACAAGAAACCTCAACTAACCCAGTGGATTTGTTGAAGACTCTATATGCCCTTGTGTTTGAGTCATAACCAAGTAAAAACCTTCTATAGCCTTAGGAGCCAATTTAGATTTTCTACCTCTTTTAACAAGAATAAAACATTTGCTACCAAAGACTCTAAAGTATGAAACATTGGACTTCTTACTGGTGAGGAGTTCGTATGATGTCTTCTTGAGGATTAGGTGAAGATATAGCCGGTTGATGGAGTAGCGGGCTGTGTTAATCGCCTCAGCCCAAAACCGATCCAGAGTTTTGTACTCATCAAGCATGGTCCTCGCCATGTCCAATAGAGTTATATTCTTCCTCTCCACTACACCATTTTGTTGAGGTGTGTAGGGAGAAGAGAACTCATGCTTGATGCCCTCATCCTCAAGAAAGCCTTCTATTTGTGAGTTCTTGAACTCTGTCCCATTATCGCTTCTTATCTTCTTGATCCTTAATCCGAACTCATTTTGAGATCGTCTTAAGAATCCCTTTAAGGTCTCTTGGGTTTGAGATTTTTTCTGCAAAAAGAATATCCAAGTGAAGCGAGAATAATCATCCACAATTACTAGACAGTACTTACTCCCGCCGATGATAATGTAAGCTATCGGGCCGAATAGATCCATGTGAAATAGTTTCAGTGGCCTGTCCGTTGTCATGATGTTCTTGTGTGGATGATGGGTACCAACTTGATTTCCTGCTTGACATGCGCTACAGACCCTGTCTCTCTCAAAATGAACATTGGTTAGTCCCAAAATGTGCTCTCCCTTTAGAAGCTTGTGAAGATTCTTGATCCCAACATGGGCTAGTCGGCGATGCCAGAGCCAACCCATATTAGTCTTAGCAATTGAGAAAGTATCGAGTTCAGCTCTGTTAAAATCAACTAAGTATAGTTGACCCTCTAATACTGCCTTAAATGCTACTGAATCATCCCTTCTTCTAAAGACAGTAACACCTATATCCATAAAAAGACAGTTGTAGCCCATTTTACATAATTGAGAAACAGATAGCAAATTGTAATCTAAAAAATCTACAAGAAAAACATTGGAAATGGAATGGTCAGGTGATATAGCAATTTTACCAAGTCCTTTGACCAAACCTTGATTTCCATCCCCGAATGTGATAGCTCGTTGGGGATCTTCGTTTTTCTTGTAGGAGGAGAACATTCTTTTCTCTCCTGTCATGTGGTTTGTGCATCCGCTGTCTTTTATCCAACTTGATCCTCCGGATGCATAAACCTGCAAAACAATTTAGGTCTTGTTCTTAGGTACCCAAACGTTCTGGGGTCCTTTCACATTAGAAACAAGCACCTTGGGTACCCAAACACAAGTCTTGGAGCCCTTGTGTTTGCCCCCAACATATTTGGCAACTACTTTGCCTGATTTGTTTGTAAGCACATAAGAAGCGTCAAAAGTCTTAAATGAAATATCAGGTTCATTTGATGTAGTAGGAGTTTTCTTTTTAGGCATTTTAACATGTGTAGAATGCCTAGAGCTAGATGCCTCATTCTTATACATAAATGCATGGTGAGAAACAGAATGAGACTTCTTAGCATGAATTCTCCTAATTTTGTGCTCAGGATAATTAGGAGGACATAAAATGTAACCCTCATTATCCTGAACCATAGGAGCCTTGCCCTTTACAAAATTAGACAATCTTTTAGGGGCATTAAGTTTGACATTGCTCCCCTGTTGGAAACCAATGTCATCCTTGATGCCAGGGCGTCTCCCATTATAAAGCATGCTTTTAGCAAATTTAAAATTTTCATTTTCTATCTCATGCTCATTGATTTTAGCAGTTAATTGAGCTATATGATCATTTTGTTGTTTAATTAAGGCAAGATGATCATGAATAGCATCAATATTAACATCTCTACATCTAGTACAAATAGTAACATGATCAACACTAGATGTAGAGGGTTTGCAAGCATTTAATTCTTCTATCTTAGCATGTAACATGGCATTCTCATCACTAAGACAGGAAATAGAATCATTGCAAACATTTAAATCTTTAGCCTTGGTAATTAAACTAGCAGTTTCATTTTTAAGGCTAGAAATTGATTCATTCAATTTATCAATCTTAGTAATTAAACTAGCATTTTCATTTCTAAGATTGTCAATTGAATCATTACAAGCATTTAGTTTATCAACCTTAGCATATAAACTAGCATTCTCAGTTCTAAGGTTAGAAATAGTGTCATGGCAAATGCTAAGCTCCTTAGTCAAGTTTTCATTTTTCTCTACTTTCTGAGCATGAGCATTTTTTACTTTAACATGCTTTTTATTTTCCTTAATAAGGAATTCCTCTTGGCTATCCAAGAGTTCATCCTTCTCATGAATAGCACCTATCAATTTATTTAGTTTTTCCTTTTGTTGCATGTTAAGGTTGGCAAAAAGGGTAAGCAAATTATCCTCTTCTTCACTAGAGCTACCCTCATCACTAGATGTGGTATATTTGGTGGAGGATCTAGATTTTACCTTCTTCCTTTTGCCGTCCTTTGCCATGAAGCACTTGTGGCCGACATTTGAGAAGAGGAGACCCTTGTTGACAGCGATGTTGGCGGCATCCTCGTCGGAGGAGGAGTCAGTGGAGCTCTCATCGGAGTCCCATTCCCGACACACGTGGGCATCGTCGCCCTTCTTCTTGTAATACTTCTTCTCCTTCTTTCTCCCCTTCTTGTCGTTATCCCTGTCACTATCACTAGACATAGGGCATTTAGCGATAAAATGACCGGGCTTACCACATTTGTAGCACACCCTTTTGGAGCGGGGTTTGTAGTCTTTCCCCCTCCTTTGCTTGAGGATTTGACGGAAGCTCTTGATGATGAGCGTCATCTCCTCATTGTCGAGCTTGGAGGCATCGATGGGGAGCCTACTTGATGTAGACTCTTCTTTCTTTTCTTCCGTCGCTTTGAATGCGACGGGTTACCCCTCGGGTGTGGAGGTGCCGCCTTGCTCCAAGTTGACGATTTGTTTGGATCCTTTGATCATTAATTCAAAGCTCACAAACTTTCCTATAACCTCCTCGGGAGACATTAGCTTATATCTAGGATCACCACGTATTAATTGAACTTGCGTAGGATTGCGAAAAACGAGTGATCTTAGAATAACCTTGACCATTTCATGGTCATCCCATTTGGTGCTCCCGAGTTTGCACACTTGATTCACCAAGGTCTTGAGCCGGTTGTACATAGCTTGTGGCTCCTCTCCTTGGTTGAGGACGAAGCGACCGAGCTCCCCCTCGATCGTCTCCCATTTGGTGATCTTGATCACCTCATCTCCCTCGTGTGCGGTCTTGAGCACGTCCCAAATCTCCTTGGCACTCTTCAACCCTTGCACTTTATTATACTCCTCTCGACATAGAGAGGCGAGGAGTATAGTAGTGGCTTGGGAGTTGAAGTGCCGAATTTCGGCGACCTTGTCCGAGTCGTAGCCTTCGTCCCCCACGGGTGGTACCTGCGCTCCAAACTCAACAATATCCCATATACTTGCATGGAGTGAGGTTAGGTGATGCCTCATTTTGTCACTCCACATGCAATAATCCTCACCATCAAAAAATGGTGGTTTGCCTAATGGAACGGAATATAAAGGAGCGCGTTTAGAAATACGGGGATAGCATAAGGGGATCTTACTAAACTTCTTGCGCTTACAAGTGACGGACGCCGCGTCGGAGCCGAAGGTGGATGGTGACGAAGAATCGGTCTCGTAGTAGACCACTTTCTTCATCTTCTTCTTCCTGTTGCCACTTTGATGCGATTTGACTCGTGGAGGTGATTCCTTCCTTCCTTTGGCGGCGGACTCCTTTGATGGAGCCTTCCCGTGGCTTGTGCCCGTTTCCATCTCCCTCTTGGCGGATCCTCCCGACATCACTTCGAGTGGTTAGACTCTAATGAAGTACCGGGTTGTGATACCAATTGAAAGTCGCCTAGAGGGGGGTGGATAGGCGGAAACTGAAATTTACAACTTTAAACACACTACACGCCGGGGTTAGTGTTAGAACAAATGTCAAGTCTAGGAGAGAGGGGAAAACAAATCAACCAAGAAAATAAAGCAGATGACACGGTGATTTGTTTTACCGAGGTTCGGTTCTAAAGAACCTAGTCCCTGTTGAGGTGGTCACAAAGACCGGGTCTCTTTCAACCCTTTCCCTCTCTCAAACGGTCACCTAGACCGAGTGAGGCTTCTTCCTTAATCTCACGGGTCACTTAGACCCCGCAAGGACCACCTCACAATTGGTGTCTCTTGCTTCGCTTACAAAGATTGAGAGTAAGAAGTGAGAAAGAAAAGAAAGCCAAGCCAAGAAAACAAGAGCAACAAGAAACACAAGTGATCCTCTCACAAGTCCTAATGCACTAGAATTGAATTAGGGACTTTGATCGGATCGGTGGCTTTGATTTGTGTCTTGGAGTGTTGCACTTTTCTCTTGTATTGAATGGAGAGTGATGAATGCTTGGATGGTTGGAGTGGAGGTGGTTGGGGGGTATTTATAGCCCTCAACCACCAATTCAACCGTTGGGGTGGCTGCTGTCGATGGGCGCACTGGACAGTCCGGTGCGCCACTGGACAGTCCGGTGCGCCACCGGACACTGTCGGGTGCGCCAGCCACGTCACCCAACCGTTAGGGTTCGGACGCTGTCGACCGTTGGAGCCTTTGTCTTCTAGTGGCACCGGACAGTCCGGTGCCACACAGGACAGGTACTGTTCATTGTCCGGTGCGCCTCTAGCGGCTGCTCCGACTTCTGCACGCACTGTCCGCGCACTGTAGCGTTGCAGGCATCCGTTACAGTCGACCATTGCGCTGGTAGCCGTTGCTCCGCTTGGTGCACCGAACAGTCTGGTGGCACACCAAACAGTACGGTGAATTATAGCGGAGCGCGGCCACAGAAACCCGAAGGTGGCGAGTTTGGACTTGTACGGTCCGGGTGCACCGGACACTGTCCGGTGGCACACCGGACAGTCCCGTGCGTCAGACCAGGGCACCCTTGGGTTTCTTTTGCTCCTTTCTTTTTGAACCCTAACTTGATCTTTTTATTGGTTTGTGTTGAACCCTTAGCACCTGTAGAATATATAATCTAGAGCAAATTAGTTAGTCCAATTATTTGTGTTGGGCATTCAACCAACAAAATTATTTATAGGAAAAGGTTAAACCCTATTTCCCTTTCAGTACCGCTTTGAATTTGGCTTCTCATTAACCATACATCAACTTACATGCCCATTTTGGCATTGAACATGAATTGACCTTGGCTTTTCGGGTCAAGAACAAAACATGCCCGGTTTTAATGTACAAAAACGATGGCTCCACTCAACGTGCCTATGAAAAGTTGTTGCACGCACGAGAGGTATCCTGGAGTAATCTATCGCCTTAAGATTGTTGTCATTGCTTTGGAGTTTGGATTTCTATTTTGAGCATTGGAAACTAGTCTGGGAGGTCCTGGCCTGGGTGGGTGCTGGTGGGCATTCAAAGGTATATGCATTGAAGCTATATGTAGCACCTCATCTCTGTCGTTCTTTGGCGGGTGCCACTTCAACTCGCAGTTCATCGTGTGTACTCATCAAAGTTGTGCCTTTGCGGTTTATGTGTGACCAGAAGTGGTAATGGATCGCGATCCAAATATTTTTTTACAAAATAAGAGGGCCTTAAATAAATGTTAGTTCAAAAATAAATAGAAATAGGACCCGATCTTATTTCGATCCTTAAATCATATAGTGTAAAATTTAGAGCTCATTGTCACCGATATGTGTGGCTAGATGTTGGTTAGAGACTCTCACCAACAATAGCCATGTTTTATGTCCTAATGCATTGGTACACGTTGTCTTTTGGTTTATTCATAGCATCACTTTTTGGGGTGTTTGAATGCACTAAAGATAATAGTTAGTAGGCTAAAACATTTCTAGTTGAATAAGCTAGCTAACAAATATCTAGCTAACTATTAGTCTCGAGATTCAATCTGCTAAGTTCAAGTAATCGCGTGAAAAACGAGAAACGCGAGCGAGCGCGTGTGGTAAGTTCATAACAGTCTCCATAGCCCTTTTTGTCTCATGTGAAGAGTAGCATGCACCCTCACATATAAGTTGGCTATCTTCTAACTAGATAATCAATGTGGGACTAAAGTCCTCTATATCATCTCTACACACTACCTTATCTTCCTTAAATCAATTCAGGACAACCACAAGTGGGAAGACCAAAATTCTAACTGCTTTATGAGATGCCCTAGCTACCTCTTCCCTCACTATGTCAATGGTGGTCGGTGGTAGTCCACCGACCCTCTGGTCTATCAATGGTGTAGGCGTTTGGGTATTATGTTGCCTCCGTGCCCACGAGTTTGGGTTTTGTGGGGCATTAATGCTTGCCCTCGGCAGCTCATATAGTTGGTCATCTTTTTCTGGCCTTCTGGGGGCCGAAAAGTGTTTGCCCCCACGCTTCTACGGGGCGGTGTTGTGGTGTTGAGGAGCCGTAGGGGGTAAGGGGAAGCTTGGCTGAGATGGGTCAGATGGGTGATAAAAATTAGCATCATGTTCTGTATACTCTACGCGAGACTGTCCGGCATAACACGTCGACTGTTGGGCCATGTATGCGAATAGTTCGGTTTGTAGGCGCACAGTCTGTGTGTGTCTGTTAGGGTTCTAGCATGTTGTGTGTCTTAAGTGTGTACTGTATGTCATAGGGGTGATGTCTAATACTCTAATGTATTTGAAAATGTCCGATTAGCAACACACACGGAACAAGAGACTAAGATTTGACCTAGATTTTGCCCGTATTATATAAGGCTAAGTGCCTCCAGTCGCTTGTCCGACTAACGCCTAAGGCTATCTTCAATAACATCCTCTAAATTTCATCCTCAGAAGAAATATTCTCTGTTTTTTACAGCACCTTTTAAAAGATTTTATCCTTTGATTCTCTATCTCCAGCAACGTCCTCTATAGCTACAACGTTAACAGATTCCATTTAACAAATTGTTTTTTCCTATTCACCATAGAGCCTACTCGTCATTATCGCTTAGCAAATAAATAACTATTCATGAAAAGACAGGAAGGGAGAGGACGCTTGCCCGAACCAACAATACGTGGGAGAGTGAAGCGGTCTTTACAGAAGAGCGTCCGCCATATTTGAAGGAACAAGGACGCCCTGTAAATTTTAGCGGACGTTATACCAGTCGTTGCTAGAGGCGTCGAGAAGCTTATCGTGCGCTATATTTAGAGTACAGAAGCCTATAGCGAGTGTTGCTTGAGACGAGAGGCCCATCAGCGCGTACCCAGCCCAAGAGCGCCGTGGAGGTCGTGGACGCCCTGTGCTCGCTGCCCATAATGCGCGTAAGCTAGGCCAGCCGCCGCCCTCGTCGTGCAGTGGTGGCGGCCGTGCCAGGCTGCCAGCTCCACGACACCACGACCGGGCATATGTGATTTTGAATTGATCTGTAGTTGCTGACTTGCTGCTTGGTTCATGGTCGGTGCTTGCAGTCACCAACCTTACTTGCACGTCTGGTGGTATTGTGGTTCAGTGCAGGACTGCAGGTGCAAGCGTGTTGCACTGTTGTTCGTCTGCTGCTTGCTGCTAATGTATGGACGTGTGGCGGTGGTAGTACTGTATAGTGCTGTGCAATGGTGCTTGCAAAAGTTGCAAGTTGCAATGTAAGCTTGCTTTGTTACACCACAATGCATGTCTGCACGACTAGGCTGCTTGGCAACCGGCATAGGTTATCCCGCTAAGGCCTTGTTCAGTTGCATGAGATGGGAGAGGATTGAGGGGATTAAATCTCTTTCTATTTAATTTTGACTAGCAGGAATTTAATCCCCTCCAATCACCTTCAATCCACTCATAACTATGCATGTTCAAATAAACGTGTCGAGCCAGGCACGGCTAGGCCCGACACAACATGACCCTAGACCCAACGGTTCAGTATCGTGCCATGTCGGGCTAGCCCACGGACTGTCTGAAGCAATCCATATCCGGCACGTTTGTTCTTACATCGGCCATGTCGGACCAGTAGTGTCGTGCCGGGCTCAGGCCCATAAACAAAAAAAACACTATAGAATTCAGAATTCAAAGGCAAGGATCAAATTCATTTCAGATTCAATAGCTTGCATTCAAAATTTCAGATACAGACTTCTCTACTACTTATTAAGTAAGCAATAGTAGTCTGCCTCTGACCCGTTCTGCCGTTCTGCCTCTGACCCGTTCTGCCTCCGGTCGTACAGCTCCGCGCCAAAAAATCATCTTGCTACGGTACCAGAGACGTTCGTCTGAGCAACAAACAGCACACACCAACACATCTAAGCAACAAACAACACACACCAACGCTTATAAGTCACGTTTCGACGCTCTGGGTGGCCGGTATGGCACTAATCAAATAACACCATAGCAGTGCCTCTGTTCGAGTGGTGTATGCGACCCAACGATGGTGCGGCCCATTTTACAGCCCATCCTACGGCGCCTGCCTTCTACACCCCAGGCTACGGCGCCTGCTGCCTTCACTCCAGCGACGGCGCGAGCAGGATGCCCACGACCTCGACCTCCTCCTCACGACCACGGTTTCAACCGCTCCGCCAGCTCCGCCATTTACGCACACGACTTCAACCTCGTCAGGCTCAGGCTCCGCGACGGCCGCCACCTGATTCAGCGCACGCACGACTTCAACGGCGCCTAAGCTCAGGCTCCGCGACGGCCGCCACCTCGCCTACTGCGAGAGCGGCGTGCCCCGGGACCAAGCCAGGTTCGCCGTCGTCTTCTCCCACGGATTCACCGGCTCCCGAGAGGACAGCGTCAGCGCCTCCCAGGTACCGACCGATCCAAGCACCACCACCACCTTGTCTACCTCCCCTTCCCTCCCCCATCTGCTGCCGGACCCGTACGCCGGCCTTCGCTTCACTCGCCCGCCAGGTTCATGGACGTACGGGCGAGATCTGGAGCGCGTCTCTGCCGGTGTCCTTGGAACGAAGACGACCTGGCAAAGAGTCCCCTTTTCTTTGGTAGCATCGGTAGGTGGAGGTGCCAAACGCTATCCCATCCGTGTGTCGTCATGTGCTGGGTGAAAGCTTCTTCTCGAAGGAACAACAGCTGCTTGCCTCTCTCATCTTGCTAGCTTGCACAGTACAGTACAATTCTAATCTTGTTGCCATTCGACCAATGGACCTATAATAACCTACACCTCATTAAGACAGCAAACACCCATTTCAATAAAAACTTTCATACGACCAGGAGTTCCTATGACTATATCCTGCAACCACAAACCCCCAAAAAAATGAATACAGGGTCAGGCAACAGTATGCTTTTACACAAATTAACTGTCAAAGACTGATTGGGGACACAGTTACATTACATGTCCTATATAGTAAAGAAACATTGAGTTTTCATTAAGTGAAATCCGTGAAAAAAGAAGTGGCATGGTAATGGTTTGGTATGCAACGATATCAAAAGTTCATAACTTAATCAATATTCAGTATTCAGTACAATTATATGAACTGTGGCTGGGAAAAGAAAAATGAAATCAGTTATCTTACCACTCCAGATTTAAGGGCAGATATTTGGGGTTCCTTTTTAGTTCCACCATAAAGACAGCCTGATTTTATCCCACATGGTGCACCAGCCTCACTAAGTACATCTGAAATATGGCAAAATATAGAAATGTGTAAATTATTCTTGTATGTTCACATTCAACCATATTATTTTTGTTCGCAATCAAGCTTACAGATTACTATGAATTAGTTCTTTTTCATTATCTCACACACCAAACAGGATATGACATGTGCATTTTTGTATAAAAAGGTAAAATAATTATTATGCCTCTCTTTCCCAACAAACAAATGGCTATTGATGACAGAATCTTCTAGGAAAAATCATGTTAAAAACTTCAAGCAGCAGTAGAAGCTCGAAAAAACAACTGGACCTGAAGTAATGATTATTTCAGAAAAGATTGTCAAATAAGAAAAGCTTCAAAGATTCATCATGCGATGAATTAGCAGCACGAGCAGTGATAGTGACATCAGTTTTGATTGAAGTAGTGATTGAAGTAGTGTGTTCAAACATCTAATATGGAGTGTATACAGAACATCTGCTTTTAGTTGACAGGGTTTGGTTCGCTGCAGCTTTAGAGTACCAGTTTTTCATAATGTCTATGTTCGCTGCAGTTTTTCATAGTGTATACGGAACATCCGTTTTTTCATAATGTCTATGTTCATTCTTTAGACCTTTGTAATCCATACTCAGTCTGTAATAGGATTTATTTTTTTCTTACAATTCTGGTTTGATCATTCTTTCAAGTAGTGTATTCGTTCATATGTTCAAAAAGCAGATGCTCCGTTCAAGTTTGGGGTTTAAATTTGCTTTAATTCCAACAGTATAATTCCTTGTTAAAAAATTCAAATAGATGAGTAAAATGGCATCATTTGATTTTGCATATGATTCAAACAGGTGAATGGATAATAGAGGTACTTCAACATGTATTATCTTGTCACTGAGTTTGTTTCTTTGCTGTCAGATGTTGCTAATATTAATTCACTGACATCCAGGTAATAACACCGCTAATGATTTTTTAGACCCCACTGACTGGGCCAAACTCAATCATTGGTAGAGCTGTTGTTGTTCACGTTGCTCCTGATGATCTTGTAAAGGGTAATTATGTTCAACACTTTTCCCTTTTGTGTGTTGAATGGTGGTGTTTTTCATCTGTTCTGAGCTAAGTTTTTCACATTGGTTTTGAGTTCAGATAGTCCTATAATCAATATATATACCTGTTTATGGGGCTCTCGGCCATCAGGATCTCGTCTGACACATCCGCCTTCCCCTACACGCACCGCCGCGGCCACCGCTTCGCCATCCGCATCTCCTGCATCATCTCCGAGACGTTCCGCCTCGGCCTCCCCAGCGTGCGCTGGTTCGTCATGGGCGACGACGACACCGTCTTCTTCCCGGACAACCTCCTCACCGTGCTCAACAAGTTCGACAACCGCCAGCCCTACTACATCGGCTCCCTCTCCGAGAGCTACCTGCAGAACATCTACTTTTCCTACGGGATGGCGTACGGCGGCGGCGGCTTCGCCATCAGCCGGCCATTGGCCGAGCACCTCACGCTCAAGTACGCATTGTGGCTCAGCTCCAACATTGTGCTGCAGTCTGCGTTCAAGGACCCCAGACCCCACAACGGGCATGGTTGCTATTCAACCATATGATAAGTCAAGGTAAGCTTATACCAATTAACCTTCCCAATGCAGATCCACTGTTGAGTTCTTTCATCCTATGTACTCACACCCATGTACTGTACACTGTCCGTTCATAAACAGTGTGGCTGCCAGTCACATGGCAGATCAACAACAAACAAAAAATCATTACGAACCAATTATATTCAGTATCACAACAACTTCATTAATGAAGTGCCGGGTATCTTGTCCATTCATAAAAGAATATCTGCATTTTATTCAACATTGGTGTGCAGTCTGTACTCTTTTGTTTTCTGTTTGTTCTTTGATCCTTATCACACTTAGGGACTTTGTAGACTCTGAAATTTTAGTCACTAAGGTATACAGAAAGACTCTGAAATTTATTTTTTCTGCACGATCCAAAAAATGTTTTTTGTGTGTTTCTCATTTTCATTTGGTTAAGTACATTTATGTTTCTACTTCGTGCAGTTTACAATTGAAACAGGCAATGTGCAACTTGGTTTGATCTGGTAACATTTATGTTTATACTTCGTGCAGCTTGTGAACATGGTTACACGTTAGCCCAGAGTTTGGATCCGAACAACGAAGGGAGAGGAGTATTGCAGTTCAAAAGCGGTTACATTTAAGATGTCCTTTTCTCAACTTCTACAGTATTGGAGAATAAACTTTTGAATTTTCATACTTTGTTGGTAAAGGCCATAGAAGTATATCACCATGAATCCATCCCCTTCTTTTTGTGAATCTTTTACTATTATTTTTATAAGGCCATTCTAGATGCTTTTACCTATGTTACTGGTAACAATGATGAATGTTTTTCTGGAGGGGAGAGTATTGGGGATGCCGGTTGCTAGGCCGGAGCCGCAGGAGCCCCGAGTGATCGCCCATGTCGACATGGACTGCTTCTATGTTCAAGGTCTGTGACCATCCTTGCCCGTCCCTCTCCCACCCCGCCCATCACCAACCGTTCTTCGACCGAAAAAGTGATCATCTGCTTTACCACAATCGAGCAACGGAGGAACCCGACGCTCAGGGGACAGCCAACCGCCGTGGTGCAGTACAACGGCTGGAAAGGCGGTGGCTTGATTGCCATCAGCTACGAGGCTCGTGGATTTGGTGTGAAGAGGCGAGTGCCGTTCCTTTCTTCGTCAATAGTCTCGTCTAATTGGAATTTGCTTAGGTCGTAACTTCTGACGAAATGGTTGTGCTTATTCAGGTCCATGCGCGGAGATGAGGCCAAGAGGGTCTGTTCTGGTATTAATCTTGTTCAGGTCCCAGTGGCACGTGGCAAGGCTGACCTTAATCTTTACAGAAGTGCTGGTGCTGAGGTTGGTTCACCATCGTAGACTAATTTACTACAAGTTATAATTGCGCAGGACTTACATGGCATATTATTATAGAACAATAAGTCTATATTTTGCACCTAAACTTTCAGGTTGTTGCAATCCTTGCAAGCAAAGGGAAGTGCGAGCGGGCATCCATCGACGAAGTTTATCTTGACCTTACTGATGCAGCAAAGGAAATGCTCTTACAAGCTCCCCCAGATTCACCAGAGGGGATTTTTATGGAGGCAGCAAAGTCAAATATCTTGGGCCTTCCGGCTGTAAGAACGCTCTCGCAGTTAGATTTGTTACTGCTCTACTATTTGATGTAGCATGGTCATAGGCCATGATATATTCAGGATGCCAGCGAGAAGGAAAAGAATGTGAGGGCATGGCTTTGTCAATCAGAAGCTGATTACCAGGACAAGTTACTGCCATGTGGAGCTATAATTGTTGCACAGTTACGAGTCAGAGTTCTAGAGGAAACCCAATTCACATGCTCTGCTGGGATTGCTCACAATAAGGTTTATAATGAGTCGTAATAGTGAGTAGATGCTTTTCTTTCTGTTGACAAAAATGTTCAGTAGCCCATGGTTATTATCATGTTAGTTTTGCTGTGCTCAAAAAATCAGCTAAGGTTCCTGTTTTTCTGTTTTATGCATTCCTTTATTCCTTTCTCTTGCTATCTTAGTTTTCCACTCATTGTTCTTATACTGTGCAGATGTTAGCTAAACTTGTCAGTGGAATGCACAAGCCTGCTCAGCAAACAGTTGTCCCTTCTTCATCAGTTCAAGACTTACTAGCATCACTACCTGTGAAAAAGATGTAATGATCTACCTCTAACAAGATGCCTCTATCCTTTATGGTTCTTTCTTTCCTGGGAAAAGTTTTTGAGACTTTGTGACACTATTAGATCACATAACATTGTGCTTTAGTTGGAACTCTGCATGTGAAACTGAATAGTGAGAATAACCATATTGTTCAGGAAACAACTTGGTGGTAAGCTTGGAAGTTCCTTGCAGGATGATCTTGGGGTTGAGACTATTGGTGATCTCCTAAGTTTTACAGAGGAAAAATTACAAGAGCAGTATGGAGTAAATACTGGGTAATTATGTTCATGCTTTATTAATGTGTTATTATTTGGTTTACCTTGATTAATGTAGACATAAGATTATAGTGAAGATATGATATCACATTTTAAAGAGTCAAGATTTGTTATTCCCTTAGGATTTTAGCAGATTATTTAACTTTTATAAGTTAATAGTTAGTTTGTTGTAGCAAAAACATGCTTCTTTGCATACATTTATTTAGTATCATGTCAAATACTCACTAACTCATCTTGTAAGCGCTTGACTTCGTGCAAAACTTGGTTATGGAAGATTGCCAGGGGCATTAGCGGGGAAGAAGTTGAGGACCGTCTTCTCCCAAAGAGTCACGGGTGTGGAAAGACATTTCCTGGCCCAAGAGCACTGAAGTACAGTGCTTCTGTATCTTTATTGTTATTTCTGGGTCTAGATTTAAGATAGATGATTTGTTGACATGGTATATGAGTGAACATATGACGTACAAAAGGCTAGAGTAGCTGAATGACTGGCCCCACTCACCTTAGCTGTCAGATGTCTGTTTACCGACTTCGTCAGCCTTGGCTTACTAACAAAATGTCATCCTGCAGACTGTCTTTGCCGTCTGCACATCGTCGAGGACATAAAATGGGGAGCTGAACCATGAGAAGGCCTCCTGCTCTTCGCCTTCTCCGTTGCGTGTGGGCTCTTCATGGCATCGATATGGCCTACCACAAAATTGCTCCGCGGTGATTCTTTCTCATCACTGAGAGCCTGACAAACTGATAAGGTGAGTTTCTTCTTCTCTTTGAGTGAGATCTTAGTTCTTCTTATATATTCAATGAGATAAGTCAGCTCTTCCTTGGCAGTATGAATTTCCCTATCAAGCTTTATGAGCCTCCTCTGTGAAGCTGACATTGATTATATGAGTTTGAACCTAAGCCAAGTGTTAGATCTCATGTACTTCATGATTGGAATTTCATCGGTCTTTTTAGGTGCCAGGGTTTTTTATCCTATAATAAAAGCGAAAAGGGTGTATTTGTCGTGAAAACATGCTATATTTCTGCTAGCTGTTCTTCTATTACATTTTTTGTGTAAAGAATCAATTTCATTCTTTCATTACATTACTTTCAAAACTCCATTGCTAACAAGGTTTTATTGACAAAAAAGGTGGATTTGAATGAGGCAGTTGAAACCAAGAGTTGTTGTCTCTCCCAAGAACACATTTCATCACCATCACTAAGTATAAGTGTTGTTTCATTTCAAGGAAGAGAACATGTCGTGAAAGATCAGATATAAAAACAATTCAGCTTTTCGTGTATTTCGTTGGTGTTTGGGTTTGTGGCTGGCTCCTTTCCTTGAGCAGTATCATTTGATCTCTGTTTTTTTACTTAGTTAGGTTTGTGGTACTCACAGTTGTGCAATTTCATTTGTGTTTGTGGTCCCTTGACATCCTGCGTCATCTCTGGACAACACATTCCTTAGGCTACTAGCACAATGCATGCTTGCTTTGTTTTATTTATCTTCAGTAGCAAGGAGCAGCTAGGTAACATAGCAAATTAGGGTTCTCCACTTCAACTCTGACTTCTGTGATGATTCGAGCGGCAAGTTGATGGTCGAGCATAACACCTGCTACCACATGACATGGGGCACTCTACTCCACTATGAAGGCTAGAGGTCCCGGGCCGAGAAGGAGACTATTGTGCACCCTCCATTGTCACCATGTAAAGTATTATTAAGCTATTGGTTACATTGGCCTAAGGATTTTATTTTGATTAAAATCATTTTACTCCGAGAGGTGTGAGAAGTGTATTCAGGATGATGAAACTTCTGTGCCATAAATAGAACTATGCATTAAATTTTCAGCCCTTCGGCCCTTTTTCGTTTTCCACTGACATGGTACTCAAGTTCACATCTTTATACTTTTGAGTAGTCTAAATTCAAGTATTAATTTACTGTCTATCACTTGGAGTATAAACTTTCCATGGAATACTTATATGATTGTATTTATTATTCATTACGTAACAGTTTTTTCAGGTTCTCTTGCAGCCACGGGATGGTGGCGGCCTTCGCGCGGGCAGCGTGGCTCAAGGAGTACCACGAGAAGGTGCTGGTGGAGATCTACGGGTCACCTCTCCTTCTCTCTGCCTAGATCCAGATCCATCCTATACCTCTGCAGCGCCACCCCTCTCTTTGCCTCGACGCAGATATATCCCATACCTCCGCGACGCCACCCCTCTTGATTTTTACTCTCTTGATTTTTAACTATATGATGTGTTTTTAAACTAACTACTTGTCCCAACATCATATATGCAAAACATGAGGGAGTATCTACTTTTTTGAAACTTATCGGTTTACTTTTTTTTCTTTACCACATCAACTTTAACTATGTGAGGTGCGGAATTCAAGATGCATATGCCATCTTAGACATACTATGAGTTAGTTTTGTTTATACAACATGTATGGTTTATTTGAACTGTCTAAACCCGTTAGTTTAGCATATAGACTCCAGAAGATGGACAAGGCATCAAAGTTCCTAAAACTGTTAGTTTAGCATGATTATAATTTGAACTGTCTAAATCATCCATTTTTAGTGTGATGAACTGTTATTTGGAATGGTGCTACAATAGTTTGTATATTTGGTGATGAACTATCAAAGGTTTGTTCATGTTGAAGGACTCGACCTGTCATTCCTGAATGAGGGTTGCTCAAGAATAGAAGAGGGTTCAAACTTTTCTATAGTATCATCTTTGGGGGCACAACTATACATGTAAATTTTTCTGAAATATTCTTTGCATAATGTATCTGCAATTCAGATTTCTAAAGCATTGTGTGTGGCACAAAACTGCATGGACAATTAAATTAGGCTACTTGTTTAAGATATGTGCCTCGAATTTGTAACCATTAATTGTTGTATTGTTCTTCAGGTTAGCATGACGCTGAACATTTTGGCCGACCTTTCACCTCTTTTCACGTGGAACACAAAACAGGTAAACACGTATTTCTGGCACTTCAGACCATTTCCTTCATGGTCGTCGTTCCTGGTTTCCACTAATTTTTACTGCACAATAAAGTGTGATTTTATCTTGATGTACAAGGTTAACACTGAAAATAAGGAATCCCCGAGCAGAGGAGGTACCTCTCGTTAATGTTCGGGTCTTTTAGCGAATGAGAATTTAAACCTGAGTTTTGGGTAACTGTATTAGAGTGTTCTCAATTTGCAGAATGTTTTTTCATTAGAAAATTTTAGTCTATCTTGATACATCAGTGCAACTGAATCTCTTATGAACCTTTTTTATTGTGTTGTTCAAGCGAAACTTTAAAATATTGTTGCTTAACTTTTCTTTTATTGCATGCTTTTAGGTGTTTGTTTTTGTGGCAGCAGAGTGTGAGACTCCACATGATGCTTTTATTCAAGTAAGTTTGTCAGTTATTATTCTTCATGAGTCCATATATTACTTGTGGTCCTGTAATGTAGGTCATTATTATAGTGGCTTAGATGATCGTTAATCACTATTAGCCTCCAACAATTGTCCATAAAAGCATGAGTTTTCTGCTTGGGACTATAGTGCAATCTCATGAAATTGCCACTTGCTTGAGGGTTGTAGTAATGATGCCATATAGCTTTTCTCTTGGTCTTCAACTTACATTGAGAGTTGTTGCAGATGCATATAGTGGTTTTGGAAAGTGAATTTTTACTTTGTTGTGGGTTGTGCCAATTGCCAAATCTTTTAAAGCTACACAATCTGACCTAACCCATTAGACATGTCCATGTGTTATTCATGGGATTTTTTCACCAATATATGTAAATCTAGATGAACAACAATTGAGTATATATTATGGGAAAACTGAAGTCTGTATGTTAATTAATCCACGTCCTTGTAGACCAGCTAGCTAAATCTGGTTCAAGGAACATCAATAGTTGATAAAAAGAATGTAGTTTGATTGCAACAGGCCAGAACAACATTTTAGAACAAGGTAACAAATTGAGACTGCTCTTTGTATTTGTGTGATATAATCTTGGACTTAATGGATACATGTACCAGTATGTCATTTGCACAATTACTGTTGTTTTTACCTTCAAAGCTATTTATGCTTCTATTGTTAATGTTCATTGTACATTCACTCTTCTGGCACAATTGTGCTTGACTACTTGTGTGTGATTGATTAGCTTAGTAATTGGTTAAACTGATTAAGTTTTGCAGGCAAACAATAAGCTATACATTTACTTGTCACCATTATGAAAACAAAGAAATAAGTTATGTGCATTAAATTGTGGGATTTCTTAAAAAACTATGTTGCTGCTGTAATGGTGGGAAGTTACATGCTCATGTGTTTTTGCAGTTGTGTTCAAATACGGAAGTGGTTTGATTATCGTAGCCATATTTGTATTGTAAGTATAATGCATGATTTTTAGAATTTTCCCCAACCTGTCAAGTAGACATTGGGGTCAAATCAATCAATAAATTTCAGTGAATGAACATGTTTGTGAGAAACTTGGCCCAAATTTATATGAATTTCTGTAGAAAACTGACATCTGTGAAGGAAAAGTCCCTTGGGCTCCTCACCCAGAATTTTGTCAAGCTCTTCTTCACCATGAAGGTTAGAGGACTAAATTCACACTGTGTGGTTCTGGTTATTTCTCTTTCGCACTTAACTATAATGGGGCTTGTATTTTGTGCAGGTTGAGACAATCTCACTTTGACGAAGGTGCAAGGCTTCTCCTTGGAGACGGACATGTAGAGAGCAACATGAGAAGTTAGCGCATGCATTCCTTTTGTTTAGTTCCATGTTTGTGTTAAATGCCTTTTCTATCCAAATAGAACACACAATGGACACATGTAAGCAAATATATACTCCAATCTTTAGATTTTCATTGTTAAAACACTCTATTTGTTTAATGATGTTATTGTCAATTAAACTAGGATCAGTGGTCTTCTCTATAAAGGTATATGTTGATAGATGCCTTATTTTCATTTTTATTTATATTAATACCCTATATTATTTTTTGTTTTGGGGAATGAAGTGCATAGGAAATTTGTAATGTGGGCGATGATGCTTATCTTATTCTGTGGGATGCTCAAACTGGCATTGGCTCAATTAATTCGATGCTTGTCTTATTCTGTGAATTTTAATATATTTTATCATAATATGTTCTTCCGTAGCAACGCACGGGCATTTACCTAGTAAACATAGAATTGCAGATACACACATAAACACATATTACATTTCAGAATTTTAGATACACATATAAACACATATCACATTTTAGGGGTGACGGACACCTGGTTATATACCTAGGTGGGCCATTACTGGGTCGCCCCCTTAACCGGGCCAGGCACGTGCCTGCACCGCAGACCAGACTGGCTGCCCAAGCACGGCACGGTAGCCGTGCCGGGCTCAGGCCCATAAACAGAAAACACTCTAAAATTGAGAATTCAAAGGCAACGTTCAAATTCATTTCAAATACAATAGCTTGCATTCAAAATTTCAGATACAGACTCAAACATGGAATTTCAAATACACACATATTACATTTTAGGGGTGATGGGTGTCTGGTTATATACCTAGGTGGGTCATTACCGTGTCGCCCCCTAAACCGGGCTAGGCACGTGCCTGCATCGCGGGCCAGGCTAGCTACCCAAGCATAACACGGTAGCCATGCCGGGACCGTGGGCCAGGCTGGATACCCAAGCATAACATAGTAGCCATGCCGGGATGACCCAGGCATGCTTCTAGTAGGGCAGGCCGTGCTCGTGTCGGGCCATACCCAGGCCGAGCCAGCCCGTTTTGGACATGTATACTCCTAACCAAACAAGCCCTCCCCTTCGATTCACATGCAATCGAACAAGGCCTAAAGTTTCTGACTTCCATCCGTTTTTATCCCTAGCAATAGTTGATGTCCATGTAAAGCATCTCCATGAGGACTGACCGAAGGGAGAGACTAAAGAATCAAATATGTAGCTAGCTCACCGAGAAGAGTGAAACCAAACACATCAAGGCGCTAAGTATAACCTATTATCTTGATTACATGATGACTGACTAGACTTCCTTTAGTTAGCTTGCATGAAAATAGAGACTTGGAGATCTCACATCTCTCAAACTTGCTTGGTTCATGAACATGCTACGAAGTCCCACAATCATAGTATGGGCATCCACATACTCATATTGCATCTGAAGCTCAGAGGATATAGTGGCAAGCATCAGGGGCAAACCTAGCCCATAATCTGAGTGTGGACCTAAATGGATATATAATAACTAATAGGCCTTTGTAGTTATAGTTTATGAGATAAAAAATCTATTAAAACATGAACATTATGTGGGTCCGCACCTGGCAAACATGAGGTAGCTAAAAACCAGGGAGTCATTCATGTGCTTCTCATAACCACTTCAGTCAGCATCACTTGCATTCTTCGTTGGTTCATCAAGATAGAGATTTTGAACGATATACTCCTTTTTTTATTTTGCTTTAGAATAATTCTCAATTTATGATACCAGTCAATAATTTTTATATTTTAATGAGCTTTTTTGTCAATAATCGATCGTAAATTAAAAATGGTAGAAGCATTAGGTACCACATCACTACAACAAAATAAAAGGCAAAGTTTAGCACTACGTTTAGTTAAACAATTTAATAAAATATTCTTCTATTATATGTTTTGCAATCATCTTCCCTCTAACGACATACGACGGACATAATCCATACTCACTAAGTTCTATTGAGCTTTGGCATCATGACTATAAACATAATAATATAGGTAAGCAATATTTGCTAATCACATTTTATGTGACTCTTGTTTTTTGCATGGCAAGCCTGGCTCCCAACATCATGCCTAAGACCCAAATCCGATTTTGTAGCATCGTTAACCAAACCAATACGATGCATGCATATGTCTGTCATCCACCCTGCTAGATTAAAATTATCCATAGCTCTGCTTTGGCAGACCTACTAAGTGATGATTAGAAATCTCTATAGACACAACAATTGAAAGGGCGTCAAAATAAGCTCTTAATTTTTTAGGGAACTTTTTCTATCACATTTAGTATATGGATGAATAGCATGATAGAAAAAAATAAAAATATCATAGATAATCATATTAAATATGGATAGTATGGCCCTTTATTCCATTTGTGGTTGTTATATTTTGGCTATACTATTCATTGTATTCCCTATAGAACCAAGTTACTGCATGGTGTAATAAGGGATTGTTCAAACAATCTATATGATGTAAGCAAATGGTGGCCCCGCTTAGAAATCTAATAGTCACATCAATGAAAGCGCATTGAAAAATTCATCAAATTTGATCAAATCAAGCTGATTCCAAGGTATTCAAAATGTCTCTATTTTTACTACCAATCGTATTGACAACCATGTGAGATAGAACAATAACAGAACATCTAACTCGGATCCTTTATCTCCTCTAACCTAAATTATACACATTGTTAGTCTCGATAGTGATTCTAGCTGGTAAGGGCAAACAAGTTATGCAAGTATACTGATAACTACCTCATGCGTCTCAATCCATGCTACAACCGAAGTAAAAGTAGATCCCATCTAATAGGCATATCACCTATATGTAAACCATTTAGATAAAAAAATTGTGCATGACCTAGCTTCGGTACCACTATTAAAAAATGTGTATGGCACGCACTAGCATATCTACCACGTTCAACCAAGATCCTATGGGAGTAGATGATCATGGTCGCTACCATTACACACGCAGCACAATGTAAAAAACATGTCGATGTAGTGAAAGCAGTCGAATGTCCTCGCCAGAGGCGGGCCCAGGGGTGGTTCATGGGTATTCATTGAATACCCCAAATTTTTGGTGATCCATAATAATGTGTCAATAATATATTAAAAAATAGTGTTAAAACACTAATTTCTTTGATCTTTTAAATTTTGAATACCCAATCTTAAATGTCTAGGCCCGCTTCTGGTCCTCGCACACCAGCAGTAGCTAGAACACATCCACTCATCCTACTTATGTTCGTTGCCAATCAATACTACATTAGTAACACCATCTACACAATATCTATACGTGCGGCGATGAAACAGTATGATGTTGATATGCTAGCACCGCATGTATAGTAGAAGAAATAGTAGCAGCATCTTGAACGCCCGCAACCATAAGAAGGGAGACGATAATCGCTAAGATGACGCTCTCTAGTATATCTGCCCCTTTATATATATAATGGAAGCCCTGGGCTTCCAATAGTTAAAGGAAGCCCAGGTCGATCATCTCTGCAACCTGGTTCAACCCAGCGCACCAACTGGACCAGGTTGTCAGTTGCACCACCCGCGCCCGCGTCTGTGCATGCAAAAAAAGAATGCATGCATGAGTCAAACACGTCCCCTTGCATGCGCACAAATTTAGGAAAGATATGTGTGACGGTTTCTATTTTTAAATGCTTTATTTCTTCCATAAATTTAGAATCGCTGCAACAGCCATGCAACTAGACTCGTAAGGACCATTTTATGATATATACTGCTACTAAATATGCTACCCTATGTAGATAATTATGCAATCTGGTATACTGCGTAAAAATCTGTTACCAGCTGTATGTACACGAATTTATGATAAAAATAATATGCAATGAAAGAAAATGAATTGCACACATAGAAACAAAAAATCATATTTAATGTTTTATTTTCTTCATAAATATAGGATCCCTCCAACAGCCATGCAACTAAACACATTAGATCTAGTTTATGATATATATTGATACAAATTATATTACATGTTGTAGATATTTATGCAATTCGTTACACTGCGTAAAAAATCTGGCATGTTGTTCACTGGTGGACACATCTCCGGGTTGGAGCGTAATAACCTTAAGTTTTGAGCATAAAATCCTTCAATTATAAGCGTAAATACCGAGCCAATGTGAGAGGTTGATAGCTCTAGTAGATTGTTATTACGATCCTATTTTTATGGCAGATCCGAAAAACATGGCAGTCGCATGCATGCGGTTATACAGATCCAAAAATTATGGCAAAATGCATGCATGAGTCAAACACGTTCCCTTGCATGCGCGTAAATTTAGAAAAGATATGTGTGACGGTTTCTATTTTAAATGCTTTATTTCCTCCATAAATTTAGGATCGCTGCAACAGCCATGCAGCTAGACTCGTAATGACCATTTTATGATATATACTGATACTAAATATGTCACACTGTGTAGATAATTATGCAATTCGGTATACTGCATAAAAATCTGTTACCAACTGCATGCACACGAATTTATGATGGAAAGAATATGCAATGAAAGGAAATGAATTAGAAACAAAAAATCGCATTTAATGTTTTATTTTCTTCGTAAATATAGGATCCCTCCAACAGCCATGCAGCTAAACGCATTAGAACTAGTTTATGATATATAGTGATACAAATGATACTACACGGTGTAGGTATTTATGCAATTCGTTACACTGCGTAAAAAATCTGGCATGTTGTTCACTGGTGGACGCATCTTCGGGTGGAGCGTAAAAACCTTAAGTTTTGAGCATAAAATCCCTCAATTATAAGCGTAAATACCGAGTCAATTTGAGAGGTTGATAGCTCTAGTAGGTTGTTATTACTATCCTATTTTTATGACAGATCCGAAAACATGGCAGCCACATACATGTGGTTTCTATTTTTATACAGATCCAAAAATTATGGCAAAAATCGTAGGAGTTTCATTGCATGTGCGTAAATTACGAACAACATAAATCAAGGAATTGTCTTTCCAATGTGCATGCAGTAAACTGATATACGAACTCCGTGTTTAAGCATAAAATCGTACAGTTTTTTGCGTAAATAATACATGTGGTAGGCATAAAACACAATAATCGAAAAAAGAAACTGCGCCGGATCGGAGGATGTCACGCGCGATCATCGCTGCGCGCATCTCAGGCCTTTCGTGACGCCGCTTGCTCGAACATCGCGTCTCATGCGTCGCCGTCGCTACTCGCACGTCGACGGGCGTCGCTTGCTCGTCGGCCTTGGAAGTGCTGCCTCCTCAGGATCTCGGGGACGCAGCCGCTTGCCCGCACAAGGGCCCCGCTGTCGCTTGCCCTCTGGATCGGGGAGCCGCCGCCACCGACCTGGGAACCGCCGCCACTACTCCGGATCGAGAAACCTCCGCCACCGCGCGTCGAGGCCATGGAGTTGCGGCCACCGGCTGGGGGTCCACCTCCGCGCACGCTCTGGGGCAACTGCCGTCGTCGCACGCGGCGTCGCTAATGAATCGGGGTGGAGCGTAAAAACTGAACCCTAGCACTCCGGGTCCTGTTTTATAGACGTACGGATGTGGTTCGGCTCGACCGGATTGCACCGTCCGACCTGGGCTTCCTCTAGTTATTGGAAGCCCAGAGCTATTAATATATAAACTATATATATATATATATATATATATATATATATATATATATATATATATATATATATATATATATATATATATATATATATATATATATATATATATATATATATATATATATATATATATACTAATAGATTTTTACTCTAAAGGTTTATTAAATATGGACGATGATTAACTCTTAGTCATATATTTAACAATGATATCTAACATGTCGTCTGCCTACCTGACCGCCTATTCCACCCCGATCGATTGATGCATGATTCATATATCTATAAGTCGGTCTCTAATGGAACGTGTATATATAGACGTACAAAACACAGTTTTACATTGTATACCGTGTTGTTTTTACGATGGAATTTAAAATAAAGAGTGAAATAGAAAGGTCGCTAGAGCCTAGAGATAGCCTTACGGAGCGGACGGTGCGTGCATGGATGGATAATGATCTAATCCCCGATGAAAATAGCATTTTCAGATACTCCTAGCACTAGAATCGACGTGATGCTGCGCGCCTCTCTTTCCCCAGTTCCCTGCCCTACGTACGCCTGCCAGGCACCGCAGTCGTCGCTTCTGCAATTATTGGCGTGCGCGCACGCGCACACACCCGTATGCGTCTGTCAACGGACACGCACGTACGTAATGGCAGACGAGCGCGCGCAGGCGCAGGCATCGAAAGCTAGACGCCTCCCTGGCCTTCGCCGGTTCTAGCTACCTCCATGCTTCGTACTACCAGTACATATACTGGCAGCGAGCACAGACACGCATAGTCAGATGAATGGATCGAACGCGTCCTTTTCCTTCCATCACACTCTTGAGAACGCTCACCTGCCTGCTACATTGCAATAGATCGCAGTGAGCCATGGATAATGGGTTATGTACGCCCAGCTTTCCTTTACAGCAAGGTACGGCCGGCACAAGGCAGCAGCAGCAGGCCATGCTGGGCCAGGGCCAATGACGCGCCGGCTGGCTGTGCCACAGCCCACATACAACGTTGTAGCGTCGCGCTGCAACGTCGCACGTGACATGCCACAACGCCTGGCGGCCGGCCCTAGCACGGGAGCAGGCATGGGGACGACGCGTCCCGTCCTGCCCGTACCGTTACACGAGATGACGTTGACGTTACAACACGCGATCAGAGCTACAGCGCGCGGGCGCGGGCGCGGCCGCCCAGCCTGCTCCCGACACGAGGAATTTTCCGCAGCGTCCGACCCATCAACCCGCTGCGCACGGTACCTCGGCAGCCTGCCTGCCTTCCCTGCTGGTGTTTGCTAGCTAGGAATTTTATGGTCCTTGGCCAACGGCAGCTGCAGCCACCGCGACGTCGTCGACGGTGACGATCTCGTCAGCCGGCGCCATCGGCATGCTGCGCGAGCTCCCCGACCGCTCCTTGGCCACCCTGCGGGTTACGTCGGCCTCCCTGCCGGAATCAGCGTTAGGGTCACCGCCGGGAATCTTCCAGAACGAGAAGGGTTTCTTCCTCAAGCCGATCCAGCCATGGACACTCTCGTGCACGCGGGAGCCAAAACCATGCAGCTTGATCTGTCCGGTCATCTGGATCATCACAAATAGCGACCCGATGCTCAAAATACTCCAGCTTTATATGATGAACATTAACGAAAATAACGAGATTCTTTCCAATAGATAGATAGTGTGTATCCTTGGAGCTTACATGGGTCACGATGGCGTATAGTGGCAGCGTGATATAGCTGCAGATGACTTCGATGATCACCCTGAAAAACACAACACAATTTACTGTCATGACTGATGCAAGGACCTGATTCTTTGCTATTGATCTATTTTGTGCGCTAATCATCCTCGTACTGACAAGGAGAACGTTCTAGATTTTTCAGGCAATTCAAACTTTCGCTGACCCGATAACAAGTCTGGAAATGACATAAGGCTTCCGTTCCATCATACACGAACCGAAACCTTCTGATACCTATTAAGTGATTATTGTTAGCTCCAAGGTGTGATTCATGGAAAATTAATTGAGAAGTAGAGGACGTAGTGCAAAAAATACCAGAATCCAGAAGAAAAAACTAATCTCGAACGAATTCTGGAACAGGATGAAATGGATCAAATGAAGGACTAGCTCAGGCTTGTGAAACCAGAAATGGTCCTTGCATGGCTTTATTTTCGGAACTTCCTCTGTATTATTTGATAATGATATCGCTGCCTCTTGAGCCAACCGAGTGATAATGTGCTCTAGTTTGGCACCAACAATAAGTAACAGCTGCAATTTACCACTTTGTTTAGGGATGGCTCTCATCCATTCATTCAAATAAACAGTGTTTGTAGTCAAACTTCTTGGATATGACAGTTTAGTTCAAAAGCGAAAGGCCGAATATCTGAATTCAATCAACACAACGCCGAAGGAAACGTATCATACTTACAAATAGAGGCAAGAAAGCCAACCAGAAGTATGTGTGCCATCCTGCATTTTGACAGAAAGCAACAGAAAAGGGATAAATAGAATCACAGCAGATAGTTAGATGTGTATGAATGTATGATGCACTGCATATGTGAAAGCAATGATAACTATATCAGATGTAAAAACAATGATTACTAACTATATCAGATGTGAAAGCAATGTTGATAGGCACAGACCAACTAATCCACCCTACTGACCAATCAATCGTCAAAGTTACGCAAAACTATAGTACTAGTTGGCATATAAATTACAGAGGGCAAATAGAAGCTATAAGAACAGCTACTGATATAGTTAAATGCTTCTGCTCTACCGATTTTAAGACATGAAGAGAATTACCATTTATATTCAGCAGCAGGAATAAGATTACAAAAAGCCACAGATACCAGCTGCATGCAGGTAACTCATGTAAGATCACTTATGTTTAAGGAAACATGGAACCTTTCTCTGAATACACCAACCTGATACCAACAACTCTTTTAAACTCATATTCAACAGCGCGAGTCATGTATTTGTGGAAATCAATATCTGGTTTCTCGGGATAGTGTTCCTGAATGAAAAGAACAGATATATGCCCAACGAGCTTCAGCACAAACACGGACAGATGCGTGAAAACTAATGGGTGCAATGAAACTAAAATGTATATCATACCACGACAAAAGCTGATCTAAGTGCTTCATAATCTGATTTACTCACTGAATCTTGAAATTGCTTCAAGAATGCAGTCTGCAACAAGTTGGACAAAAGTCCCTCCGTAAGACATGAATAACACACTAATTGAAACTGAACAACATCGATGCTCCAGAAACCCCAAAAATATAGAGCATAGTGTGAGTTGAGAGAATTACAGAGTACCAAACCCTAACCCTAACAGCTACAGTGATAAAGCCCCCTAGTGGGCTGTGGGCTAGGCCCATATACACAGACACACAAATAGCTAACACCCCCTGCAGTCGAAACTCTAGCCACTGCAGATGTTGAGACTGGATCAAAACTCCGTGAAGACCACCGACGGAAGCCCCTTTGTGAAGACGTCGGCGAACTGGGAGGTGGTCGGGACGTGAAGAATGCGAGCAGCTCCACAGGCTACCCGTTCGCGGACGAAGTGGAGGTCGATTTCGACATGCTTCGTGCGCTGGTGTTGGACGGGGTTGGTGGAGAGGTAGACGGCGCTGACGTTGTTGCAGAAAACCAGGGTGCTCATGGTCAGCGAACTGTGGAGCTCTTGGAGTAGCTGACGGAGCCAGACCGCCTCAGCCACGCCGTTGGCCACGGCGTGGTACTCGGCCTCGGCGCTGGAGCGGGAGACAACCGGTTGGCGCTTCGACGACCAGGAGACAAGGCTGTCGCCGAGGAACACGGCGTAGCCCGAGGTGGACCGGCACGTGTCAGGACTGCCCGCCCAGTCGGCATCGGTGTAGACGCGAAGTTCCGTGGCGGAGGACCGGCGTAGAAGAAGCCCGAAGTCGAGAGTGCCCCGCAAGTACCGCAAGATCCGCTTCAGCGCGGTGAGATGCGGCTCCCGAGGGTCGTGCATGTGAAGGCACACCTGCTGGACGGAGTAGGCAATGTCGGACCTGGTTTAGAGGAGGTACTGAAGGGCCCCGGCAAGACTCCGGTAGCCGGTTGGATCGGCGACCGGGGGGCCGGCGGCGGGGAGTTTGCTCTGCGTATCCACGGGAGTCGTGCAGGGCTTGCATTCAACCATGCCAGCGCGTTCAAGAATGTCGACAGTGTACTGTCGTTGGTGGAGGAACAGGCCCTGGGGACGGCGCTCGACGGTGACCCCCAGGAAGTGGTGGAGCGTCCCGAGGTCCTTCATCGCAAACTCCCGCTAGAGGCAGGAGATGATGCGACGCAGAAGCTCGCGGGAGGAGGCGGTGAGGACGATGTCGTCGACGTAGAGCAGGATGTACACTGTATCCGAGCCGTGACGAAGGATGAATAGGGACGTGTCCGACTTGGCCTCGACGAAACCCCGCGAACACAGGAAGGTGGCGAAGCGACTGTACCAAGCCCGGGGTGCCTGGTTGAGGCCGTAGAGGGACTTGTTGAGCTTGCAGACCAAGTCGGGTTGAGCATGGTCGACAAACCCAACGGGCTGGGTGCAGTAGATCGTCTCCGTCAGGGTGCCGTGGAGGAAGGCGTTCGTCACATCAAGTTGGTGGACCGGCCAGTCCCGCGGCCAGTGTAGAGTCAGAACAGTCCGGATGGTGACAGGCTTGACCACCGGACTGAAGGTCTCGTCGTAGTCGACCCCAGGGCGCTGGGTGAAGCCCCGGAGCACATAACGGGCCTTGTAGCGCTCCAGGGACCCGACGTGTAGCTTCAGCTTGAAGATCTATTTCCCGGTGACCACGTTGGCACCAGGGGCAGGCACCAGGTCCCAGGTGTGGTTGGCTTGGCGAGCCTCGTACTCCGCTTCCATGGCGCGCCGCCACTGTGGGTCGGCAAGTGCACCACAGACAGTCGTGGGTACCGGCGAAAAAGCTGAAGAAGGGGTCGTGGAGAGAATCAGGCGATCAGGTGGCCGAAGGACACCGGCCGCGCGGCGGGTGACCATCGGGTGGATGTGTCGAGGATCACGGTGGACGACGACAGGGTGAAAGGTTGGGACCTCGGCGCGAGAACGAGCCGGGTACCGCGTCGACCACGACGCTGGTATGTCTGGATGGGGTCGGTGTAGCGAGACAGTGGAGCGGGGAGTGATGGAGCAGAAGGCGCCGGTGCCGCACTTGGCCGTGCGAGAGATGGAGGGGACATCGAGGCTGCACGTGGCTGTGCAGGGGAGGGCGGTGCAGACAGGGCCGCGCGAGGCGACTCAGGGAACGTTGAGGCCGCACGTGGCTGTGCGGGAGAGGGCGGCGTAGGCAGGGTCGCGCGAGGCGACTACGGGAACACCGAGGCCGCACGTGGCTGTGCGGGGGAGGGCGGCGCAGAGGGCGTCGAGGCCGCACGTGGCAGTGCGTGGGGTGGGCGGCGCAGGCAGGGCCACGCGAGGCGGTGAAGCGGACGAACCGGTGGGGAAGGGAGGCACGATTGTGGGGGACACAGGGTCGAGGTCGAGGAACACGTCGAGGTCGATGAGAGAGGCAGTGGGGGTGGAGGAAAAATGGAAGTCCGACTCGTCGAAAACGATATGACGAGAGATGAGGACTCTGTGGGAGGCGAGGTCAAGACACCGATATCCCTTATGATCGGGAGAGTAACCGAGGAAGACACAGCGAGTGGAGCGAGGGGCGAGCTTATGAGGAGCAGTGGAAGCGATATTGAGATAGCAAGCGCACCCGAAGACACGAAGATGGTCGTAAGAGGGATGGACGCCGAAGAGAGCGAAGTAAGGGGTGGGGTGGGCAACCGCCTTGGTGGGGAGACGGTTGAAGAGATAGGTGGTAGTGCCGAGGGCCTCAGCCCAGTAAGGAGCGGGAAGGGAAGCCTGGAAAAGTAGAGAGCGCACGACATCGTTCGTCGTGCAAATCATACGCTCAGCTCGGCCGTTCTGTGGAGACGTGTAGGGGCAAGACATGTGAAGGTGGACGCCGCGAAAGAGGAAGAAGTCACGGGACACATTGTTATAGAACTCACGCCCGTTGTCACACACTCACACTGGATGCTCCGGATGGTGCGACTAAATTGAGTGGAGACCAAGCGAAGAAGTGAGTCAGGGTGGGAAAAGTGTCGGACTTCTGACATAGAGGAAAAGTCCACAAATAATGCGAGAAGTCATCAAGAATAAGTAAATAATACTTATAGCAAGAAATGCTGATTCCAGGGGATGTCCATACATCACAGTGTATCAGATCAAAAATGTCTGCTGCTCTAGAAGAGAAGATGGGGAATGGGAGCCTAACATGGCGACCTAACTGAAAAGCATGACAGAGGTGCTCAAAAGATCCCCTACAACCGGAAACGGAGGTGCTGCTGGAGAGCTTGGACATCACATCACGACCGGGGTGACCGAGACGACGATGCCAAGTCACAGAAGAGGCGACGGCTGCAAGAACACGTGGGGCAGAGGTCGGTGTAGTGGAAGCAGGCATGCGAAGTGTGTAGAGTGGCCCGGGGCTGTCACACCGAGCGAGAAGGGTCCTGGTGGCAAGATCCTTCACAGAAAGACCAAACGGGTCAAACTCCATGGAACAAGAGTTGTCAGTAGTAAACTAACGGACGGAAAGAAGATTTTGAATAATGTGGCGAGCAACAAGAACGTTGGATAAATGGAAAGGACCGGGAAGGACCGCGTCACCGGCTGAGGTGACGGGAAGGGCAGAGCCGTTTCCAACCACGATGGAGGACAGAAGGGAGGGGTGGGGGGAGAGGTGGAAGACAGAATACCTGTGTCCGGGGTGGTGTGGTAGGAGGCACCGGAGTCAGCCACCCAGTCAGAGACTGAGGTGGGTGGGGCCAGTGTCATTGTGGAGAAGGAGTTGGCGAGAGACTGCGTGTCCCACCCATTGGTCTAGGCCCCCGCACTGGTGGGGCCGGAGGCCCTGGGAGGGAAAGGCGGCAAAGAAAACCTGCTGAGGGGTGGCGGGGCGAGGGGCTGTCCGCGGACGGCCTGGGCCACATCTGGATGGTGCCAGTCCACGGGTTGTAGAAGGATGGCCACTGGGAGCCACCCGGTGAATGGCCTCGGCCGCCCGGCGTGCCACCGCGTCCACTCTTGCGACCATGACCGCGACCCCCCGGAGCCAGTAGGCTACCGAAGAGCTCCAGGTGGCGGGGGACCGGAGTGCGGTGAAGAGGATCCCCCCGGAGCCAGAGGGGGAGCCCAAGGAGCGCTGTAGAGCGCCGTGGCGGGAGCGGCGGTGGCAGTGGCGGAGAGGCGAAGCTCCTCGAGAAGCAGATCGTTCTTGGTCTCCGCAAAGGTGGGAAAAGGCTTCATGCGGGTGAGGATGGGCGTCACACGATCGAAGCGAGGGCTCAAGCCGCGGAGGAGGTTGAGCACGAGGCACTCGTCGGTGATGGGGGCCCCGAGGGTGCGAAGAGTGTCTGCCATCGTCTTCATCTGACGGCAGTACTCGTCCACAGAGAGATCGCCCTGAGCAAGCTTACGAAAGGCGGTCTCGAGGTACAGAATCCGAGTCTGGCGGTGGCCGAGGAACTGAGCCTCAAGGGCACCCCAGATCCGGTGAGCAGTGTCGTCCAGGACGCGAACGATGTCCTGAAGTTCGGCCGTGAGGGTGCCATGAATCCAGGAGAGCACCACCTCATCTATCAGAAGCCAATCCTCTGACGGGTCAGAGACCACTGAGAGGACGTGGTCGGCGAGGGCGTACCGGCGGAGGGTCTGCAAGACCTGATCGCGCCACCGGGGGTACTGAGTGGAGTCCGGCGCAAGGACGTCGGTGACGGTTGCCCGGATGCTGGTGAGAGTCGCCGCCTGAGCATGAAGAGAAGCACGAAGGGTTGAGGCCGGGGCGGGCGCGGGCTCGAAGGTGTCGGCGCTGTGGCGAGCGGATGTGGGGGAGCCATCCGACACGCCCTTGCCAGCGAGACGGCGGTAGGTCTCGGCGTACTGGCGCTCAATGGCGTCGACAACCGCCTGCTCCTGCTCAAGAGCACGAGCGGCGTCCTGGGCCCGCTGGCGAGCAGCCGTAACGGCCGCCCGGGTGGCAGTGAGAATGGCAGCAGCATCGTCCGAAGGAGCGCGCAGGGAGGAGGTGATGGTGGACGGCTGACTGTAGACAGTAGTCGCCAGGGGACAGCCACGCACGAGGGCCCCGCCGGTCGTGTCGAGAGGAATATGTGGAAAGCTCGACGCTAGCAGCTGGGAGCGAAGCAGAGCGACGTCCGGCAGGGAGAATGCAAGAGCCGACCAGGAGCCATCGGGGCCAAGGGCGGCCGCGAGGGTAGTGGATTGGGTCGGCGCCAGCGGGGGTGGCTCGGCAGTGGGGGGCAGCGCAGCGGTGAGGACGAAGGCGTGCCCCGGCGGCGAGATGGAAGCAGCGACGGGGCGCGCAGGACCGGAGGAGGAGGCCGGAGGTGCCGACGGCGCGCTGGCCAAGGAGGGGAGGGTCGGCGGTGCCCCTGCCGCAAGGGAAAGAGAGGCCGAAGGTGCAGCGGGCCTAGGCGACACGCCGGCGAGGCCCGACGGCGCTCCTACGCCGAGGGGGAGGGGTGCTGGAGGGGTGGCAAGGGGCGGCGGCGCGCCGGCCGTTGGAGAAGGAGCCGCCATGGGCGCTGGAAATCCCGGCGGTGCTCCAGCGATCGGATGGACGGGAGCAAGGGCGGCGCGGTAAGAGAGAGAGAGGGGAGGGAAGGCCTCACCGGCGGCAGAGGAGGGGGGAAGGGGCGGCGGCGGGCCCGCCATGGAGGGGTGGGGGAGGGGCGGCCGCGACTGGAGGGGGTGGGGGCGGCGGCGGCTGGAGAAGGCCTGATACCATGTGAGAGGAGAGAATTACAGAGTACCAAACCCTAACCCTAACAGCTACAGTGATAAAGCCCCCTAGTGGGCTGTGGGCTAGGCCCATATACACAGACACACAGATAGCTAACACATAGTACCATAAACACACACATATTGTGGTTCGCCAAAAAGGAACAAAAAAGCAAACAAAACAAAACTATGTGATTTTGAGAACACGATCTTGCAGGAAGCAGCTCATCACAATAGACTAAAAAGGAACATTACACGAGGATATTGATCGATTGTAGAAATTGGAAACATGAGTAGTTTCAAATCTAACATAGAAATGCATTATGGACATGGTTTATATACTTTTTGTGATAAATGTTTTTCTAGCCAGAACCTTAGAAGGAAACAGTCCTGTTTCTAGTGAAAATGCACTACGCACAAATTGTTGGTTGGTAATGATTTATGTGTCCATGTTTTGTAATTCCAGTGCCTGTTAATAGAAGTTCACATTTCTGTCTTCAGTAAATCTGCATGTAATGCTAATGAATAGGCACACACATGGTAGTCAAAAGCAATATCCACACTGCATGCTTTTATAAACACTGAGCCCTTATGTTAGCAGATAGATTGTATTTAACTGAACTGGGCAATAAAATTGGTTAAGCAGATGACTTACTATCCAGCTTGCAACAGCGAGCTTCATCCAAAATCCCTTTGTCCGCTTGTGGACAAATTCATCCTGGTGCTCCCGATGTAGCACAACAATACTCAATGATGACCCTTGTCCTTCATTCTTTTCTTGCTGTACTGCAACCACTTGTCATCAATGGCAAAACAAAACAGTGAGCTAAGAATACAGAAGTGTTAATTTCACTTAAAACCTCAATACAAGAATAGTTCTTTGACACAGAACTTTCTAGTAACAAGCAAGTCCAAATGAACACAGTCATTTCATCTGGAGATGGAAAATGATTGGTAATCACTACTTCCCGGAAGATAATTCCTTCACTTTAGATGAATCCAGAAACCTAGATATGCCTCAAGTTTCTAGCTGGGAGAATAATTTTATTACGGCTGACTTTACTGAAAGAGAGATCAATGAGGCTATTTTCTCAATGAAACTAAACAAAGCAGCAGGTCCGGATGGCTTTCAGCTGAATTCTATCAGCATTTCTGGGAAACCGTCAAGAGGGACCTAATGCAGATGTTTTGGGATCTCTCTAAAGGAGATCTTCCGCTTTTCAGTCTTAACTTCGGGGTTATTACCCTGATCCCGAAGATTCAGGAGGCAAATGTCATTCAACAATATAGACCGATCTGTCTACTTAACGTGAGTTATAAGATTTTTACTAGGGTGGCCACAAATAGGCTGAGCTGTCTCGAAAGTGAATAAAGAAATATGGAAACTAAAGGCCCCTTTGAAAATTAAAATCTTCTTATGGTTTTTGCGACGCGGAGTAATCCTCACAAAAAATAATTTAGCTAAGCGAAACTGGAAAGGAAGCTTAGACTATGTTTTTTGACATAAGCAGGAAACTATTAATCATCTGTTTTTTGAATGTCGCTAGGCCCGGTCGGTATGGGGCATTTTGCAGTTGGTTACAGGTTTTGCTCAACCAGAAAATGTGGATCATTTGTTTGGGTCTTGGGCTCGCAACTTCAATAAAAATAGCAGATCTTTGTTTCTGCTTGGAGCAACGGTCTTGTGTTGGGTCTCTGGCTCTGTAGGAACGACTTAGTTTTTAAGAAAAAAACTCTTTTGCTCTCCTTTACAGGTTATCCAATTGGCGGCCCGCTGGCTCTCTAGCTGGGCTATCCTCCAGCGGGAGGATTTGCAGGATTTGGTTGTAGCCGGATCGCAGCTCTTGGTGCGGGTGGCCACGTTGTTTTTCTCCCAGGCACATGGATGGCGATCTAGTCTTCGGATTGAATGCTCCTAGCATGGGACTATGATGTTTTCTTTTTATTTTGATCTTTAGCTGGCTGTGTGCGTTAAGCAGATGCCGGAAGCTGTACCAAGGCTTTGTATCTTCTTGATGTATCATACTTGGTATTTAAATAAAAGCTTCCTTTATCGAAAAAATCTTGCTATAAATCTATAATTCATGTATTGTTTGAATCGTTAGTTACTTGATTTTGATTAAATCATTGTTACAGAATTCATGTATATGTTCTTTCTATTTATTGAGGTTTGTATTATACTGCAATCAAAATATGCTTTGGTTATACAAATTTTCAAATTTGACCCATATTTTGCATTTCACGCCAGGGCCCTAAATTCCTAGAGACAGCCTATATATTCACTTGTATCTTCAATACCACAGAACTAGCCGAAAAGAGCCAATCTTTTTGCTCTGTGTTATGTATTCAAGGAAAATACCTTAAAATGCATATTCTACTATAGTTTTGTGTAAGAAAATGTAGGGAACCTACAAGGTACTCCCTACGTTCATAAATATTTGACACTGTTGACTTTTTAAAAAAAACTTTGACCGCTCGTCTTATTAAAAAAATAATGAGTTGTCATTTTTTTGTGATTTGTTTTATCACTAAAGGTAGTTTGTGCTTGACTTAAAATTTTACATTTTTAAATAAGACGAGTGGTCAAAGTTTTCAAAAAAAAAGTCAACAGTGTCATATATTTGTGAACGGAGGTAGTATCTTTTAATATTAAATAAAGGAAACAATAAGATAGGTAAATGACATACACTTCTCATGTACTTCTCTGTGAATTTCTGTTTCCCAATGCTTCCACTTTCTCATCTACCAAATTTTAGCAACTGTAAGTTTATTGCCTACAAACATTATCATAGCAACACAGATCTACATTCACATATATACCTTGGCCCCACTAAATGATATTGTTGTAGCGCAGAACACAACATGGACTAAACCAAGTACAAATATGAAAATGTGCAGCTGATGTAATGCCTCCAGTGATAGCAAGGGAACATCACCCTGAAACAGAGCAGGCCTATTGCTTTCACCATGTTCATTCTTGAAAACATTTTTGCACAGCACTACTTTACTTTGTTTGATGTGACAGAAAACCTTATTATCCAACATTATAAATTCATGTAATATATGGAAATATGATATACCCTAACCTTTTTGTTGCAAATTTTAGCACCTTCTTCTGCAACTCTGGAGTTGCCTCTATTGCATGGAAGCATGAAGTCAGTAGAAGTTTCTGGAATGCAAATGCTAACAATAAAACCTTGGGAGAGACTCAGGACGAATGAAATGAATCCGAGAAGCATTAGCTCTGCAAGCATAACCATAGAACCATATTAGACAAAAATAAACAAAACTATGTGCAAAGTCACAAATTGAAGAAATTGCACTGTGCCCTTGGTCATGAAAACATTTCCATCCATTTGCATTGTTTCCTTCAGCTATGATGTGTTTTTTTATGATACTCTTTGTTAATGAAATCACACGCGGTTATCTCCTACGTGGTTAATGAAATCACACGCAGTGCTTTTCTGTTGACAAGGCACAAAGATGACCCAGTGATGGCACTATGGATATTGATAATTTTTCATAGCAATCAAGATCTTCCAAGAATGCTACCTTCTTTTAGTCTCTGTAGAGCTGAAAAAAGCGCTTTCTGCTTCTTACACTCCAGATACTGCACGAGTAAAGATGATAAAAAAACAGGAGGTAATCAAATAAAATAAGTTGAATATTCAAATTACTATTGAAAGGCAGGCCTGGTTTAATGGTGAGAGTTATCTCACCGAGTCACCAGGTCATAGGTTCAAAACAGACTCCCCACAATCCAAATTTGTGGATAGTGTTAGAGTATTGTGTTTGTGTTGTAATGGGTCCTGTGTAATGGGCTTAGACCCAACCTCTCTCTATTATAAATACGGTTCCCAACCCTGTTAGGGTTAGGGTTTCATCTCCAATATGGTATCAGCTAGACTTAGTTTCTCTCCCCACCCAGCCGCCATTGTAGCCGCCGGCGAGCTCTCCCTCACCTCCCCCTGTCGGCGCTCCTCTCCCCAGCCGCCAGCGAGCTCTCCCTCCCCTCCCCCGTCGGCGCTTCCTCCCGTTCTTCTGCCGCCTCTAGTTGCCGCCATGGACGGCCGCCTCCAGTTGCCGCCACGGATGAGACGCTTGTCCTCAACCTCCTGCGTGGGCTCAGTCCAAGCTACGCGCACCTGCGCGCCATCCTCACACGGATCTCCCCGTTCCCGTCTTTCGCTCGGGTTCGCAATGACCTCCTGCTCGAGGAGCTCACGACTGCGGCCGCCACCACCACCGACGCCGCGACGACCCTCTACACTGCTAACCTTGGGGGGCAAGCCCAGCAGGCTGTCCCTACTGCCTCTGGGGGTGCACTCTCACTAGAGCGCTCCTCCACCGCCCTCTGACGCTCCCCGTTTAGCTACCGGCTCTGGCGGTGGTCGTCGTGGTCGCGGCGGCGGCCATGGTGGTCCACCAGCGGCTCGAGGCACCGGCCCCTGGCCGTCCTTCTATAACCCATGGACCGACTCTATCTCCATGTGGCCTGGATCGCCTGCAGGTCATTCTCCACCGCGTCCGGTCATGCCCCAGCCGACCTTTTATGCCGCTCCACCGGCCCCACCTCAGCTCTAGACGGGTCTTCTGCCTGCCCCGCCCTCCTCTCCTGCGCCCTCGTGGAGTCGTGGGGCCCTTAGGGTGGCGGGTGGGACACTTAGTCTCTTAGCATTATTCAGAGTCTTCTCTCTGTTCGTCAATTTACCACTGACAACTCTTGTTCTATGGAGTTTGACCCCTTTGGCTTGTCTGTGAAGGATCTCACTATTAGGACCCTTCTCGCGCGATGTGACAGCACTGGGCCGCTCTACACCCTTCGCCTGTCTGCCTCCCTTTCCTCGACCTCCACCCCGCATGCCTTGACCACTGCTACCTTGTTCATCACTTGGCACCACCACCATGGCCATCCCGAGCATGATGTGATGTTGAAGCTGTCTAGCAATTCTGTCATCTCTTGTAGTCGGGGGTCTTTTGATCATTTCTGTCATGCCTATCAGTTAGGTAGACATGTTAGACTTCCTTTTTCTTGCTCCTCTCATAGAGCAGCAGGCATTTTTAACCTTGTTCACAGTGATGTCCGGACATCCCCTGTACTCAGCGTTTCTGGCAATAAATATTGTCTGCTCATTCTGGATGACTAGTCACATTACTTATGGACTTTTCCCTTGTGCTTGAAGTCTGATATGTTCCCCACCCTTTCTCACTTCTTCGCTTGGGTTTCCACTCAGTTTGGACGCAACGTCTGGGCTGTCCAATGTGACAACGAGAGGGAGTTTGACAACTCCACGTATCGTTCCTTCTTCCTCTTCCATGGCACTCAGCTGAGGATGTCGTGCCCCTATACTTCTTCTCAAAACGATCAGGCAGAACACATGATCCGCATCGCGAACAACGTCATGTCTTCCTTGCTCTTCCAGACCTCCCTTCCCGCCCACTATTGGGCTGAGGGGTTGGCCGCTGCTGCTCAACCGCCTCCCCAACAAGGCAGTGCCTTACCCCACCCCTACTTTGCTCTCTTTGGCATCTCTCCCTCTTACGATCACCTTCGTGTGTTCAGGTGTGCCTGCTATCCTAATCTTTCTGCCACTGCCCCTCACAAGCTTGCGCCCCATTCCACTCGTTGTGTTTTCCTTGGGTACTCTCCTGATCACAAGGGGGTACCGGTGCCTCGACCTCTCCACTCACCGAGTTCTCATCTCTCGTCACGTGTCTTCGACGAGTTTGACTTCCCTTTCTCCGTCTCTTCTTCTGTTGCTTCCATCTTAGAGTACGACGCCCTCCTCAAGGCAGACTATGTTACTCCCTCCCTTGCTCCCTCTGTCGTGCCCTGCGTGACCACGCCCCCCTCGTGCTGCCCGCACGACCCCGACGTCTTTTGCGCCGCCACGCGCGTCCTCGACCTCTCCCACGCCTGTGCCGCCACGCGCGGCCCCGACGTCTCGCACGCTGCCACATGCGGCCCCGGCGTCCCCCGCGCTACCATGCGCAGCCACGCCATCCTCCGCCGATGCGACCTCTTCGTCGCGCTTCGTGGAACTTGTCCACGTCTACCAATGACGTGGTCGGGCTGCTGCCTCGGCTCCCTCCCACCTAGAGCTACCAGTGTATCACTCTGTTGCCCTCCACCGGGACCCCGGGCACGTCCACCCAATGGTCACGCGATGGGCCGCTGGTGTCCTCCAGCCTATCGAACGACTAGTCCTCTCCACGACCACCTCTTCGGCGCTCTCCCCCGAGCCATCGTCTGTTCGTGTTGCGCTCGCCGACCCCAGCTGGCAACGCGCTATGGAAGAGTATGAGGCCTTACAGGCGAACCACACCTGGGACCTGGTGCCACGCCCCTCTAGTGCCAATGTGGTCACTGGGAAGTGGATCTTCAAGCACAAGTTGAAGGCAGACGGCTCTCTGGATCGGTACAAGGCTCGCTGGGTCCTACGGGGCTTCACCTAGCGTCCCGGGGTTGACTATGACGAGATCTTCAGCCCTGTGGTCAAGCCTGGTACCATCTGGACTGTTCTGACTCTGGCTCTCTCATGGGCCTGGCTAGTGTATCAGCTTGATGTCAAGAATACCTTCCTCTACGGCACCCTGACAGAGACGATGTACTGCTCTCAGCCTGTGGGCTTTGTTGACCCAGCTCACCCCGACATGGTCTGCAAGCTCAAAAGGTCCCTCTACGGCCTCAAGCAGGCTCCCCAAGCTTGGTACAGTCGCTTTGCCACCTTCTTGATTTCACAGGGCTTCATCGAGGCCAAGGCGAAACCCTCCCTGTTCGTCTTTTGCCGCGGCCTAGATAGTACATACCTCCTCCTATACAACGACGACATCGTCCTCACGGCCTCCTCCCCCGACCTCCTGTGGTGCATCATCTCCTCTCTCTAGCAGGAGTTCACCATGAAGGACCTAAGTGAGCTGCACCACTTCCTGGGGATCACCGTCGAGCGCCGGCCCAGGGCCTGTTCCTCCACCAGTGCCAGTACATCATTAACATCCTGGAGCACGCTGGCATGGCTGATTGTAAGCCTTGCACGACTCCGGTGGACACTCAGGGCAGGGCGGAGCCAGCCCTTATTTTGGGGTCAGCTGACCTCGGTAATTTTTTGAATATCTAATAGAAAAACGGTGTTAATAACAAAAGTTCTGTAGTAAAGATCCAGTAGATAATACTGATGACCCCGATAAATTATTTGCTAGCTTCGCTACTGACTCAGGGCAAGGTCTCCTCTGACATCGGCCCTCCAGTGGCTGATCAGACCAGCTATCGGAATCTCATCGGGGCCCTGCAGTACCATGTCTTCACCCGTCCCGACATCGGCTATGTCGTCCAGCAGGTGTGCCTCCATATGCATGCCCCACGGGAGACACATTTCGCCGCTATGAAGTGGATCCTGCGGTACCTCTAAGGCACCACCGACTTCGACCTTCTTCTTCGACGATCCGCGACCACCGACCTCGTCGTCTACATGGACACTGACTGGGATAGCTATCCCGACACGCGTCGGTCCACTTCCGATTTCTCCGTGTTCCTTGGCGACAGCCTCATCTCCTGGTCTTCGAAGCGGCAGCCAGTCGTCACCCGCTCCAGCGCCAAGGCCGAGTACCACGTTGTGGCTAACAACGTCACCGAGACAGCGTGGCTTCGACAGCTGCTCCAGGAGCTCCACAGTCCGTTGACGAGGAGCACCCTTGTCTATTGTGACAACGCTAGCACCATGTACCTCTCCACCAACCCCGTCCAGCATCAACGCATGAAGCATGTCGAGCTCGACCTCTACTTCGTTCACAAATGGGTCACCGTCGGAGATGTGTGGGTTCTTCATGTCCCGACCACTTCTCAGTCCACCGACATCTTCACTAAGAGCCTCACTACGTCGGTGTTTGAGGAGTTTCGGTCCAGTCTCAACATCTGTTGTGGCTAGAGTTTCGAATGTGTGGGGTGTTAGATTATTGTGTTTGTGTTGTAATGGGTATTGTGTAATGGGCTTAGGCCCAACATCTCTCTATTATAAATATAGTTCCCAACCCTATTAGGGTTAGGGTTTCATCTCCAATAGGTAGGAAGGCTTACCTCGTTTTATCTCTTCCCTAAACTCTACTCATGTGGGGCCTTCTAGCACTGGTCTGCCTTTTTTAAATTCAAATTACTGTTAAAACATGATTGATTTATTGTGCGCCTTTTAAAAATGTGCAAAAATCAAAGTTAATCACTAATATCTTTGTCATTTCAATGGCGCTTTCTTAAATAAAAAACATTATAACTTAAGTCCTTCGACACAAAATAGCAGACAACTATGGGTCATTGACATAACTTCCCATTAAATCAGGAATAATTTATTAAAATAAAAAGGAAACTGGGTGAAGCTTAGAGCATCTCCATGAGCCTTTCTAAAATATATTCTCTAAATTATCGTTTAGAGAGTTATTTTAGGAAAAAATGTTTTCTACAACTTTGTACCCTACAATAACTTTTCCCAAGTTTTCTACATATTATGCGCAGTCTAGAGAGCCATCCTTGCTCTTCATCTTTGGCTAGCGAGTAATCCAAAATAGAGGGTGTCTAACTCTATAATTACATATCCAATTGAAGAGGTTGTTGGAGGTTTTTTTCGCTAATATCTATTCCTGTAAATTAGGAAAGATATAAAGAGCCTCTTGAAGACGCTCTTATTGAATAATTTGGTAGTTAGGAAGATAAATAGAATTAGATGCTAATAAATTGCCTTGCCGAAAGGAAAAACGACATGGTGTGTAAATGGACAAATTCAATGCATTTTTCTATAAACCTTGTAAAAAGTTTAAAAAAATACTTAGGACAAAACTAAAACAGCCTACAATTTGAAATGGAAGTAGGTTCCAAACTCCAACTCCCCTAAGGGTCCATTTGTTTCTCCCTACTAAATTTTAGTCCATGTCGCATCGGATATTTAGATGCTAGTTAGAAGTATTAAATGTATTGTAATTACATTATTAATTACACAAATAAAGACTAAATGACAATACGAATTTATTAGACCTAATTAGTTCATGATATCAGAATATATAATATAAGTGAATTGTCCACCTTCTCCCATCAGCTTAAGCTTTTGGGTTAAATTGGTTGGTAAATGCAACTTAATATGGTATCAAAGCCAGAGGTCACGAGATCGAATACTGGTTAGCGCAATTAAAAATAATAATTGTTGTTCGCTTCTATTCCACGTCTAAGAACTAAAAGAGGCTCGACGTGAGGGCGAGTGTTATAATATAATATAAATGAATTGCTTATCTCTTTTTATCAGCTTAAACTTTTAGGTTGAATTGGTTGGTGCATGCAACTTAACACATGATTTGCTTATGTGATGCTACAATAAACATTTGCTAATCATGGATTAATTAAGTTAAAAAAAGTTATCTCGCCGTTTAGACTTCATCTATAAATTTAATTTTTTAACTAAACTATATATTTAATACTTGTATTTGGCATTCAAATATTCAATGTGACATGATCTAAACTTTAGTCCCTAAAACTAAATACCCGCTAAAGAGGGGAAGACTTCAGGTGTAAAACAGCCACACAGGTTAGGCAGAATCCCACATTATCCCCAATTTCAATAACCTCTAAAGCATCTCAAAGCAAGATGGGAGTACCAACTCAATGCAACGCCCATGGCATCATAAGTTCATCACCTTAACTAGCTAACTGAAGGCCAGACATGGCTAGCACGAGCTTGTGAATGGATGGCAGAAAGGAGCACGTCGCTCTGCTTCCCATCAAGTGATGTCTAAAACTCTTGTTATTATATCAGTACATTCGCCGGGTTTTCCGAACTAGAACCGCAGAAACGCCACATCTGCATCGATAGACCACGTACCTTGCCGAGGTAATGGAGTGAGCGCTCAGCGGCGAGGGAGATAGAGACGATGACGAGGCATACGATGGCCACCACCCAGGTGGGCGTGAACGCAAGCGTCGCCTCCTTCCCCATGGATCCTCTTCCAACTGCTGCTGTCGGCGCGACCTGGCTCCTGCTAGCGGCGGCCCAACAATTGGTCGGCTAGCGAAGACAAAGCCGAGAGGTTAAAGCAGCGGGCGCACGCGATTGCCGAGCGACCGCGGCGGCAAGGAAGGAATCGGCGTGCCCTGCGCGCCTCTCGGTTGCCTCCCGCGTGCGGCCACCCGTCAGATTCCATCCCTCGCTCGCGGAGTGGGTACGGGTCTACGCCTCTACGGGGGTAGGGGGCAGTAGGCTACCTCCCCGGCCACATCGGAGTTGCTTTGCTTCGGCCACCGGCCTCCTCCCCTGATGCCTGATGGCGACCGATGTCATGGCAACGGCTACCTCCCAGTGCTGGCGCCGCGTGAGGCATCATGAATTCAGGATTCAGGAGGTCTGGAGGTGGCCTCGTCGGCATGCCCAAGCCCACGCGAGGTTGGAGGGCGGTCATCTCATCTGGAGGCTTGACGGCCCAGGCGTGGTCTGCGCGTCGGGCGGACAGAGTGGGCTTGCAGTTCGGAATTCGCTTGGTAGGCCCGTAGTTCTAGCGCTCCTATGTGTTAGTTGCATAGTTACAAGTGAAACAGTGAGTTTAGTTTCGAAAACAACTTAATATCTCTCATCATCATCATCATCATCATCATCATCATCATCATCATCAAACATGAGTTTGCAAGGTTCCACGGTCATCATGCTTCAACCTTGCTCTTCCCGCTTTATATAAAAAATAAAGTAAAATTATACACAGGTGAGATTCAAGTCTTGGTTATTGGCTCCACATTCACACTCATCTAATCAACAGAACACACATATTTTTATGTTTTATTAAAACAAAGTCTACTCGTGATATATAGAAACCGTAGCAATGCACGAGTATCAAACTAGTCGATGGTTATAAGCTCTAGTTCAAAACTTAAAAAATAATAAGATGAAATAGAGTGATTATTTTCAAAACTATAATTTAATTTTTTTAACGACAAAAACAAAACTCTTTTAATTTAAATATAACCATTTTAAAAAATATGCATCGGTCTTGTTGATTAGGCCTCATCCATGTGCCTCACTAGTAGGATCTATATGGTTACACAAGGGTGAATGGGCTATAAGAATAATCATCCATGCCAAAAGATACTAGAGTAAAGATAATTAGTATAAGAGACGGAGTGAAAGAGAATACTTGCTCTAGCTTTATTTCTCAAAACAAGCCCTTTAAACAATTCTAGTTGCTAGGTCTCTAAGATGATTTCACTCAAGTAGCAACTAAAAACTAAGTAGTTATACTAGAGAAATAAATACAACTTGGTTACAAATCAACTATCTCACTAGAAAATGATATCAATGCAAATGTAAGTGTGATAGTGAATTAGGCAATGGATTTGAATACGATGATTATCCTAGAGGTTTGGTTGCTTGTCGGTGACCTACGTCCTCATTATGGCAAGTTCAAGCTAAATGGTTCACGTGCTAATTGGCATCACATACCATGCCCACAATTAAGAAGTCATAAGAACCACACTAGTGAAAAAACTATAACTAGCCACGAATCCATTAGAGTTGATCTTTGCGGGCCTTTCACAAGAACCATTTGCGATTCACTAGGAGCTCTCCAATCTCTCCTAAATGATAATCTACAAGATGCAAGTGAGTGCAGTGTGTTTCTACGGTCCCAAAAGGTGTTCATAGGTGTATGAGGTACCAAAATGTGAGCCACAAGGGATATTTATAGACCCACAATAAAATCAAATGGTTCCCTACCGACGGGCTAAAATTGGGGTACTAGACATGTTTATAATCCCAAAAGGTTAGAAACTAGTTGTTATTATGTGTCAATGTTAGAGTTAAAGTGCGCATTTTACATGCTCTCTGACTTCCCTATCTAATGTGGTACCCAGTGCAACATCAAACACGTTTGGTGAACTTTAGAGCGAATGTGTCAGTTTACATGCTTTCTAAGTCCCTTGCTCAGTGCGCATTGTAAGGACCTTGTTTGATTTTGATAGTTAAGTAACAACTTAGGTGGAGTAATGTGGGTTTTTAAAGGGAAATGGGATTTAAGTCATTTCTAAATTGGTTTTGGTGTTTGATGACCATCACAACCTTATGGACTAACTAGTTTAATAAGTGAATGAATGCACGTTCATAAGAATAAAATTGAAGTATTCAATACAAACAATAGCCCAACATAAGGCTAAAAGGGCATAATTGGAAAATATGAGCTATAAGTAGTTCATGTGTTTGGATAAATTCTAAATGCCCTTAGAAATGTATTTAAGCACCTTAGAGGGATTGAAAAGTTCAGACTTTGAAAAAGGTGCATTAGAGCTAAGTTTGAGCTAGAATTGGAATCTAAGTTGGAGAAATAAAAAAGGTGAAGAACAATGACTTAGACTAGTTGGACAAACTCTAGATATGTTTGTCTAAATCATAGGAATGCTCATGAAGACATCCAAATGAAGACAAACAAGGAAAGCCCAAGAAGGACTTAAGTGTACTGCTCTACGGCGCATCGAACCAAGTCCAGTGTGTGTCGGACCAGTCCGGTTGGTCACCAGACTGGTTACGCAGAGAAGGTCTATTATAGGCTTGTGTGGGATGGTGCACCAGACGAGTCTAGTGGTGCATCAAACCATTTATGCAGAGAGACTATTTTGAAGAGCTAAAGACCATGGCACACTGGACTTGGTCGGATGAGCACCAGACCTATCAGAGTTCAATGGTTGGCTTCAGGACCCATGGCTAAATTACGAGGCGACACACACAACAGGGTTCGGTGGTGCATCAGACCAGTTCGATGCCACCCGACAAGATAGCCTTCTATCAGAATGGTCACTGAGCGGATAGACTGATAGAGGTCTGGTGGTGCACCAGACCATTATTGTAGGTGGTCCAGTGCACTTGTAGAAAGTGGGGATTGTCCACAATGGCTATTTGGGTAGTTAGGGGCAATAAATACACCCCTAACCTACCCATTCAATACACACGAGTTGAGCAATAACTCCTACAAGCTAGAGCAACACTCCCAATTGATTAAAAGCCTCCTAAGTGCCACAATAGAGAGAATTAAGCAAGTGATAGCCATTCTAGTGTGATTCGTGATATTGCCTCATGAGAGAGCAATAGAGAAGAGTGTGTGCTACGATCTTGTGCTCTTAAGCTTGGAGTTTTGACTTGCTTCCATTGTAAAGCTAGCAAGAGGCTTCGACGTGTGAAGTACCTTGCAGAGAGTTCGGTCTTGTTGGGGGCCTTCCTCTTCCGAAGGTCCTAAAAAATGTGACTAACCATATGTTTTCAGCATGATTACGAATAGTTATAGGAAGCTTCATCTTTGGGATGGAGAACTTATTTTATAACAGAACGAAGGAAAATAAAGAGTGGGCGACGAAGCTAGAAGCCAAAGGACTTCGGCTGAACATGTTGACGAAGCTCAAGTATGATAACGACTGAAAAGGATAAAGACCATAGAGTCCTTAATAATTCTTGTTGATATTATAGATAGTTACCAGGGACATAAATGTACTTTTACCCGGGCTACGTCTCGTGCCTATAAATAGATGAACAGTAACACCGTCCTGTTCACGTTGGTTTGTAATCACTCTCGCGTCATTCTCGCACCCTTACCTTCTGGCAAGCCAAAGGTACTGATGTAATATGAATATTATTGATGTTTATTCGTGTTTATGAAATATAAGAATGAATAGATCATTGATATATTGTCATCATAATCTTCATTCCTTAGTGTTCCTTTACTTTCTCGTTTATATTCACATCCATATGTTAAAATGACGAAGTATGCTCTTCGTGACCCTTCGTCTGAAGATCATTATATCCGAGAGGAAATAATGCTTCGAAGGACAAAGGCCTTTAACCATTAACAATTGTGTTGCCTTGCTCTTGATTTATAGCATTTGAGAACAAGTGACCAACAGGTCTCTCGATCAAGAAAAGTGAGAGGACTCAAGTTTGATCTTCGGAATCACTTGAGAGGATTGAAAGAGACTCAATCCCTTGGGATGCCTCAATGGAGACGTATGTTTCATTTGGAAACCGGACTTTGGTAAACAAATCACCATGTTTTTTGTGATTGTTCTTTGCTATTTGTTTTCCCTCTTCCTCCCTAAGTTCTCTTGTTGATTTCCATTCTAATCATCTTGTGTTGCTCCCAAGATTATTCTACACATTCATTGAACAACATTTTGCAAGAAGAACTTATCTCCCTAACTTCAATTATCTTACCTCTTGCTCTAATCGACTAATTTGGAATTAAGTTTTGTTTTGAGTGATTAAATTCCAAGTTTCATCTATTCACCCCCTCTAAGCAACTATTAGGTTTATGTTGAGATACTTAGGTAATTGGTCCATGGATACACTAGTGTGAGCTACTTGAGCCATGGTAGTGAAGTGGCTTGGATATGATAATATGCTCAACAAGTATGATGGAGGAGCTCATTACATATGAGACATGACATGGTGTCATGCGGTAAGGTGGAGAAGATCAAGAGACATGGCTTGTCTATGATGGACCAGGTTGCTAGTGTGAAGGGCAAGTTAGACGCTTAGGTGCGATGGACCATATATGGCGGTGAAGCAAGAGCATGGCTTAGCGTCAATGAATTGGGTGCAACGATAAAGAGCAAACCAAGTTACAATCGATAAACCAATAATACCACATGATTACATGAAGTGCAACATATCATTAAATGGAGATCAAGCCAAGTGTTTATTTATGTTGTTCATCAAGTGGCTTAATGAAGAATGATGGTGGAACTTCATGCTATGAACAATGATCATAGGTAGCATGGTTGGCTACACTATGGATAGTCATTATTTATTTATACTACTTATTAAGGCTCTAAGGGTAGCCTACCTTTTTTGGTTCTGCCATACGTGAATCTGGACCGTTCGCTTCATCTAGGGCGATCCGACCGTGCTCCGCCCCCGCCCCTCCCCCTCCCCCGTCCCAGCCATCCCTGCCTTTGGCAACCACCCCGCCCCCACCCATCGCCGTGCAGGCACCGCCCCGCTCACCCTTCGGCGGCATCGCCCACGAGGCCGATCCACCGCCAACAGCCCCCCACCGCCACCACCCGCCTCCGCGCCGTCTCGCCGTCCCCGTCCTTACCCTCCCCCGTGGGCTCGTTCGGCTTCAACGCGCTCAAGGAGACCTTCTCCGTGGACGTGTCGGCGGCCGGCGCACGCCCGCTCCACGTCCCGCTCGTCGCGCCCTTCACCATCGCGTCCTCGCGCCTCGCCATGCTCTCCAACATCATCGTGCGCGTCGAGCTCCGCAGCGGCGCCGTCGGCTGGGGCGAGGCGCCCGTGCTTCCCTCCATCACCGCCGGGGACCAGCCGGCGGCGCTCGGTATTGCGGGCCGGGCGTGTGCCGCTGCCCCCTCGGCGCCCTGCTGTAGGATGTTGCCGGTGTGCTCCCCGGACACGACTTCGCCTTAGTGAGGGATCTGCAGCTTCTCTCGTCGTGCTTCGGCAAGTAAAATTTGCCTTGCGATACCGCGGTGGATTGGCTGGTGTTTGATCATTGATCCTAGGATCGAGGATAGGATAGGAACATGATTTCTCATACGGATTCCTTTAGGGCTCCTTTAACATATACTAGCACATATGGAGGCGTTCCAGTTTTTTTCCCTTGGAAATTGATGAGATGCAGACATAAGGAACTGACATAGTTTCTCACTGATTCTCATTTTTCTTGATGGCCATTCAATTGCTTGATTTCTGTTTAGACTTATTAATGATTAGTCCTATGGTTGTATTTGATTGTATCCTTTTCCATTTAAGGCCAGAGCAGGAGTGGAGATGGCGCTGATTGACGCGGTTGCTAATAGCATTCGCATACCTCTGTGGAGATTATTTGGAGGAGCGTCAGATAGTGTGACAACTTACATCACGATATGATTACCTCACTGCACTGACTCCTACTCCTGAAGGCTTTTAAATGCCATAACCAAAATTTTATCCTGATATTTCACTATTTAGATTACAATCGTGACCCCAATGAAGCTGCTCAATTGGCTACTGAATACCGCGGACAAGGGTTTCAAACTCTGAAGCTCAAGGTTGGGAAGAACTTGAATTCAGATATAGAAGTTCTGAAAGCTATACGACTTGTCCATCCAGATTGCTCATTTATTTTGGATGGGAATGAGGGATACACAATAAATCAAGCAATTGAAGTTCTCGATAGACTAAATGGTCTGTTTATTTGGTAATTTATCCATCTGATCAGTTTTCAATTTTGTATCGCATTTCAAAATTTCAAAACATAGGGAGCATCAACATGCTTGGTAGTTGGCACTTCTTAGTGTTAATTTGAATGTGTTCACAGCTATACTGATATACAATTCTCCAAATTGTTAATGAATATGTTCTCAACAAGTATGATATTGCATCGATTGGATTTAGGAATTATGAATAAGTATATTATATGCCCTAGCATTCTGAACTCTGTACCTAAATTTAGCTTTACTTCTCTAAGCCTGTTTCATTCAGTTACCTTGGCCGCAACAGTTGTAAAGTAAAACTGAATGCTACTAAAAACATTAGTTCTCTTTTTATGTATTTTGATTGTTCCAAGCAGCATAATTAATTACATAGTGATTTTGAAATGTTCTTTTCAGTTAGTCAGTACTTTGATGTATATCAGGATTAATCTCTGGTGTTTAAAACTTCTTTGTTGAGGGAGGAAATGATGTACCATCTGTTAGAAGATGCATTTATCTGATGCTCTGTTGGTGGTGTTCTTGACCAACAGGATGTAGAGGAAGCCGCAAGGAAAGATGAAGCAGCTCAAAAGCGAGCTACTGATATCGTTTCGGGAGCGGTGCAGATGAACGGCTGCGTGCTATTCCAACATGAGCCCAGAGTGTTCAACAACAATTAAGATACTGAGATGATAACATGGTTGTGTCGGGCTACTGTTTTTAGTTGTGGTTTCGTTTGCGAAACTGGTTCTCTTAGTAAGGAATTTTATTTCACATTTTCTAATACTAATTGCAGCAGTTAATGTTATGATGCTATGGTCCTATATGTCGTATTAAAATATTTGTCATACATGGTACTAAACCAATAATTGAGTGCATAATGGTGATCAAGGTAAAGTTAGAAAGGAATCTTCATATGTTGGTGGATTTGTTTGAGCCTAAAATGGGTCTATATGACAAGTATGTTCTACTTATTGACTTCAACAACCTTTACCCTTCAATAATCTAGGCAAATGATGAATACTTACAATCTCATTGAACTGATGGATCCTTATGCCAAACAGTTCGGGAACATTCCTTGGTGCTAATGAAGACTCAACTAGAACCCTTGCAGAAATCGAGAAGAAGATTGCAAGGGCTACCGTGTTACCCAGAAATCATGGGGGAGGTACTACATAATATTTGCAATTATATACCATATTTTGTGGTTTAATTGTTCCAGTTTGGTCAGAGAATTGATTAGCTCTAGGAATATACATGTGCTCTAGGAATATACCATAACTTTAGGAATATACCATATTTGCAATTATATACCATATTTTTTCTGATGAGAACCAACACACTTGGGAACAAACCAACTCAATAGTTAGAGTAAAAGAACAAGGGATATAGTGATTTACATGGAAAAAATAAATGTTAAACAATATGCAGTAAAATGCTACTTGTTAGTAACATTTTCCACCCAGGGAACCCTTCACTGATATAATGAACATTTACTCCTTCGGTTTATACCTTGGATTTGTGTTTGTTTTGTCTTAAAATTAATTAATTATTAAATTGTTACTAATGAGCTATTGGAATGCAATTCCCTACGTGGCATCTTTCTTGATTTATCTCATGAATGTAAAAGAAGGGGAGAAACTATGTTCCCATATGAGGTGAGTGCAAGAAAAAAATTATGAATTTTTATTTTTTTATTATGCATTTATTTATGCAGCCATTCTAAACTCCTCCACCTGGTCCCTTGGTCTCCATCAGGAAGCCACCATAGGCTCATAACATAAGTTCTATCAGCGTTCAACGCGCCTTTATGTCCTTCCCTTGTGATTCTCTAGCAATTGGACCATGTCCATCCTTTGGTCAGATACTGAACATATATTGCTATGTTAAATTAGTCAACACAAGGATTTTACATAATGTTGTCACCATGGTGCTCTTAGGTTGGTGGTTGTTCAAATTGCTTTATTTATTTACATCTCCATTGCACGCTGCTGGTTGTTGGCGATTTCTTGTTTTTATCTCCAATTGACTGAACTTTAGTTTTCTTATATAGTTTGAGGCTTGGCCATGCCTTTAAATATAGATATTGCACTGTTCAAGCTAGACATTGATGAGCTGATAGCTGATTATGCCAAGGTAATTTTTCAAATTCTCTCCTTGTGTGCACATGTGGTAACACCGAAACCGAAGTTTCGGCGTTTACTCAAATCATGGGTAGGTCTGGTAGACATTACTAGCCTAATCGAGAGGCAATTTACAAAATCTCCAGGCTCCAGCCGGAAGTATCCTGTGTTCACAAGCCCAAGTCCTATTTCAACAGCTGAAAAAACTAAACGAAAAGATTTGAGAAACTCACATCAATCTAAAATTGCAACACTATCAACAAAGATGTTTAGCATTATTCCACCACCATAACTCAAGTGGGGGACCTTGTTTTAGGTCTAGATCGTCCACCATCTTCTGTATAGATTCGATATCACCTGTTGCTGAGAGGGAGTGAATCCACAGGCTGTCTGCATCCTCACTGCTCACAAGAAAACAAAAAATAATGACAATTACCAACAAGGGGCAAAAATCTTCACAATAAAATGGACATGACAAAAGAACTGTTTGAGGTACAAAGAAAACAAGGGGGGTTTAGTAAAATATAGACATACTCTGTAACTTCAAAGATTTCTTTGACTACAAGTGAGTTGTCCCGTGAACAGAACTCCAGAAGCTAGACAGAGATTCACAAACAATTTCTATTAAGATCTGATTCATCATGGTAACTTTTATGTAGACTAATCAGTAACAAACTACAAAAAAAGACGACCTAATAGTATCTCCAAGAGTTCTCAAAACACTCTCCCAATCCAGAAGTTTTGGCAACATTGAAAAAACACATCCCTAAAAACTGCCAACCCTAGCTCCCAATCTTTTAGCACTTGGGAAAACTGAGACCCCTGTACGTGGGACTAGGCATTTTTTCATCGACACCAAAACACCGAACTGCTTCATCCATTTCAGTTTAGATCAGAATTTGTATATGGTATGTTTAGGATATATATATAATCTAGACCAAGATAATTACTGCTCACGATATGTTCTGTTCTTCATAGCTATTTATTGATTGGGTAATGCATGGCCAGATTATGTTGTTTGGCCATTGTGAGACAAACTTTTTCTGCATTTCTAGGTCATATATGAATTCTTATTCATGGAGAACTCCATCTTAAAGTGTTTAGTTTGCAGTTCAACCTTTATTGAAAGATGGCACTGAAAAAAAATTACTGCTAAGCTTATTCTGTCTTTGAATTTATCCATGATTCTGAATCATATTATTTTTACTTTATCTGTATCACCTTCTTTTTCCCCTATATAAATAGTGTCTATAAAGTCCGGTATTAAAACACGAACCTACTGCTTGGTGCATAGTAGTATTGAATGTGGGGACCCTAATTGGCCCTTTTTTGCTTTTATTTAGCTTATTCTTCTAATAACACCGATTTAGTTAGATATAGATCTTCTGTTCTCGGTCGCACTGTGTTATTTAAATCCTGCTCCAAATTGAAAATGCAATTCTGTTATTGGAAGGTTTTAATTAAGATACTCGTTTTCGAATCAAACTGCTGCTTAGGTCTCCTGTTCTTCAGCTGAAGATCATACTTGTTGTGGAGCCTTTGATCCCTTCAGAGGGACCAAGGATTTAGTTAGAGGAGCTGCCTAAAGCTGAGAGGGTTGGAGTTGGACTTGCTCTCTCAAATTTTGAGAATCCAGACTTGAACCTAAAAGGTAAATAGTTGGGTTTTGGAAAGCTTTTTTATTAGAAATAAATTTCTTTTGTGAATTATTAGTTCACTTCATTGATATGCTTACCTAATTCTTGTTGTGTAGGGAGAAAATTTACAATTGCTCAAATTAAGGAATCCAAACATCAACATGAATATATATACGCAGCTCGGAGACTAGGATGAGGTAAATAGTTGGGTTTCAAAAAGATTTTTTATTAGAAATAGATTCTTTTGTCAATATGCATACCAATCTAGAATATAAAAAGTCCATCTTGACCAAACAATTCAACCCTAGATGGTCCAAATCAATTTGATTAGTCATGGTAATATCGTGTTATTTACCATTATATTCATGTTCTGTATCGAGAACATTCACATTAGATTGTTAGACTGAAAACGATATTTTTAGCCTTGTAAGCTACAATTTTTGGACTGACAATATGGTTACCAAAAATGATTTGATTAGGTACACTACACATCTGAATATCTGACAGCATTTTCACCCTCAAAATTTACGCATCGTATGTGGTTCTGTCCTGTCTTCTGATTTGTCTAGACCATGGACAATACTATCAAGGCTATTATTATTTTATCATTTCAATGATAGGTTGGTATGCATGTTCATCGTATCCCTCAACTATGAACCTGATGTTTTGTGATAATTTAGGACCTAGGTCCATATTCTGCCACCATTTTTACCTATCGGTCCTTTACGATTGTGCTAGCTTCCAATTGTACTTGAAAGTGGACAGATAAAAAACTAGAGACAGTTACAGAGACGTTCTCACCTCCTTTGCTTTTTTGCCATCCATGATTTGCAGATAGTGGACATCTTCAGTAGCAGCTGTCGTGGCCACCATAAGAATCCTCCTTCAGAGTCATATGTCCTTAGTGAGGTGAGAGACTGGGCAACACTGCCCAAGTCCCAACAATGTGTTGCTCAACATCTTTCTTAGGTTGGGGTTTTGCAAGATCATGTTGAAAGTGGAGGCTGTGTGCAAGGCGTGACAGCGTGTCGTGGTCAAGGATCCTAAGCTCTAGCGCCACATTCATATCACATTTGTTCTGGAATGGTCATCCACTAAGCTCAATTTCTTGTAAGCTATAATTACCGCTGAATTAGCTGACCAACATTTATATTGCCACTTGTAGAGATCATGAATGGTCCCTAGGGTTGGCTTGGTTCACGCTCCATTATCGCTGCTTGCAGCGCGTTTTCCGACATCGTTCTTCAAGCAAACATGTGAGTTGGCTCCTATTTTCACTTAGCTTGTGGATTGTGTGAGCTTAGATGGGGAGTCCTTGCAAGCTGCTTTGTCTAGGCAAGTTCTGAATTCTATACAGTGGATTCTTGTACAGTGGATTCTTGTGATACCAATGTGGTATATATCTTTGTTCAGAGCATACAGTGAATAGATGAGATTATCAACTGATTTTTTTCATCACAAGATTGTTGCCATGAATTTTGAGGAGAATATAACTCTCTGTTAGTTAGGTTATTGAAGGTCGAGCTAATTTTTACATTCCTAGCTATATAATGGTTTCAAGTTAACAAGGACTTATCATTTTATAATTTCAGAACAAAGCAGGTTCATGAAATTACCGCAAGACTGCTAGATATTCATGATAAGATGATGTTGATAAATAATAAAGAGGTGAGTAAACTGTTTCTTATCAGCCTCTGTGTCTCAGTTTTGACCTTTAGGAAATGCTTTTTTTCAAACTTTCTCTTGTTTTTTAGCCAACCACTGATATGTGTTTGATACACTTTTAGGATATACGCTTAATATTGCACCAGTCGGACTATATGTTGGATTCTGAAACCAATTCACTGCTTCAAATTGAAAACTCTAGGAGCTATTATTTTGCCATCAATGCTGCAACTTTCTGTTGTTCCATCAGGTTGCTACTGAATTTACCTGACCATGCTTGCCTAGTTGTTTTGTTTAGCTATTTTGGGGTGCACAGATTATTTTGCACTAGACACTGAGTTCATTTTATCTCCTGTCTAACGATGGCCACATTAGCTTTCAGCACACGATTCAATATAATTAATTCCAATGATCTATGTAGTTGTCTCTATAGCTATTTGAATGGATAGCATGCAGTTTTGTGTGCTTTGTTCTGCTTTGTTGGCTACTATTTTTATTCGAATCTGCTCCATTACAAGTGAGTCTTTTGTAACAATGGATAATACTTTTTGAGTGGCAATTAGCTATTTTTATTTGAATCTTTTGTAGCAATGGATAATCTTTTGTTGGCTACTATTTTTCCCCGTTGGCGTCCATGGCAGGACCTACCTAAGGTAGCCCAGCAAAGCACTAGCCCCTATCCGCACGACATTGCCCCTACCTTTCACCGCCCAGATGCCAGACACAACGCCTAGTGCCCAGCCGCCATGGCCAGGTCCCCAGTGCTCAGTGCTAGGATGCCCGCCTTGACTTCATGGAATATTATAGCTATGTTCCCTCCAACACTGGAAAATGAGCCGCTAATGTGGAAAACTAGGAGTTAGATTGATCGATTGGTTGGGAGTTTGGAGGTATTGTTTTTACACCATATTTCTAAAGAATGATGCTTGGTCACTTGATTGGCATGGTCATTTCTATTTTTCTTTGTCCGCTCAGGATTAGCAATGCTAGAATCTGTATGGATTCTGTCAGCTGTTCGCCTACTGATGCTTATGTGTCAATTCAGTGAGACTGGAGTCATGCACTCCATACAAATCTATACAAAATAAAAGTAAGTTTGTTTTGGTCTTGATTTTTTATGAATGTTCTGGTGTAAATTCGTTTATTTGTTTTGTTTGATTTATTTCTTGAGAAGTTGGAGCTATTGAAGATTTGTCCTTGCCAGTTTGTATTATCAGTTTGACAATTACAGGTATCCAATTGTGTTGGTTAATGTCCTTTGGTGAATTACTGAAATTTCTATTGGAGTTGAACAATCTACTGTATGGAACTCTGGATAGCATGCTATGCTAAAAATGGCTCATGATTATATATACAGATAGATAGAGAGAAAAATGTAAAGAGCACGTTTTAAAAAGCTAACATAGATATTGCTAAAGAAGGTGCTAAGAGTTTAGTGCTATATATCTAAATATATGTATCTGTTCAGACATTAGATTTCTCGTTTTAGGTGGTTGGCATTGCAGTGATGCTCGGTGAAATCATAAACTACGTGCAGTCCCTACAACGACAAGTTGAGGTAAATTTCCACTATCAGTTCACAACTGGAATGACTCATTGTTTTGTCGTTCTAGAATGGAACAAGGGTCGACCTATTCTCTCTGAAAACCTTTTTTCTTTTCGCATTCCGTTTCGTAGTTTATGTCCATGAAGCTGGCCATCGTGAATCCCTAGGTGGACTTAAATAGCCTGCCTAATGTCCTCCCTAAAGATGTGAGGACACACATACATGATCGCTCGCTTCACGTTACTACATTTGGTTTCAGGTATGGATCAAGGGGCCCTAGCTCACATTTTGTTCCTGTTTGTGATCAGGTACATCAGTCTTGTGGCCCACCACATTTCTCGCTGGAGACCTCAGGCGCTCCGTTGTCGTACCTCTGCCAGCCTCACCATGGAAGCCCTCTTGGCTACATGGACAACCAGAGTTGTATGCACCCACTTGACACGGCGTTTTGCCTGGTGATAAATTTGCAGTATCATTTCCTCAACGGTGTTAGCGATGCATCGTCTCAGGTAAAAAAAGCAACCATTGTCTTGTGACTCTTAACTAGCTTAGACCATATTCATGCAGTGACACTAACGGTGAACATCGATACGTCACATAGGTTGGGAATTTCTGGCCTTGCATTTCCAAGGGCCGGTGAATAGGTGATCTTGTAGTCTCTGTGTTGTTGTGCGCTTGCTGATTTTAGACATCCAGTTAGCTTTAACAATGCTTGCTCATGCCTTTACATCCTGCCAGTAATGTGTGACTGACACAAGATTTTGTTTTCACTCCCCACAAGTTGAAACAATTGAGCTTTTTGTTTATTTTCATAAAATGAAACAATTAGTGTGGACGTAGCTTAATCTTTTGCTATTGCTTGTTCTGATCTCTGAAGCCACCTGATCGACCATTAGTTTTTATTCTGCGATTCAATCAATGAATCAATGTTCCAACATTTTATATATATGTACTAATTTTCTATTTTCTTTTCAGTTGCAGCTAATTTGATGCTTGTGTTTGTGGAAACCAAGAGGTGGTGCTGATTCATTGGAAACCTAGTTGTGTATGAATGGGTTTCCAGCTACTTCTATTCTTGGAGATAGAAACCAACATGTTTGGTTTTTGTTTTTATTCGCTTTAGAACAACTCATTTTTGTACAGAAAGAGGCATTTAGCTATAATTGTTTGTTGTAGTATGTTTACCGCAGGATAGCCGGTTCCATGAAATACATAAAAACCTAATATTGTTGCTATATTTGGTTTATTCATGCTCTTATGGAACCTTTAATGAGGATTTTTTCTATATCAAGATATCATCATCATTATTATTTCATATCATACTTCTAGATCTATATAGCACACTTAAAAGAGTTTGTTATTTACGTGTACTTGTTTGCTCATAAATCAACCTTCTTTGCTGTTGTCTCAAGGAGGAGCGGGCGTTCACGAGGCCGCTCGGCGCTCTACCTTGCCTCGCCCTTTTGAAGGACTCCGCTTTCTAATTTTTACCTCTTCTAAATTGTTCCTAGACATTGGAGCTCGTTGCAAGTGGCAAATCCCTTATACTTGAAGGTTGTAATGTAGTGGCCCCATTGCAACGCACGGGCACTGACCTAGTCATTTGATGAAGAATGGAGGAACATCATGATATGTTCAATGATCAAAGATAGTATAGTTGACTACACTATGAATGATCATTATTCATCATTTGATAAAGGATGATGAAGGAAGTCTATACTATGAACAATGATCAAGGTAGCATAGTTGGTTATAGTAGGATGATCATTGTTCATCATTTGATGAAGAATGATGGCGGAACCCCATGTTATCAGCAATAATTAAAGGTAGTATGGTTGGCTACACCAATAGATGATCATTGCTAATCATTTGATGATAGAGGTTAATGTTTATGTAACGTCATTATTTGAAGAGATGAAGTAGAATGCGCAAGGCAAAGGTATGACTTGTAGGATATTTCTTTCCACTGGTCTAAGGTTATGTAAAGAAGTGAATGATTGGGTTTAGAATATATAGTTGTACTATCGAGAAGGGAAAACTTGTTTGCATATCGGCCATTAGTGCCACTTAAGTGATCTAACTTTGCATACATTGGTCCAACACTACCACAGTTCACAAGGTTCGACGATCCTATAAGAAGAACTCTATCAACTACAGTTACGTCATATGGTCCGATGTCAGACCAGTTTGATGCGCCATGGAACTCTTTGATCTATTTCCATAGACCATTGGGCCATACCCAATAGTTTGATGCTCCACTATTCACATGGCCCTACAATCAAGCTCTCTCTTATTGATTATGTGGAGGAATCAAACCATCATTATTCATTCGAGGACCCTAAAACTTTAGGGTTTGATGCCTCTAAAACCCTTCTAGTTTTCTAACTTTGGAAAGAATATAAATGAGTTTTTGATCCAAACTTCTTTTGGGTCTCATCTAAGGTACCTAAAGCTAAAGACAACTGGTGTGCACCACACTAAAATTAATAGACTTACCTAGGTCAATCTACTAGTTCATACCTCCTTTATAGTACATGTTGGTCACTTGTTCTCAATTGCTATGAATCAACATCAAGGCAACACATTTGTTATATGTTAAAGACTTTCGTCCTTCGAAGCATTATTCCCTCTCGGGTATAATGAATCTTAGACAAAGGTCATAAAGAACAAGTCTTCATCATTCACAGATATAAAAACATAATTACAAATGTAATATCATGTCACAAATTTACTTCATAACGAATGTATTGATACTATCAAAGTTTGTATTACATTGATACCTTCGGCTTGCTTGAAGGTGACGCGAGTGCGATTACAATCCAACATGAATAGTACGGGGGTACTGTTCATCTATTTATAGGCAATCGTACAACTTCGTACGTTATTACATTCATGCCCTCAACAATTACATACAAGGTTTACAAATGTCATAGGGACAACATTGTCATTTATACTCAACAACTTGAACAACACATTCTCCCTGTGTCGCCTTCCTGCTTCATCGTGACGAAGCTTGCTTCGTCGTACGTCCCTTGATCTATGTCGAAGCTTTTCTGGTAACGAAGCTCCTGTAATACTTGATAATATACTAGAAACAAATGGTTAGCCATGTTTTGAGGACCTTTGGAAGATGAAGCCCCCAACAGTAGCCCCTCGCAGTATTAGTTTGTTCCTTTGTAATAAATTCAGACTGTGAAATGAACAAAGGTCTTTAGTCAAAGGTCCAAAAAAACACCTTCCATTCGCTAGAATAGCGAAACCTTTTGTATCGTGGGGCCCATCGTGCAGTGGTGCTTTGCATATATATATATATATATATATGAGGGTTGCGATGAAAATATTTTTCGTGCTACCAAGCTTGTGTTGGGTATGTTGTTTTAACTTTCTTATTCTGTAACCGTGATTGCTTTGGAGCTTTGGCTTTTTATTTCAATCAACGCTGAGATGGCCGAAGAGAAGAAAAGTGTGGACCCCACACTAGCTGCTTTTTATGAAGCTATGGAAAGGAACAATGTTGAAAAGATTACTGATGAAATTTTAGCTGGGTTGTCTGGAGATTCTAGTGACAACGAAGATTTTGATATAGAGAGTGACAACGATGACGCCGAAGACCGGCCATGGAGGCCAAGTCTTGTTGTATTTGGAAAACCCACTGTTAAGAAAGGACAGATTGAGGCAATGAAAGGCAAATATTTCCGTGATACAACTATAGTGAGGGCCAGAGGAAAGAACATTGTTCCTATTCCTGAACCTGATGAAGTGGTAGTTTTCAAGGGCTTTATGAAGGCTAGGCTTCAGTTTCCTTTGCATAAGATTTTGGTCTAAGTACTTAAAAGGTTCGAGATATATCTTTATCAGCTCACCCCCGAAGCTTTGATTAAAATCAGGGTTTTCATCTAGGCAATGAGGAGCCAAGGGTTGGATCGGACGTTGACTGCTTCTGCAATATACATGAATTATCTTATCAGATGAAGGCGATGGGGAAGGAGCAATATCATAACAATTTTGGTTGCTACTCCTTCGTATACCGCTCTGATGCGAGACGCTCTATCCCCACATTTCGGAAGAAATGACCAGGATCTTGGATGAAGCAATGGTTTTATGTTAAGAATGATTTGGTTGAGAAGGAGGATGTAAAAGATATAATTCAACATCCAATACAATCATGCTTTGGCATCCGAAGGCCCTCGATTGTGAATAGTGATAAGGCTCAAGCCTGCCTGGTAGCCTTCATCACTGTGTGCAGCTACATTGGCACCAGAGACTTGGTCCAAGAGCACATAGCTTTCAAGGTATGGACCCTTGTTAATGGATGGGAGATGCCGAAGGAGACCACGGATAGTTCAACCGAATGTGGTCTAATTTATTTGAAATATACATACTGCTACAAAAATCAGTTTGGGGAGCCAGATGACGCATGCTCAAGGCCATTAAGGCGACCACTGATGATTTGTTGGGGGGCTTACACGAAAGCCGAAGACGAAGCCATGAATATTGCCTTTGGCGCCCGTAGAAAGAAAAAGGTTGAATAGAGTTTTTAATGTCATTGGTTTTGTCTATCCCGATTACTGCTTTCCGGCTCGAAAGCAAGGGACGAAAAAGAGAATTGCATCAATCACCCCTTCTACCGCGCCGAAACCAAAGAGAATGAAAGTTGTAACTCACCAGCTGAAGTCATATTTTTTGGTGAGGGCTGCTATACTGCCTGCTGCAGGGGTTTGAAGATAGAGATTGTTGAATCCGCCGAAAATATCCTCCTAACTTTAGAGGTAATATTCTTTTTGTTTTTTCCTTGCTTTAAATCGAAGAAAATTTCATCTAATGTTATTTTTGAATTTTTTTGAACAGACGATGAGAATACCCGCTGCAGCAGCCGAAGTTCCCACCATTTAATTGGACAAAACAACAGCAGCGAGTTCTAAGACCGAACAGCAGCCGAAGCTGTAGAGTTCTCTAGTGGCGCCAGGGTAATCAACGATGGCAGCCGCTTCGGCAGCAACACCTAGGAAAGGTAGGATGATGGCCAGTGTCTAGACGTTGTTCTAAGACCTTCGAAGATGGCTACTCCTGCTCCTACTAGGGTTTCTAAATACAAAGTTGAAGAATTGGAAGAAGTTGTCGCTGCAAGTGCTGCTCCTGATTGCACTAAGGACGGACCTTCAGAAACTAGACCAACAGAGTAAATAAACGAGAGTCTGCCATGGAAGTTATCATTGCCGATACCTAAAGCAACGTCGACCAAAGATCTTGATTTTATTATGCGAAGTGTTTGGGAAAGAAATTAACACAGAGGCAAATTGCCAAGGCCTAACATTACGCTAAGGAATTGAAGTATCCTCGAGGGTCCCTAGTGTACAAAGGTGATGAAGAGAATGACTTTCTATACTGCCTTCCTGACAGCAAGGAAATCGATGTCTGCTGAGAAATGATGGACAACATGGGTTATCCGAAGCTTGAGCTCGGGCTGTCCTTAATGCCGAAGGATCATCTAGCTGACTGCTTAGCTTACAATAGCTTGAAGGTTGTTCTTAATTTTATTGACTTGTGTTAGCATTTGACAAATGTTTTAATTAAAGTATTTACTTGTTTTTGTCATTATCAGGGGCTTATTTTAAGTAAGGCTTTAAAAGCATAAAAAGATTGCGAAGATGAGAGCACAAAAATAGCCTTCGGGAATTTGCGCTTGGAGATTATAACCCTTCGAAATGAGGCGCTTGGAAAAGATAAAATCCTACTTTCTTTGGTCGAAAGGTTAAAGACAAGCGAAGCTATCTTGGCCAAATTCTCCGAAGTGGACCAAAAAATTCTAAAATTTGAGAAAGAAAAAGAAGCAGATGCAAAACGTATAGCTGATCTCGAATATGCTTTATCTATTCAAGTTGGATTGCATAGATCTGAAGTAGCAGGATTGGAAAAGAAGCTTGATGAAGTTACTGAGAATTTCAACGTGGAGCAATCGAAACGCGAGATATCCGACACCGAACGGTTGAGGGTTCAAAAGAATGTTGAAGAGCGTCGACATGCAAAGGAGGAATGCTATAACATAGCCATACAGTGCTCAGACAAATTAAAAAAAATGCTTTTTACTAGTGTTGGCGCGTTCTCGGCTGAGTGGAATTTCATTCGTGGTGACCCCGAGGGCGTGATCAAACGGATTGAGGACGAAATCGAAGGATTTGACAAAGTTCTCACTGGCAGTGGGGATTTTTGTGCCTACATCGGCTCTCGGGGAGCTGTATCTTTGCTTGAAAAAGCTGGTTGCGAACATGTGAAGGCTATAATTCAGCCAGACTTCATAGTTTCAGCGACTGACATCAAAGAGCGTTCAGCCAAAGCTATTGCCCTTAGTGGGAAATTTCTGTTCTGAAGTGTGGATGAACGGCGGCGAGAGATAGTAGACGAAGCTATCAGGCAGAGCAAAGAAGAGTCTCATCTTGCCTCAGAACAAGCAAGAAAAGCTGAAGAGGTCGCTGAGCACGAAAGACGTATAGGTACATTTGTCATATTTTAGCTTCGTAAGTGTTTTAGCTTCGTATTTGATAAAAAACTTATATTTTGGTGTAGCTGAACTCTCTCCTCCTCCAGAGCCATACAACCCTGACACCGATCCAGCTCTGAAGGGTACTCTTAATGATATCAGAATAGTGAATGCAACAACTGATGAAGCTGTAAATATACTTCTAAACGAAGCTGCTGAGAGAGTCCTAAAGGAGGAGGATTAGACTATGTATAAAAACATTTGCAGAATTTTGTATGATGTTTTCATGTAAAAAACAATTGCAAACTATGTGTCTCATGATGTAATATATTTCTTTGTGTAGCGTGAAATTGTCATACGTACCGTTTTGAGCCGAAGGCGAAAAAACACCTTCCCTTCTTTTCACGCTTCATAAAGAAAAAATCCCTTTTCGCCGAAGCGGCATTATTGAACTTGAAGGTCTTGCCACAGGTCTTGCATAAGGAATACCGTTGCCAAAGTGACAGTATTAGTCCCAAAGGTCTTGCTGTAGGTCTTGTATGAAAAATTCTTTAGTTTAATAGCAATGGGTGGAGTTGCAGCATCCTATCATAATTCTTTGTCAAAGATACTCTTAGCTTCGTAGGTTAACCATTGTGGACGAAGGAGCAATTTCTCTTCTTTTCCACTATTTTGAATTATGCAAGATGATGAATGATGTGATGTTATGATGCAGGATGATGCGATGATATGATGCAACAAATGTTGATAAAAACACTTTGTAATAGTAAGACTCTATATCCCCTTAGGAATGACTTTGGAGTCTCTTCACCTTTTACTTAGGTGGCATTTAAGCTCTGCATCCCCTTAGAAATGACTTTGGAGCTTCTTCACCTTTTACTTAGGCGGTATTTTACTATGCATCCATGTAGGAACAACTTTGGAGCTAAGCTCTACATCCCCTTAGGAACGACTTTAGAGCTTATTCACCTTTTACTTAGGTGGTATTTTAGCTCTACATCCCCGTAGGAATGACTTTGGAGCTTTTTCACCCTTACTGTTACACTCGATGGTGTAACCATAGATTTATTGCAACATATCGAAGGTTGTACCTTCACAAATTGTTTCTGAGGTAAGAACATGTAAACAAGAGAAATAAAAATTACAATAGGTGTATATGAAAGTTTTTAACCTAGCCCCTCTGTAGCTTCAGTAAGTGTGCCTTGACTCTAGAACAGTGCTATTAACTGTTCGAGCTTCGTACTCTTCCCTTGCATCGTGTTGTTGCTGAATTTGGCACTGCCCTTCGGGCTGCTGGTTGTGGGACAAAGTTGGAGCTATGACTGGTGGTTGTGGCAAGGCCCATTTAGCTGGAGAGTGGTTTGCCGAAGCTACTGAAACTGTAGGATGTGAGAATGGCTATTGATTGCCCACATACTCAGGAACGTACGGGGAATAACACGAAGTAGCATATAGGACTTGCTTCGACTGATTCTGCTGTGCTTTGGTCTCAGCTATCCCCTTTTGCTTCTGTATTGTAACTTGGCAGGTCCTAGTTTTATGCCCCTTATCCTCTCCACAGAACAAGCAGAACAACCTTCTTGATTGTGAGTTGAATCTTCCTCCGAAGCTTCGTCCCCCACTGCCTCTTGGAGCTGGTGGTCTAAAGGAGCTTTGCTGCGTCCCAGTTGACTGGGAACTGTGTTGGTGTCCTTGGTTGTGATTGCCTCTGTCTTCACTTTGGCTGGGATTGTGTATCATCCTGACATGCCTTGAGTGGAGCCTTCTTCCGAAGCCCCTGATCATCTTAGAATATATGTAAGCTTCTTCCCTTCTTTGCCGGAAGTCATTGTCGGCCCTGATGTACTCATCCATCTTTTGGAGAAGCTTCTCCAGTGTTTGTGGGGGCTTTCTAGCGAAATATTGCACTGTTGGACCTAGACGAAGTCCCTTGATCATGGCTTCAATGACAATCTCATTTGGCACCGTTGGCGTCTGAGCTCTTAGACGTAGAAACCTTCGGACATATGCCTGCAAATACTCCTCATGGTTCTGTGTGCACTAAAATATGGCTTAAGCAGTCACTGGCTTCGTCTGAAAGCTGGTGACTAACATATCCTTCAACTTTTGCCATGATGTAATTGTTCCTAGCCGCATAGAAGAATACCAGATCTGAGCAACACTCTTGACTGCCATGACGAAGGATTTTGCCATGACAGCGGTGTTTTCGCCATATGATGATATAGTTGCTTCGTAACTTATGAGGAACTGCTTCAAGTCCGAATGCTCGTCATACATGGGAAGTTGGGGTGGTTTGTACAAAGGTGGCCATGGGGTAGCCTGCAATTCTGTAGATAGGGGAAAGCATCATCAAAGGCAATGTTATCATGATGAAAATCGTCATACCATATGTCATTATAGCTTGGGCTTTCTTGACGAAGCTCTCTCTGTTGTGGCTTATGCCCTTGCTCGTTGTCTTGTGTGATGTGACGCATCTCTTCGGCTGCTTCATCAATCTTTTTCTGGAGTTCAGCCAGCTGAAGCATCTTCTCCCTTCTTCTCTCCACTTGTTGGTGGATAGCTTCTAGATCTCTGATTTCTTAGTCCAACTCTTCTTCCTATGGTGTTGGGCTAATAGCTTTCCTTTTCTGGCTTCGGGCCTCCCTTACAAAGAACCCCTCTTGATTGGTGTCCAGCGGCGCAAGGGCAGCCCTTGGCATTGCTACCTTCTTCGGCGGCATGACGAAGGTAGTTGTTCGAGTTCTTCTCGTCGAAGGTGGTCGTTTGAGCTCACCGGAGATGGGCGCCAATGTTGGTCACTTGTTATCAGTTGCTGTGAATCAAGAGCAAGGCAACACATTTGCTATACGTTAAAGACTTTCGTCCTTCGAAGCATTATTCTCTCTTGGGTATAATGAATCTTAGACGAAGGTCATAAAGAATAAGTCTTCATCATTCACAGATATAAAAACATAATTACAATTGTAATATCATGTCACATATTTACTTCATAATGAATGTAATGGTACTATCAAAGTTTGTATTACATCGATACCTTCAGCTTGCTTAAAGGTAATGACGTGAGTGCGATTACAATCCAGCCTGAACAGTACGGGGGTACTGTTTATATATTTATAGGCAATCATATAACTTCATACGTTATTACATTCATGCCCTCAACAATTACATACAAGGTTTACAAATGTCACAGGGACAACATTGTCATTTGTACTCAACAACTTGAACAACACCTTCTCCCTGCGTCACCTTCCTGCTTCATCGTGACGAAGCTTGCTTTGTCGTACTTCCCTTGATCTATTTCAAAGCTTTTCTGGTAACGAAGATCCTGTAATACTTGATAATATACTAGAAACAAATGGTTAGCCGTGTTTTTGAGGACCTTCAGAAGACGAAGGCCCCCAACAGTACGGTCAAAGAAAAAAGTACTAAACTATTTGAAGTTTCAATCAACTCCAAATGACATTTAGAACTAGTCCATCCTTGACCCAAATCTATCCTTTGAAAATTGAAACTAATTACATGCTTAGGGGCATAAAAATCATCGATTTCTCAAACAATCTCTATCCTTGTGGTTTAACCTCAATTTGCTTTTATAAAACACACATTAGTCACAATAATCTTGTGTTACCATTAATCACTGAAACCTTAGAGGGCCTAGATGCTTTTACTATCTTCTATAAAGAAATATTCCATTTCAAACTCTCTATTAGGAAATGAATATGCTTGGTAATGTTTTACTGCCATGTATGTTGTGAAAAATACATATGTCATGAGCCATGATATACATACTCAGATTCACTCTAAATAAATGCAAATGTAAATAATCAGTATCTTTGTCTATACAGACTGCTGACTGAAAATAGGAATGGCATGTCACAATAATCCATTGTTCGATGAAATGACATATGGCTCTTTGCTGCAGCATTTGAGGTTCTTTGCTAGTTTTGGGATAGTTCATATTCAAGTAATAAAAATATAGTTTTCCTTCTAATTTTATTTTAAGAGCTATGGATTGGAACATTGGCAACATGAAACAATTCTAATCCAATATCTAGATTTAGAATTAAGATATCATTTCTACAATAAAGTATAGGAATCAACAAGTGAAAAATATTATTATTTCAAGTGATATGGGATGAGGTTGGTGAAGCGATGAAGATTGTGAAAGGGTGTTACTTTAGCTTGAGCTTGGGTGCTCAGATGTTTATAGGAGATAGGTTGATCAAGCTTATCTCCTCTAACAACTTTCCAACTCCAAATAGGAACTGACTAGACTCCTTTCTGTGCTAGGAGAGTCATCTATTTCTGGCATTGTAAGTATCTGAGAAAATGTATTTGTGAATGCAGTAAATATTTTATTCAAGGCAAAATACTTGAACTTGTAGAAAAAGTTTTGGGATAACGTAGACTACAATGTGTAATTTATTCATTTATTGCTACTGAAGTATAGTATTGTGTAGATTTAAGTTTCTTATCCATTTATACTAGCCCCTAGTTACCTATTTCATCAAGATTTAAATATTTACCCACTTCATATATTTTTCTTATGTTCATTTTATGTTTTGGTATACTATGTATTCAATTATTATGTATTTCCTCTAATATAGTGCCCATGCTCTTTACTCCTAATTTTTGCAGGATGATTAGACATCTGATGCAATCAAGGAGCAATTATTATTTATGTCACCATCTTTAGAAATACTATGCAGGAAAAGAGATAGTAGAGTTAAAGAGTTTGCTGATGTGCAACTTCTGATTCAGACACTTTGTAATGAAATCGCTGGGAATCTGCATGTTGGTGAACACTTGGAAACACCCCCATGTTAATGAGGATGATCTTTTAGTGAGGAAATTAAATGAATATCTTTCTGAACTACAAGCCCTGCAAAAGGAAAAGGTTGTTACTAATTTTATAGTTTGCTTTGCCTTTTGCAATCTATTAGAGCATCTCCAAAAGGGGCCCTATACAAGGTTGTATTTTAAAATATAGGGCTCGAAACCATAAAACATCCTCCAATAGTGACTTTATTTCATAAAAATTCGTCGAGCAATTGTAGGGCTCAATGTCTCGGGTCCTAAATATAGTGCCCCATATATTAGAGTCATATCCTTGTTTCTCTTAATTTACAATTGTTTATTTCCGAATAACATGATTTAGTTCCTAATAGTATTATCTAAAGTCTAACTATTGGAGTAAAAGTTTTTATTTTAATTTTAGGGCTCTATTTTAGAGCTCTTTGTTGGAGATGCTCTTAATTGTTAGTCTGTTACTTTCTTTTTGTGTTCCTATGCTCTAACTTTCTTTTGATATATCTGGTAGAGGGATTCTAATCTTTAACATAAGATGTAACTTGGCATGTTTTATCTATTGGACTATTCTCAATATGTGCCAAAATCAAATAACTCAACATGTCAAGTTGTACACCATGATGTTGTAGCATCATGGGCACTTAGGCCCTTTGGTCTAGCTTGGCACTCAAGTAGTGCTATAGCCTCGCAAACCATAGCTCCGCCTCTTCAAGTTTATAGATAAGATTAGAATGGCTAATAGTAGATTGGGTCACTTCTTTAGGACTTAGGAGTCAAGTAAACCTTCATATATAAAGGAGAGTTATCCATCGAAGGAAAACAAGACACCAATCTAGTTCCCCTCTTGTGCTCGTCCCTCCCATATATGAATTAGCCCCTTGTCTTCAACAAGCCAAATCCACCTAAAAATGAATCAACATGAATGGTACCTCCTAATACTTTTTGCTTGGCATGGATTGTGTGGGCAGTAGGAGGGGATTTTAAAAAATAGCTTGAAATTCGCTAGCACAGGAAGTCAAACTCAAGAATAATGTGTTTAGTAGATAAAAATAGCTTGAATCTGGTTTCTCTGAAGTTGTCATGTCCTGTTCTCAATGCGAGGAGTGGGATGGCAGTTGTTGAGTCTGGAACTCTTAAATTTTCTGTTCGAGGGCCCTTAGGCACTCCTTTTCTTGCTGAATAAGGTGCTAGACCTTGGCTTAGACTTCGGTGCGCTATTTTTTGGCTGTGAGAGTGTCATTTTGCTTCTAGAGGTTGTTGGCTTGTTGTTGCGCATGTGAAGTTTTTTGAGTAGGAGTTGTTCCTCTGTGTTAATGCTGAGGTCTATGTCGTCCTGATATACTGGTCCGAAGCACGAAAAAAAGCACGACCTAAGTACGGCACGACCTGATATATCGGGCTGGATTTGGGCCGAGGTCGCGACTCATGGGCGGGCACGAGCACAACCCGTTTAAGGAAGACACAAAATGACCCATATAGAGGCACGAAAAGGCCCATAGATTCATGAAAACCACACTTCATTCCACACTTTCATGTACTTGATAACGAACACAAAGCTAGAAATTATGCTAGTTAAATGTTTTTATAGCTTTGAACTAGAGTATGTGATGTAATTTTACTTTTGTTATGAACATTAGATAATGAACTGAACTTACGAACTATATATAGAGCTGATTATACTCTTTTTCCTTCTAACAAAAATGATTATACTTGATAAAGAACACAAAGCTAGATATGATGCTAGTTATACTCTTTTATTTGTTTTCTTAAATCTGTTTTGAATTTCGGGCTCTGATGTGAATTTCGGACCCTGATGTGAATTTTGGGCCAAATATTGAATTATGGGTCAAAGATCGAATTTCGGTCTTTTTATAATTTTGAGCCACCCAAAATAAGCCCCACACGTTTAAGCAATTACATGCCAAGCCGTGAGCTGAGGGCTAGGTTCGTGGGCTGGGCTGGGTCGGCCCGAAATTCAAACGGGCCAGGCCTTTTCGGGCTTGGGTCGGGCCAGGCAGCCCGAATGTACACCTATGCTTGTAGGTCTTTGTCATAATCTGAGGTGGGCATCCCTAGCTTGTGGACCTGATGGTTTGTTGTTGGTGCGAAGCCTAGGGGTACTAATGACATGTTTCTGGTCAAGTCTGGCCATATTTTGTATTTGTAGGGGTGGCTATGTGGGTTGGGGTGGTGAGTCATTTGGGATTTCAGAGCTGGAAGTGTGGACACTTGGCACAGGGGATTACAACCATTTTTGCTTGGGGGTTGGTGGTTTTTGTCTTCTAGCTCGGTGGCGGCTTGGGGGATATTGTTTGTGGATGGTTGTGGGATGTCGTCAGAGAAAACAACCTTGCCTTTTTTGCGCTAGCGGTGAGGGCAGCATTCGCTGCCTAATCCTTGTGTGAGGAGTTGGCCCAGGTGTTTTTCTTGGGAGGCATCGTGGGTTTAGTCTTCGCACAAACGGTGGGCGTCAAATGTTGAGTCCTGACAGGTGGACCTTAACACTCAGGGGCATATGGATGGCAATGAACGACAAAACATTAGGTTGGGGAACAATAGTATCTCATTGTGCATGTCCCATCCTACTACAAGACGGAGGTATTTATAGGGCAATCGGGGCCAAGTAAGCCTAAATATAGTTGTGCCCCCGGTTAGCTGCTACATCCTAGGAATATTCTGTGGCGTGGGGTAATTACAGCATGGTGAAGCTCGGTGGGCAGATGCACCCAAATATCTACCCAGTAACAACACTTACCGGTGGGGCCTTCAGGGTGGTACACAATGGACCGACGACCTAGTGTGGTCTTTTCTTCTGGTCCTTCACTACCATGGAGCCTTTGCGTCTTAGGACCCCTCGCACTAGGCACAGGGCAATCCATCCAGGCCTTCCAAACTATTGTGGGTGGCGAGGTCCACGACTTTGTTCTCCGTATCTAGGCCTTCGCTTGTCCTCCAGGGTGGAGGTCGAGCTCTCACCTTCGCACGATGGTTGGTAGAGACCAGGACGAATGTCCTGATGGGAGAGCTCGATGAAGACTTTGGTTTATCCTGGCCCTACAATTAGTCATGGTCTAGAGGTGGGTTTATGGAGGGTCAATCGAGGTCATCGACTTTAGGTTTGGCCTCTGTCCCAACAGTGTACTTTGGTCTCCAGGGGTGTGCAAAAGTTCCTAAATGCTTGGTTTTCAAATTGTTTTCTGTTGTTGACCATGATTTATAAGGGGGCTCCAAAGCAATAGATCATATTTTGCTAGAAAAAAATTCTGCACTATCCATGAAGTTATGGTGGACACCGTCTTTGCCTCTATACACTTCTTGAAGTATTCAACAACAACCAAGGCATACTTGATGTTGCCTTGGGCTGTGGGGAGGGGACCGACTATGACTATCCCCCAACAACGGAGTGGCCAAGTGGGGGCTATTAATTCTGTTTGTTTCAAAGGGGATCCACTTTGTGATGAATTTTTTGGCATGCTTCACAGTTCGGCACCACATGCATGGCATCTCTGACGATTCCTAGCAAGAATAATCCTTAGCGCATGATTTTGGATGCAAAATCTCTTGGGTCCGTGTGGTAGCCGCCAATCACATTGTATTCTTCGGTAAGTAATTTGCTAGTCTTTGAGCTTGGTGATACACATTAGGAGTGCCTGGGTGACTCCTTTCCTGTACAAGTTGTCTTCGACTACTATGTATTTGCAGCTTCCATACTTGAGCCTGGATGCTTCATTTTGTCTATTGAGTTGTAGTGGCCTCGCAGGTATAGCATTATTGGTGCTCGCTAGTATTCTTGCATTATTATGTTGATTAACCACATGTTTTCATCTGGATGTCTGATGAAAGGTATGTGTATGACTTCATAATACATTGGAGGGTAGGGCCTCCCTCTACCTATGGTCTTCACTAACAAATTGACTTCTTCATTTTTGCTTCTATCAATGTGTTGGATCGTGATTCTGCGGAAGTATCTCGTTAGACTTCTAGGCAGGCAAGCATCTTGTTTTTTCTTTGCTGGTCATGTCTTTGCTTATAATGAATATTTGATTGGGTACAATTGACTTTAGGGGGGCTCTTTTGGCCCCTTTATTGCTCTAGATTGGGTCGCTTTGTTTGCTTTCCTTTGACGGGCGGTGTCGAGGTTGGTCCTGGCCCTCCTTGGTCAGGTAGTGCATGTTGCATTGGCCAGAGATGAAGTCTCTTTCTATGTTGTGGATCACTTGTTGGTCCCCATAGATTGTTATTGCGTCGTGAGGCCCTGGTATCTCCATGCACAGATAAAGGTTGTGTATGGCTTCCTCAAATGCATTGATGGAACCCTGCTCAAGATGGCGTTATAGGGGTATACCATGTCCATTACAACAAAGGTAATCTGCTCTATCCTCACATTGGGGAATGCACCGAAGGACAATGATAGGATTATTTTTCCAATGGGGAGGGTGGCTTTGCCACCGAAGCCGTATAGGGGGTTGTCGGCTAGTTGAAACAGATTATGGTTGATGCCCATTCTATCAAAGGCGTGTAGGAAGATGATGTTTGCCTGACTGCCATTGTCCATGAGGGCTTTATGTAGTTCCCAGTCTGCTATGTTGCAAGTATGACCATGGTGTTTGCTTGATGGGAACTTCATAGGTCCACATCCTTCACGTCGAACATTTGGGGGATGTGGGACCATTTTTTGGACAACTAGCCTGGTCACTGTGACTTGGTTTACCCTCCAATAGTAGTCTTTCTTCTTTTTTTTTGTTTGCAAAGTCCATGTTGTAACCTCATGTGATCATGTTGATGATTTTGTGAACAGGTGGTTGGGAGAAGACATCTTCATATTTTGGTGGTGGTGGGTAGTTAGCAGGCTAGGGGTATTATTTTTTGTGGTGGGGTGGGGGTAATATTTCTTGGTGGATGGGTTGTGGATAGTAATTTTGTGTGTATTGAGGGTATGAAGACTATTTGTCTGTGTAGTGGGGAGGGTATTGTTGGTGGTAGGTGTGGACTATGGGCTTCATTATTTGTTTTAGGGTTGTTCTCGCCATTCTTTCTTTGGCATCCTTTATGATGGGGCAATCTTTGGTGACATGCCTAATGTCTTCGCCATAAAAACACGATATGACTCGCGGTCTTGCATGGGCCCTTGTTATATCCTCGACACTTATTGGTTCTTCCTCCTCATCATGTCCGTTGAGGAAGATTATGGGTATGAAGGGGGGTCTTCAGCTTGTTGATGTTGTTGATTGGTGATGTTATGGACTTGATGATGGTCGTGGTTGTGCTGCTGTTGTTGGCCCCTAGGCCATGTTTTGCTGGTTGTGGTGTGTGCTCTTTAGGCTTCCATTGTGTTTCAAGATTGCTGTAATGCAACTCCTCCGATCTCACATACTTTTAGAAGAGCTAATATAACTCTTGTAGTGTGTTTGGAGGGTCTCTACTGCAATGACTGTACATGTGGCCTATGCGAAGTCCGTTGATTGTGTAATGGAATGCAATGCGGTCTTTGACTAATGGGAGCGGAGACTTCATAAGCAGAAACCTATTGTGGTAATGTTGGAGGCTTTCTTTCTCTTGCTGTCTGCGGAGGGATAACTCAGTGAGGGCAACGATATCTGGCATGCACACTTGGAAATTGAGTAGAAATTTTTGCACAACACCTTGCATGAGTTAATGGTTAGGGGTGGAAGCCTTGTGTGCCAGGTGAGGGCTAGGCCTTCAAGTGCTATGATGAATGACTTCACCATAGCATTATCATCGTCCCCAGATGAAGCTACAACAACTTGATAGCTCATAATGAATTGTGAAGGGTTGGTTTTACCATTGTATCTAGGCCAGTTGCCCGCTCTATAGTTGCAAGGTCATGGGGTGTCCTAAAGTCTTGCCGACAGGGGCATTTGTTGTCTGTGAAGTTGAAACCTTGAAACGTGCCCTGATGTGAGGTGTGCTCGATATTGGTGTCAAAGGCATTCAATATAACTGTATGATGAGAAGGATGGGGGCAAATTGTTGACTTTGCAGGTGTGCAATTTCTTGTTCAAGGGCTCTGGATCGTTCTCTTTCCTCCTATGAGGTGGTGTATCTTGGCTTGGATTTTGCTATGCTTTCTCTTGGCTGCTAAGGTCTCTTCTTGTGTTTGCAGGTTTTTGTTGCACATGCAGAGACTCTTGAGGAGTAGTTGGTCTTTGGTGTTGACATCGAGGCTTCATTGTCTCGAAAAATGTCTTTGTCTTCCTCATTTGGGGGTATATTCATCGAGGGGTGTTGGTTGTGCTCTAGGAGTGCGAAGCCAAGGGGTAGAAGGCATGTTTCTTGTTAGGTCAGGCAAGTTTGGCATGGTAAGGGTGGCTTTATGGGTTGAAAGGGGCATGACTTGGGGTCTCTAAGCTACAGGTGTGGACACTTACCTATGGAGTGAGTTGCTCTTTGCAGTGGAAATGATTGGTGTCACCTTCTAGTTCATTGACAATGGAGGGGGCAGTTTTTTCTAGGGTGGCAAGACTTCATTGGTGATTGCGACCTTAGCTTTCTTGGTGTTAGCGACGAGGACTGCCTTTACGACTTCATCCTAGGGAGGAGTTGGCCCTAGTGTTTGGTTTCCTAGGAGCCATCATGGGTTTCGTCTTCGAAGCGAAAATGGTGGGCGCCAAATGTTGGGTCCTGACACATGGTGCCAAACACTCGGTATCAGTTGTGACTAATAGTGCACGATAAAACAAGAAGCTAAATTGCTCAAATGTCTTGTCAAGCGTCCCTCTCAAGGGTCTAGATGAGAGTATTTATAGGGTAATCGGGGGGTCTCGTGCATAAAATACGCTCGTACCCCGATTACCTACTACATTCCTGGAATATACTATACAATGGGGGTAATTACAGAACAGTAACCCTCCAAACCCTAATTCACTAGATTTTATACCCGGGCTAGAGACTGGCAGGCAGGCCACTATGGCCCACCCTGTGACATGGCACGAGTCAGTCGTGTCCCCAAGTCTTGGGGTTCTCCACCATGATGGTCTTCATGTTGAGTACTTTGACTTGCATGCTTTGCTCGAGCATTTGTGGAGCCCTTGTCAACGGTGAGCTAGAGTGCTCGTGCGATCGACACAGAGGGAGTCAATCTTCGTGCTCCTCCGGGACCATTCACACAAGAGGTGGGGCCTTTGAGTCATAGGAGCCCACGTCTTCCTCTAAAAATCTTGTTGCCTTCACAGTTAGGTGTCCCTTCATCCCTATGCTTATGATCAAGTCTTGTTTGGGGTTACTTGCGGTTTGTTTAGGGTGATGAAGGTCTCGTTCAGCCCTCGTCCCGACATTCACCTCCTTTTCTCTTTTTTCTTTTGATCTTAAGCGTTGAAGTTTGCACTTTTGAGAATGTGTTAGACCCAAAGGACACCATCAAGGCATAGAATATTTGGGATCGGGTGTCTTTTCGAAGTGTTGGCTTTATCATTAGTGGCTACAACGACGTCCTCGTTTAATTGTGTTTTGGACGATTTTCCAAAGGTCATCGAGTCCTCATTTTTTTCTTTATTGACTATGACATATGTTGTGCCTACTTTAATGATGCCATTGGTTGTAGTTCTTTCTAATTTTTTAGAGTTCAATGGAGCAGGTATCTCTGACTCGGACACTACAGTCATGGGGGTTTTCCTCTTATGCCCCTATTGGATTTGTCGGCCTTTAGGGCTAAAAAGCCTGGTATGTCTACTGATCTTGTTTCTGAGGACTAGATTTTGGAGTGCCCAATCGATCTTACACTAGTGCTGCTAACCTGTCAAATACTGAGGTTTGTGGTACCCCTTAGGCTAGGTAATATGATAGCCCATATGGATAATGCGGGTGTGGAATTATCCCTCCCCATATTGGGTTTGGAGTGTAGTGTGTGGGCGGGTAACCAAGTGGATAGGAGAGTGGATATGTAGGTGGGTAGGTAAGTGGATAGACTGGTGGTGCTATCCATGGTGCCAATGGCGTTGGTGGAACTAACTAGACTACCTTTTGGGTTGTTTCTGTCAGTCATGTTTCTTTTGCTTGCCTTTCTAATGCTAGCAAATGAGGTTGCTTTGCCGACCAATCATGTGGAGAGGCCTTCTTGTTGTTATACTTAGAGAGGAGCTGATCAAAAGTTGGGTCGCTACTAATGAGCCGGCTAGATGCCTTACATATATTATGCCTCCACGTACCTATCTCTAGATGTCACAGTTTGAAGGTCTGAGGTCGCTGGTGTTTCTGGTCGTTCACGAACCATCCGCAGTTGGTAGCCAAATCATCTGTGTGGGGTTCAGACCGTCCTGCCTTTTGGCCCAGACCGTCCGGTGTGCACTGGACAGGGTGTCATAATCGAATACCTGATTGTGCTTGCCCCCAGTGCTTTCGGTCCTGATTTTGATCTTTAATGTCGCCTTTTCATCAGAAGTCTTCTATACAATCACTTCGCTAGATAGGATTTGCCTGTTCTCATTGATCATGCGTGGCGACGACAACAGCTTTTCCTTTGTCTTTATCGACCTCATTCGACTAAACCAAGACTTTCTGTTGGGGGTCTTCTTCCTCGTCGAAGGTCCTCAAGGCAAAGACACCATCGGCAAGATAATACAAAGGCATACGCAACATGATGATACAGACAAAAGCCGAAGCTATGGCTGAAGAAGCTTCGGCCTAGTATTATGATGAAGTCGAAGGTCGTCACCGACTCAAGGGAAAAAGATTGTTTAGTCCTTGATGATTCGCATTATGATTGCAAGTAAATGTCAGGGACATGAATGTAATTATGTCCGGGTTGTGTCCCGCGCCTATAAATAGATGAATAGTACCCCCGTACTGTTCACGCTGGATTGTAATCTCTCTCTCTCGCGCGTCATCTTTGCATTCCCACCTTCTGGCGAACCGAAGGTACCATTGTATTATAAATATCATTAATGTTAATTCTTATATGTGGATACAAATATAATTGCGAGAATCTAATCATTACCTCCATTCTTTAATGTTCTTTCGCATTCTTATTTATATTTATATTTATATTTATATTTATACTTATACTTATATGCTGAAATGATGAAGGTACGTCCTTCATGACCTTCGTCTGAAGATCATTATATCCGAAAGGAAATAATGCTTCGAAGGACAAAGGTCTTTAACCATTAACAATTTGTTGCCTTGTTCTTGATTTATAGCATTTAAGAACAAGTGACCAACATTGGCGCCCACCATCGGTGAACTCACTTCCACAACTGTGATGATGGCTCTACGAAGCGACCAACCTTCGGTTACGAAGCTAGTGCTCCCGATCACAGGCAGTTCAACTTCTGAACCAGATAACAAGAGGCGGAAGAAAGAAGCACAGAGAAGGGTACATCATGTTGGGGTGCAAGGACCCTTCATAAAGTCCAAGTGGTCTCATATTCCAATCACCTTCTCTCAGGAAGACCTTCAGCTTAAGGATTATCCTCACAACGATGCAATGGTCATATCTTGTGTTATCAAGGGATTTCTGGTCCACAATGTCCTGGTAGACTCAGGCAGTGCAATAGATATCATCTTTGCAAAGGCTTTCAGGCAAATGCAAGAGCCAAATGACAAGATACATGATGCAACACACCCTCTTTGTGGTTTCGGAGGAAAATAGATTGTAGCACTTGGCAAGATAACAATGCCGGTCACCTTCGACTACGTTCACAACACAAGGACAAAGCAGGTTGTCTTCGATATTGTTGATATGGAGTATCCATACAATGCAATCATTGGTCGAGGGACGCTCAATGCCTTCGAAGCTATACTCCACCCAGCATACCTTTGCAGGAAGATACCATCGGAACAAGGGCCCATTGCTGTGCATGGGAGTCAAGAAGCTGCTAGGAGAGCCGAAGGAAGTTGGACAGATTCGAAGGCTATTCATAACATAGATGAAACCAAAGCTTATCAGCAGTATAAGCATAAAAGAGAAAAAGCTGTTTCGGCAGATCAACCAAAGTCTATGCTTTTGTGTGAAGACATAGCAGAGCAAAAAGTGTTGCTGGTGTCTCAGTTATCTGATGAGCAGGAAAAGAGTTTGCTAAGATTCTTGTTTAACAACAAAGATGTTTTTGCTTGGATAACCAATAATCTCTATGGTGTTAATAGGGACATCATCGAGCACTCACTCAATGTAGACTCATCCTTCAGACCAAGGAAGCAGAGACTTCGGAAAATGTTCGATGACAAAGCCGAAGGTGCATGAAATGAAGTGAAAAGACTTCTAAGTGCCGGTGTTATTAGAGAGGTAACATACCCAGAGTGGCTGGCCAACACAGTCATGGTAAAGAAAGCCAACGGAAAATGGAGGATGTGTATTGACTTTACAGATCTCAACAAGGCATGTCTGAAGGATGAATTCCCATTGCCAAGAATAGATTCCCTTGTAGATGCAGCAGCTACTTCGGAACTCATGAGCCTATTGGATTGCTACTCAGGCTATCACCAAATATGGATGAAAAAGGAGGATGAGCCGAAGACAAGCTTCATAACTCCTAGTGGCACCTATTGCTATCTTCGAATGCCTGAGGGGCTCAAGAATGCTGGAGGAAGCTTCAGCAGAATGACTGCCAAAGTTCTTCACTCCCAAATTGGTAGAAATGTGCTGACATATGTTGATGATATCATAGTAAAAAGCACAAAGCAAGAAAATCATGTCACTGATTTGCAAAAGACATTTGCCAATTTCAGACAAGCTGGTCTTAAGTTAAATCCAGAAAAATGTGTCTTCGGAGTGAAGAAGGGCAAGTTTTTGGTTGTTTGGTATCGACAAAGGGCATCGAAGCTAACCGAGCAAAATCGAAGCTATCCTTCGGATGGAGCCACCAAATTCAAAAAAGGGGGTTCAACGGTTAGCAGGAAGGCTAGCATCATTAAATAGATTCATTTCAAGATCAGCAGAGAGGAATCTACCTTTCTTTGCAATATTAAAATCAGCCGAAGTCTTCCAATGGGGTCCAGCTCAGCAGAAAGCCTTCGAGGAGCTGAAGCAGTACCTGATAGATCTTACAACTCTAACCCCACCTTCATCAGGGACCCTAGTACTTCTATATGTAGCTACTTCCCATGTTGCGGTTAGTGTGGCAATTGTATAGGAGAAACAAGATGGCCAAATAAAAAAGCAAACACCGTATACTTTGTCTCTGAAGTACTCAACCCATCAAAGAAAAATTACACAGAATTGGAGAAGGTACTATATGCTGTATTGATGGCCTCCAGAAAGCTTCGACATTACTTCCAAGCATATCACATAATAGTGTCTTCATCGCAACCCTTAAAGGACATAATGAGGAACAGAGAAGCTACATGAAGGGTCGGAAAATGGGTCGCAGAACTCAATGAATTCACCATTGATTATGTACATAGATCTTTAATACAATCTCAGGCGTTAGCAGACTTCATTGTTGATTGGACGCTAGGGGCTCAGGATGAAGAAACAATAAAAGATGCCGAAGCTTGGACGATATTTTGCGATGGGTCTTGGGGGACCTTCGGTGCAGGGGTAGCTACTGTCCTAGTTGCACCTTCCAAAGTCAGAACATGTTATGCAATAAAATTGGACTTCAGTTGTACAAATAATATTGTCGAGTACGAAGCTCTTCTCTTGGGGCTTCGGAAACTAAAGGCAATGGGAATAAGAAGGGCAATCCTCAAGACTGATTCACAAGTTATCACGGGCCATGTGGACAAAAGAAGTAAGGCAAGAGACCCGAAGCTTGAAAAGTATTTAGATGCAGTCTGAAGGTTGGAAGCCTCTTTTGAAGGTTTTTCTGTAAAAAATATCCCAAGGGGAGAGAATGAGCATGCAGACTTACTAGCTAAATCAGTGGCACAGGGGCTACCTTTACCTTCGGAAGTATTTTTTGAAACAATAAAAGCACCTTCGGTCGAGCTCATGGAAAGAGCAGTGCTCACAATTTCACCTGTACATAGTGAAGATTGGAGGACTGAAATTGTATCCTTCCTCCAGGGCAACTGTTTCTCAGATGATGAAGCTTATAACAAAAGAATGGAAGCAAGGACAAGGCCATATGTAATAATAGAAGGGGAATTGTACAAGCACGGAGTTTGCTCTCCATTGCTCAAATGCTTGTCCAGAACTGAAGGACAAGAATTAATGAAGGAGATACATGCAGGGATATGCGGAGCCCAAATTGGGTCTAGACCTCTACTAGGGAAAGTTTTCAGACAAGGTTTTTACTGGCCAAAGGCAGCTCCGGATGCAACAGATTTAGTTTAGAAATGTGAAAATTGCCAAAGATGCGCCGGAGACCAGAAACAACCTTCGACTTTAACCCAACTAATACAACCAACTTGGCCACAACAAAGATGGGGTTTGGATTTGTTAGGAAATGGTTCCTTATCAACTTGCATCTCTTGAAAGCTCAATGGACCTTCATTTATAACCGATTGCACATGTCGACTAAAAACATTTGCAGTCATTAGTGGCATGAGAAAAAGAATTGTGTCGCTTACAATAAGGATGATTTTTTAACTCATCCGGAGGTGGAATAGTATGAGTTATCTTAATGTTGCCACTTTTTAATAATTTATCAAATATTTTATCACACTTGTCAACATTAAAAGTGAATTTAACTTCTTGTCGGTTCTTTTGAACCCACTATAAAGAAGAGTAGGCTCGAGGTTTGGCCTTAGAAGCCAAACAAGTTGAGCAACATACACATCTTTAGACTCATCATCTAAACTACTTTGATCACAATCAAATATGTGCATATTACGATGAGACGGTTTTGATGTTTCTTTTCTTCGGCTTTCACAAGTCAAACCCCGCTGAAGCAATTGAGCCAATGAGAAGAATTAGATGCCATTAATTTTTCTTTTAAGTATGAGTGCAACCCATTAAAATTTAGCCATGTTAGTTGTTTATCTACAACATGAATATGAAAACACTGGTTTCTATTATATTGGAATCTCTGGATATAACAATTAACCAATTCATCACGCCCCCGTCATAGTCATGCAAAATCAACTAATTCTAACTCATATTCTCTAGAGAAAAAATCTCATGAAATTTATATTCTAAATCACCTAAGAGATAATAGAGTTAGGAGGCAAGGTAGCATAACATGCAAAAGCAGTACCAGTAAGGGACCAAGAAAATAGGCCAACGCTGAAAGCTTCTTTATCGACCAATTCTCCTAGTTGTGCTAAAAATTGGACTATGTGCTCGTGTGTTCTTTTACCACACTCACTAGAAAACTTGGAGAAATGTAACATCTAAAATCCTATTTTGGGAATTAGAAATATTGTCCAGAAATATTTGAATTAAAAGGTCCCTAAATAAACAATAGTAAGAATCTCAATTCACTAGAGTGGACTATTTCTTTTGATAAACTATATAATTAAAAGTACCTTAAAAGATAGATATATATATATATATATATAATTTGAATTAAAATAACTAACTATCATATTTTAACCTCACTTAAAAATAGAAACAAATAATAAGGGATGAGTATCAAATTTTGAATATAATTTTAAAATTCGAGATGCATTCAAGAGTAGTAAAGATTCTATAATATGTATGGTGTATTTGTGCATTTCCTACTTGAATCATTTGCTCTAATAAATGAAAAAAATAAATAATGTAAATAAAGTTGCATTCCATGCTGGAATTTTAATTATGCATTTGAATATGGGTTTAAAACATAAAATCCAATTTGCATCAGAAAGTTCAAAAAAATAAAAACAGAAAAGAAATGCCTACCTGCGTTTGGGCCTAAAGCCACTCGCTCGGCCCACTAAACCCCACTCCCGCTCCACCCTAGCCCTTTGCGCGCGTGCCAGGCCTTTGCCCCATAGGCCCACTTGCCACCCCTTCACTTTCTTTGTACATGATGGATTGATGGCGCTTGTAGGTGGGGCCCACCGATCTATCGCACACAACCGCGCATGGGTCATCTACCGGTGGGACCGTTTCGTCAGGGGCTCCTTTCCCCTTCTCGACGACGGCAGCTGCGCCGGAATCGCGCAACAGATTTCCGCGCTCCGCCACAGGACATGCAGGTCTACTCGCCCGGTTGTTGTGGTCCCCGAGTATAAATCTGATCTCGCCCCTCGACCAACCCCATCAAGCTTCATCATGAAAGAACATCGCGTCGTGAGGATACCGAAGAGCAGAGGTGAGGGAGCTACAGGCCGTCGGAGGCTATGCAACACAGTAGGGCCACACCACACCGTGGTCTGGGCATCATCGTCCTCGCTGCTGGTAACTTCCTGGACTACCGACTCGCCGGGGTATGCTGTTGGCGCTTGGGTCCTCGTCGAGTGTATTCGACGTCGGGGAACCCCGGAATTGCTCGTTGGAGTAAACTGCTCCGCCGTGAAACCATTTGGGTCGTGGTCAGGATGTATGGTCGCGTGAATCACGATGAGTACCTCTTTGAATGTTTCACTTTAGTTTGTACATCATTTAACACCGATTGGATTCGAGTTCGGGCTATAGTAGTGTCATGCCACCATGGGCCGGCAATGGCGCTGCCGTGGCGTGCGTGCCTCCGCCTGTTCGCGGTCGATGAGAGAGAGATTAAAGGGAAGATGCACGCGGACTGTTCATCTGGCAATGGATGGCGGTGATTAGAAGATGCCAATACCCGTTCGGTGTATTAAATCTATGGCGTCGATCGACGATCAGGTGGTGTGGAGCATAGATGGGTCCTCGACCATTGATCCATAATCTGGTGGTCAAAATTATGTACCGGTTTGGTTATAATGAAGATCCAATCTGGACCGTTTCATTTAGATCGTGCGGCTCAGATCACACCGTACCCCCTTCGCCTCGGCAAATTTGCTAAAGAACCCCTTATATGTGGCAGAACCTCCCAAGTTATTGGGCCCACATGCACCTGTCCTTGTCTTAAAGACCTCAGACAGCTATGCATGTGCACCAGATAACTTAACAGGATCTGTCCGATTGCCCCAAGGACATCGGATAAACCACTTACAACCAGAACCGCGGGATTAAGTAACACAAATCACACACACCAATATTGTTGCAGCGGAAATCTTACTACCAAATTTTACAGGTTACAAAAATTTTACATTAGTTTATCGGAGTGATTACAAAAGTATAAGTTTGAAATATATGCTAGCTCAAGGGATCATCCTCAATAAGAAGTATAGAAGGGTTACTTATACTTATAAGAAGGCCGAGCCCACCGACACTTAACACCATCAACAACAGCACAAAGTTAGAACCTGAAAAACAACAGGGAATAAAACCCTGAGTATGGAATTACTCAGCAAGTCTTACCCGACTAAGGAAAAGACTCTCAAGGGTATGCTGGATAAATAGGAGTCAAGGAGAGGCTTTAGCAAAAATCAACTTATATTTTTGCAGAAGTAGCTTACTAAAGTGAGTCCTTACTTTCAATCTTTTAACGCCATATTAAGTATTAATAGACTCCATTTGCATCTAGTCTAATTTCCATCTCATCAATACAACATCATTTTTATCCATAGTGTTCACATCCTGACTTAGGTTGTAGAAAAGTGACCAAGTCTTCATAACCGCAAAGGTACGGCGATCCGAATCGATTATACTCAGCTGAGGATCTCTAATCACACGACATATGTAGCACTTAACCCTTGCATATGTCAACCCGCCACCGGGGTTCTTAAGACCGGATCAGGTTCACGCAAACCGAGAGCACAGATACACCACCGTCCAGCCTCTTGCCACGGAGGGTACACGCTACTCTCGCCACCGCTCCACGCCCATTTCGTGTTATCTTATTCCGGCCTTAGTCTGCCCGAGGCAAGGCTTACCCATGACGAGGCATGTGACCAGTTAAAGGGTCCTCGGTCAGCACGCCTACATACGCGTTAATCCTTAACCAACTTGGGTAGAACATCACCTGTTCCTAACCCAAGTTTCAATTTAAGTATTTCCATCCTTAGGATTGTGTCTGTTCCTTAGGATGAAAGAGCATCACGGGGAACTTTGCAGTAAGATCCCACTATTGCTCCAAATGAAAATATTCTTGCAGGTAGAAGCCATCCTCTCCATGGTTAAATTGAGGACAACCTCTATCCACAAGATCTAAGCAAGACTAAGCATTTTTGTAAATCATAATTTTGATACTTCACAGAAGTATCTATAAAGGTATGGATATCAAGGAAAGCAATGCATCAAAGGGTTTCAAGTAACTCCTATGAACTTAATGCACATTTCACTAGACTTAAAGTGTGCGAAAAGTATTTAAAAACACAAGGAAAGGGGTTGCATGCACCGGGGCTTGCCTTCGTTCACAGGTGAATCAGGCTCAGATCCACAGATATCAAAGTAGAAATGATTCCCGGCCTGAGACTCCGAAGGTGGTGGTGTCTCCTCTTCAGTTACTTCGATTTCTTCCTCACGTTCTAATCATAACCATACATATGTATAAGAATGGATGCCATGGGATGCTCATGAGGATGCAAAGATAACATAAACTTATTATTTATGTCTTGAATACAACTTTCCTTCACGGAGTTCCGGGAACTTAGGGTTTCCGGAGTCGATAAAGGAGTTCATAGGGCAGGGGGGTGGTTTTGGGTTTGGTGATCAAACAAGGTCCAAAACAACTCAAACTCTACCCAAGGCTTCTAAATAATGTTTTAAGTTCCCATAAAAAGTTTGGGAATTATTGGACTTACCAATTATTTTCTAAAAATCCATAACTAACACTTTTAACTACTTTAAATACCCTAAAATTTCTTACTTCCACTAAAAATCACAAAGTTATTTTTATTAAATACTATGGAAAATAACAAACCTAGGAAAATTAATTTCACAATTTTAGCATTTTTCTACATTTTTCTACATATTTCTAAGGCTCTGCTGGAAAAAGAAAAAGAAAAGGATTAAAACAGTGATGGGCCGGTTCCAGCCCAGCGGCCCAGTCCAGAGAAGAAAGGCGCCCGCGCGCGCCCGCGCCCTGGCGGTTTTGCACGAAGGCCCTCACGGTTTTGGCTAACTCAAATCAGGTTCGTTTACTGTTTCATTGGGTCACTGACTGTTTGCACAAAAGTCCTTCATCTTCTACCTATTCTGTGTTTAAAGTCCCCGACGGCGCTCGCGCACCGCCGCGCTCCGGCGAGCCACTGTACCGGCCGATTGGGGCAGTGACCGGCGCTCCCGAGCGGTGGACACCAAATTGGATCTACACCGACCATTTCCCCTAACCTAATTGCACGAACGACCAACTACTGAGCTCTGGCCACGGTGACCGAGAGCAATGCGGCTAGGTGGTCGCGTTCCCGGCGATTGGGACATCTACATTCAAATTGATGGCTTGGCGAGCATCACTGAGCTATGAGAAGACTTAAACAAGGTTTGAATCGGACAGAGCTTTACCAGAATCGGCTGGCCACGGTGGACTTGGTTTCACGGTGTTCTTCGACTGATTTGAGGGAAATATGAAATTGGAGAGCTGTGGGAAGTAATCGGAGCTGCGCGTGGGTTCTCTGGACGCACAATTACCTAGCGGCAGTGGCCGAGGCTCCAATTTATAGGCAGCTTCGACGGTGGCTGGGAATTTTAACGGCAACGTGTGGCGGTCGGAGATAAGGAAGAAGGCGGCGCAGTGAATACGTGGCTAACGCCGTGGCAATAACTCTGGTGATCACCTCGCGGCCACGGATAGCATCACTATGGCATGTCGACCACGTCGGTAAAAGGTACAGTGGGGGAGAATTACGGCATGCGCGCCACCGCGGCGGAATCTCACTGAGTTATGGCGGCCGCCGGTGAGTAACTTCGGCCGGGCTCAGGGGATGGTGCCACGTACGAGTTACCTCTCCCCGACGTTATCCACTCCATACCGGATTCGGGTTATTGAACAAAAGTTTGGTCTTCTCCGTTGCTCAGAGACGCAGAAGCCGTTATTTGCAGCACAACAACTCCGTGGTCCTGCCAGTACCTGGTGGGGAAATTTCGTGGCTATTCAACCTGTTAACCATCAAGTCACCTGGGATGAGTTTAAAGCAGCCTTCCGTGAACACTACATCCCCGAAGGAGTGCTGCATATGAAACAAGAGGAATTTATGAAGTTACAACAAGGTGGAGATACCGTTACTCAATATCTCAACAAGTTCAATCACCTGTCGCAGTATGCTATCGACCAGGTGAATACTGATTTAAAGAAGAAGAACTGTTTTATGCGGGGACTGAATGATCGGCTACAAAGGAAAATGGCCACATGCATAGACCTCACGTATGGAAAGGCTGTCAGCACAGCCTTATCTGTTGAAGCAAAATACACAAATTCTGGGAAGAATAAGGGATTCGGTGGAGAGAGGCCTAATCAGGGCCAGGCGAAGAAGCAACGGTTTGTGATCCGACCTTCAAACCAAAATCGCGCTTTTTCTCGTCCACCCTCATTTCCCTTCAAACAGCCTATCATTATCCGCCCCAACAATACCCCCACTACCCCAAAACAGCCGGGTGCCCCAGGCACTCGATTCCCTGCCTTGCCTAGTTCTTCAACTGGGTGCTTTAATTGCGGCAAGTCAGGACACTTCATCAAAGACTGCCCATATCCTAGGCAAAATCAATCTAATGCTTCGCAAGGATCTGGGAAATCAGCTCAGCCTAAAGGAAATGCTGTGGGGAAGAATACAAAGAAGACAGGACGTGTGTATTACACTCAAGTGGCTACTACACCGGAAGGAGAGCCGGTGATGATGGGTATGTTTCCCGTGGCCAGTCACCCAGCAATTATTCTTTTTGATTCTGGTGCTTCACATACATTCATTAGCAAGAAATTTGTGGAGCAACATCATATTGCATACCATGAATCAAAGGAGGGATTTAAAATTCATTCACCTGGGGGACACATTTATACTAGAGAAGTGGCCTATGGAGTGCCAGTAACAATGGCCGGACGGAACTTTCCTGCTAACATGATTGTTCTGAAAGGCCAGGATATAGATGTAATCTTGGGTATGAATTGGTTAACCCAACACAAGGCAATTCTCAACACTGAACTCAGAACCGTCAGGTTGAGCTATAACCAAGAAGAGATTCTTTTGACTCTCCCCGTAACCAATCCAGCCAAAGCTTCTGGTAGAGTATATGAAGCCATTGTACCGGAGATCAAGAACATTCCGGTAGTATGTGAGTTTCCAGATGTATTTCCGGAAGATTTGCCTGGACTGCCCCCTGAAAGAGATGTAGAATTCGTAATTGAGCTAAAGCCCGGTACGGCTCCCATCTCCCGAAGATCGTACCGTATGCCCCCTAATGAATTGGCGGAATTGAAAATTCAATTACAAGATCTACTGAATAAGGGATTCATCCGGCCAAGCTCGTCCCCGTGGGGTTGTCCCGCCATTTTTGTTAAGAAGAAGGATCAAACCCTGCGAATGTGCGTGGATTATCGACCCCTAAATGAGGTCACTATCAAGAATAAGTACCCTCTTCCAAGGATCGACATCTTATTTGATCAACTGACTGGGGCGAGGGTATTTTCCAAAATTGATCTCAGGTCGGGCTATCATCAAATCCGTATTCGGCCCGAGGATATACCAAAAACCGCGTTTACTACGCGGTATGGATTGTTTGAATACTTGGTAATGTCTTTCGGACTCACAAATGCTCCTGCCCACTTCACCTATTTGATGAACTCGGTGTTCATGCCCGAGTTGGACAAGTTCGTGGTAGTCTTCATCGACGATATCTTGATATATTCTAAGAATGAAGAGGACCATGCTCAGCATCTACGGATTGTATTAACGCGCCTCAGGGAACATCAGCTATATGCCAAGTTCAGCAAGTGCGCGTTCTGGCTGGAAGAAATTCAATTTTTGGGGCACGTGTTATCGGCTAAAGGAATTGCGGTAGATCCTAGCAAGGTCAAAGATATTCTGGAGTGGAAACCCCCAACAACTGTTCACCAAGTCCGGAGTTTTCTTGGACTAGCTGGGTATTATCGCAGATTCATACCAGATTTTTCTAAGCTTGTGAAGCCAATCACAAGTTTATTGAAGAGTGACATTAAGTTCAATTGGTCTTCTAAGTGTAATGAAGCCTTTGAGCAATTGAAGACACTATTGACCACTGCTCCGGTATTGGCTCAACCGGACATCACTAAGCCTTTTGATGTATATTGTGATGCATCTGGCAGTGGGCTCGGCTGTGTACTGATGCAAGAGGGCCGAGTGATTGCGTATGCTTCAAGGCAGTTGCGCCGACATGAGGAGCATTATCCAACTCATGATCTGGAGCTAGCTGCTGTGGTTCATGCCCTAAAGATTTGGCGTCACTACCTACTGGGAAATATCTGTCACATATATACAGATCATAAAAGTTTGAAGTACATCTTCACCCAGCCAGAGTTAAATATGAGGCAAAGACGATGGCTTGAGCTCATTAAAGACTATGAACTGGAGATCCATTATCACCCAGGCAAGGCCAATGTGGTGGCAGATGCACTAAGTCGTAAGACCTCCTGCCACTGTCTTATGGCGAAGATCTCCGAGAATACTTTGTGTCAAGAAATGGAGAAGCTAAACCTGGGGATCATCCAACAAGGGACTCTGAATCAGTTAAAGCTTGAGTCAATCATTTTGCAAAGGATAATTGATGCTCAAAAGGATAATCTGGGTATGAAGCACATTCGAGAGAAGATAAAGGCTGGAGTAGCCAAATGTTTCAAGGAAGACGATCAAGGTGTGATATGGTTCAACAACCGCATAGTAGTGCCAAAGAACGAAGAGCTCCGCCAGCAAATTCTTGATGAAGCACATCTTAGTCGCTATTCAATTCATCCCGGAAGCACTAAGATGTATCAAGACTTAAAGCAACATTACTGGTGGACAAAGATGAAAATTGAAATTGCACGCTATGTGACTAAATGTGACACTTGCAGACGTGTCAAAGCCATACACATGAAAACTGCTGGTCCATTACAATCTTTGCCAATCCCAACATGGAAATGGGAAGACATCAGTATGGACTTTATTGTGGGACTGCCCAGGACAGCCAAAGGGTATGATTCTATTTGGGTTATCGTTGATCGACTTACAAAGATTGCCCACTTCTTACCTGTCAAGGTCACATATACAGTAGCCACTTATGCAGCATTATACATTGCCCGTATTCTCAGTCTGCATGGTGTCCCGAAGACCATTGTGTCGGATCGTGGACCTCAATTTGTAGCCAAGTTCTGGGAAGTACTTCACAACTCCTTGGGTACTAAATTACTCCACAGTTCGGCTTATCATCCTCAAACCAGTGGGCAGACTGAGAGGGTGAACCAAATACTTGAAGATATGCTGCGGGCATGTGTCCTGGACTTCTCACCGAAACGGGATGAATGTTTGCCCCTAGCGGAGTTTTCATATAATAATAGCTATCAAGAAAGTATCAAGATGGCACCTTTTGAAGCTTTGTATGGGCGACGGTGTCGAACTCCGCTAAATTGGTCTGAACCTGGAGAAAGATACTTCTTTAGACCTGATATGGTGAAAGAGGTCGAAGAAAAGGTTCAGAGAATTATTCATAATATGAAGAAAGCTCAGACTCGACAAAAGAGTTATGCAGACCGACGACGACAACCCTTATGCTTTCTGGTAGACGATTATGTCTACTTAAAAGTTTCACCAATGAAGGGTGTATCGCGTTTCGGGGTCAAAGGGAAGCTTGCACCCAGGTACATTGGTCCATTCCTGGTGATTGAGCAATGTGGACCAGTAGCGTACCGACTTCAACTACCCGAAACATTGTCTGATGTGCATAATGTGTTCCACGTGTCACAATTGAAGAAGTGTCTTCGGGTTCCCGATCGAACCATTGAAGTGACTGATGTTGTCCTGGAACCAGATTTAACATACTCGGAACATCCTATTCGAGTTCTGGATCAAAAGGACAGGATCACCCGAAGAAAGATTCTCAAGTTCTACAAGATACAGTGGAACCAGCATTCTGAAGATGAGGCTACATGGGAAACCCAAGACTTCTTGAATAAGAATTTCCCAGGCTTTTTAGCCTCTTGTAAATTGTAAAGTCTGTATAGCTGTGTAATAAAGGAATGAACCTTCACATCACCCCTGCCTTGTACCAAAAATAAGGAAATAAAAATGTGATGTGTTTCCTTTACCATTCCCTACCCTAGGATTTTTAATCTCGGGACGAGATTCTTTTATGGGGGGAAGGATGTAACACCCCTGGTGTTACTATAACTAAAACTTGAGCATGACATCATAAGCATTGGCATTGCATATGTTTGACACACCTAGAGTGCATTCACTAGGCAAAAATTTCAAACAAGTTGTATTGTTTTAATGTTTTACAACTAGGACCCTGGATAGGAAGCTTTAACCCTAAACAGGGAGTAAAGGGGTAAAACTTAACCCAAGTTGAGAAAACCTAAAAGATTTAGGGTAAAAGTCATAAAATGACCCCAAGAATAAACTTGAATCACTTTTATACCCCTGGAATACCAGAAACCCTAATTGGAACCCTGGAAAACCCTAAAACCAAACCCTAGGGGGCTTATGTGCAAAATTAGCCCACTTTTGGGCTAAAGTGCAAAAACCAAGCCAAATAAGTATTTTAAGTCATTTGGTTCACAAATATGTGGACTTAAAAGCCAAACCCTAAGTTTTGGACTTAAAAGCAAAATGGACCTCATTTGAGTTCTATTCTAAGTCTGAAAATCAGAGAATTGACTCAACTTTGAAGCTTTGCATCTTTCAAATTATAGGGTTTTTGCCCTAGGTCACCACATCAAAGTTGAAGACCAATTATAGGAGGACAACTTTGCTAAAGAGTGTGAGCTCAGTTGTTAAGAAAAATTTAGAGATAATCATGCTCAAACCTTGGCTGTCAGGCTGATTAACTTCTGAATTTCAGACAAGCAGTGCAACTGCAAGCACTTTGGGCATGAATTAATGCATGATCGAGCAAGTATTTGCCTAGGATTGCTATAACAATATTGTAGCTGGATCTTAGGTCTAGAACTTTGCTAAAGGGTGTCGATCATGTTACTGCACAAAATTGGAAGTTATTGGCTCTGTAAATTCCCCTGTCAGCAACCCTGATGGAGCGTTCCCATGGTACAGTAGCTGAAACAGATAAGGTCGCCAGCGCGGCTTGCTCACCGCCGGTGACCTCTTTGCGCCAAATTCACGCCGCCGCCGTCCTGACTCGAGTGCGGTATGGAGTGGATAACGTCGGGGAGAGGTAACTCGTACGTGGCACCATCCCCTGAGCCCGGCCGAAGTTACTCACCGGCGGCCGCCATAACTCAGTGAGATTCCGCCGCGGTGGCGCGCATGCCGTAATTCTCCCCCACTGTACCTTTTACCGACGTGGTCGCCATGCCATAGTGATGCTATCCGTGGCCGCGAGGTGATCACCGGAGTTATTGCCACGGCGTTAGCCACGTATTCACTGCGCCGCCTTCTTCCTTATCTCCGACCGCCACACGTCGCCGTTAAAATTCCCAGCCACCGTCGAAGCTGCCTATAAATTGGAGCCTCGGCCAGTGCCGCTAGGTAATTGTGCGTCCAGAGAACCCACGCGCAGCTCCGATTACTTCCCACAGCTCTCCAATTTCATATTTCCCCCAAATCAGTCGAAGAACACCGTGAAACCAAGTCCACCGTGGCCAGCCGATTCTGGTAAAGCTCTGTCCGATTCAAACCTTGTTTAAGTCTTCTCATAGCTCAGTGATGCTCGCCAAGCCATCAATTTGAATGTAGATGCCCCAATCGCCGGGAACGCGACCACCTAGCCGCATTGCTCTCGGTCACCGTGGCCAGAGCTCAGTAGTTGGTCGTTCGTGCAATTAGGTTAGGGGAAATGGTCGGTGTAGATCCAATTTGGTGTCCACCGCTCGGGAGCGCCGGTCACTGCCCCAATCGGCCGGTACAGTGGCACGCCGGAGCGCGGCGGTGCGCGAGCGCCGTCGGGGACTTTAAACACAGAATAGGTAGAAGATGAAGGACTTTTGTGCAAACAGTCAGTGACCCAGTGAAACAGTAAACGAACCTGATTTGAGTTAGCCAAAACCGTGAGGGCCTTCGTGCAAAACCGCCAGGGCGCGGGCGCGCGCGGGCGCCTTTCCTCTCTGGACTGGGCCGCTGGGCTGGAACCGGCCCATCACTGTTTTAATCCTTTTCTTTTTCTTTTTCCAGCAGAGCCTTAGAAATATGTAGAAAAATGTAGAAAAATGCTAAAATTGTGAAATTAATTTTCCTAGGTTTGTTATTTTCCATAGTATTTAATAAAAATAAGTTTGTGATTTTTAGTGGAAGTAAGAAATTTTAGGGTATTTAAAGTAGTTAAAAGTGTTAGTTATGGATTTTTAGAAAATAATTGGTAAGTCCAATAATTCCCAAACTTTTTATGGGAACTTAAAACATTATTTAGAAGCCTTGGGTAGAGTTTGAGTTGTTTTGGACCTTGTTTGATCACCAAACCCAAAACCACCCCCCTGCCCTATGAACTCCTTTATCGACTCCGGAAACCCTAAGTTCCCGGAACTCCGTGAAGGAAAGTTGTATTCAAGACATAAATAATAAGTTTATGTTATCTTTGCATCCTCATGAGCATCCCATGGCATCCATTCTTATACATATGTATGGTTATGATTAGAACGTGAGGAAGAAATCGAAGTAACTGAAGAGGAGACACCACCACCTTCGGAGTCTCAGGCCGGGAATCATTTCTACTTTGATATCTGTGGATCTGAGCCTGATTCACCTATGAACGAAGGCAAGCCCCAGTGCATGCAACCCCTTTCCTTGTGTTTTTAAATACTTTTCGCACACTTTAAGTCTAGTGAAATGTGCATTAAGTTCATAGGAGTTACTTGAAACCCTTTGATGCATTGCTTTCCTTGATATCCATACCTTTATAGATACTTCTGTGAAGTATCAAAATTATGATTTACAAAAATGCTTAGTCTTGCTTAGATCTTGTGGATAGAGGTTGTCCTCAATTTAACCATGGAGAGGATGGCTTCTACCTGCAAGAATATTTTCATTTGGAGCAATAGTGGGATCTTACTGCAAAGTTCCCCGTGATGCTCTTTCATCCTAAGGAACAGACACAATCCTAAGGATGGAAATACTTAAATTGAAACTTGGGTTAGGAACAGGTGATGTTCTACCCAAGTTGGTTAAGGATTAACGCGTATGTAGGCGTGCTGACCGAGGACCCTTTAACTGGTCACATGCCTCGTCATGGGTAAGCCTTGCCTCGGGCAGACTAAGGCCGGAATAAGATAACACGAAATGGGCGTGGAGCGGTGGCGAGAGTAGCGTGTACCCTCCGTGGCAAGAGGCTGGACGGTGGTGTATCTGTGCTCTCGGTTTGCGTGAACCTGATCCGGTCTTAAGAACCCCGGTGGCGGGTTGACATATGCAAGGGTTAAGTGCTACATATGTCGTGTGATTGGAGATCCTCAGCTGAGTATAATCGATTCGGATCGCCGTACCTTCGCGGTTATGAAGACTTGGTCACTTTTCTACAACCTAAGTCAGGATGTGAACACTATGGATAAAAATGATGTTGTATTGATGAGATGGAAATTAGACTAGATGCAAATGGAGTCTATTAATACTTAATATGGCGTTAAAAGATTGAAAGTAAGGACTCACTTTAGTAAGCTACTTCTGCAAAAATATAAGTTGATTTTTGCTAAAGCCTCTCCTTGACTCCTATTTATCCAGCATACCCTTGAGAGTCTTTTCCTTAGTCGGGTAAGACTTGCTGAGTAATTCCATACTCAGGGTTTTATTCCCTGTTGTTTTTCAGGTTCTAACTTTGTGCTGTTGTTGATGGTGTTAAGTGCCGGTGGGCTCGGCCTTCTTATAAGTATAAGTAACCCTTCTATACTTCTTATTGAGGATGATCCCTTGAGCTAGCATATATTTCAAACTTATACTTTTGTAATCATTCCGATAAACTAATGTAAATTTTTTGTAACATGTAAAATTTGGTAGTAAGATTTCCGCTGCAACAATATTGGTGTGTGTGATTTGTGTTACTTAATCCCGCGGTTCTGGTTGTAAGTGGTTTATCCGATGTCCTTGGGGCAATCGGACAGATCCTGTTAAGTTATCTGGTGCACATGCATAGCTGTCTGAGGTCTTTAAGACAAGGACAAGTGCATGTGGGCCCAATAACTTGGGAGGTTCTGCCACATTATATATCCATAAATAAACCCGCCTTCCTTGACCGTAAACAAAGCTTTACTATGGGGTCCTAGAATTCACTAAATAGTGCCTGGTGTTCCCAAAAACACCCTTGGATAGTATTTCTTAGTACAAAAAGGTCCTAAAAACTTGTTCCAGTCATAACTTTTACACCTTAACTCCGATTGTACCCATTCTAGTCGTGTTAGCTTCGTAATAAAATTGCCTACGAGGTGAAAAACATTATTTTGTCATATCACATACCTTTATAGCTAGATATTTATTTAGCTTATATATAGTAGAGTGATCTTTTAATCAAAGTTACACTACAGGAATCCTATTGATTCCCGTCGGCCAGGGTAATTCCCGTCGGCCAGGGAGAAAACCGACGGGGATAATGTAACTCCCGTCGGCTAGAGCGTAGGCCGACGTGGATTACTTAACTCCCGTCGGCCAAAGCTCAGGCCGACGAGGATTAGCCGTTTATGAGCGCGGGTTCACCCGCGCGGACGCATTCTCTCTGTCTTCAACCGCCGAGCCACCATCGCCTCTTGCAAGCTCCGCCGTCGTCGCGCCTCCCCAAGCCCCGCCGCGCCTCCCCAAGCCCCGTCGTCGCCTGCCCAAGCCCCACCGTCGCGCCTCCCCAAGCCCCGCCGTCGCCCCGACCCCGCGCGGCCACAGCAGCCCCAGCCCCAGCCCCGTCCGCCGCCGCCCCTGCCCCATCCACCGCCGCCGCCGCCACTCCCCTACCGGCCCCGCGCCGCCCCTAACGACCGGCCGACCACCACGCCGCCCCTGCCAGACCCCGCCGCCGCCGCAATAGCCTCCCCCGTCGGCCTCCTCCACCGCCGCCCATGCTCCGACCGGCTCTCCGAGCACCGTCGCAGCCCCAAGTCCGCCGTCGCCTTCGATCGCCTCCACGAGTGCCGCCGCCGGTCCCGACCGCTTCCCCGAGCGCCGTTGCCGCCTTGTCGTTGAGGTATACATCCTAAATTGTGAATACGAGTGTGATTATAATAGTTAAATATGTGTGTAGATGTTTATTTTCGTCGGTTTTTTATGGCCGACGGGAGTTAAGTTTCATGTGATTAGAGTTAATTTAAAATTGTTAATTGTTTATTGATTAGATTTAACTTATAATATTAGGATGTATGAAGGTTTCGATATTGATAAATTTGATGCTATTGTTAATAAATTTGATGTTCTGAAAATTTTATTTAATTTAATGGATTTAATGTTGCAAATATTGTTTATTTTCGTCGGTTTTTATGGCCGACGGGAGTTAACTGTAATGCGATTACAATTTATTTAATATTGGTATTTGTTGCAAATTTGATGTTCTGAAAATGTTGCAAATATTGTTTATCTAAATTTGGATGTTGCATTATTGTTAATTAATGAATATCATGTTATTGTGTTGAAGGTGATGTTATGTATATATATATAGTTTTACTACTTACCTATAGATGTATGTGTGACGTGTAGAAACATGAATGTCTCACACGCACTCTTTACTCGTACACACAGCCGCAATAATGGGTGATAGACGTGATTGGATGTATGAAGGTTTCAAGAAGGGTGGGTGTCACACAAGTGAATGGTTTGCCAAGACGCAGATGTTTCTGGACCATGCAGCTGCTTTGTCACAAATAGATAATATTAGGTGTCCATGCAATAAATGTAGAAATATGACGAGCCACACCAAGAGGCAGGTCACACTACACCTGTGTTCGCATGGTTTCGTGCCAGGCTATAAGGTCTGGTATCTCCATGGTGAAGATGTTGAACGAGCAGCAGAAGTAGAAGTTGATGACGGTGAAGATGATGTTGATAGGATGGACCAGATGCTTGAGGATCTGCAGCCTGAACTGGCACCAGATCATCATGATTCACCTACACCGGAGGTTCAGAAGTTCTTCGGCCTACTCAAAGCGTCAGAAGAGCCTCTTCACGGGCACACTGACATGACCGTACTGGAATTTGTGACCCGGCTGATGTCAATCAAGTCCAAGTTTGCATTCTCAATTAATTGTGTCGGCGTTTCGAGACCGGGGGGTCCCTAAGCCGACGAGTGAGTGTGCCGCGTGCCCCAGCCCAGATGGGTCGAGCGCGTGGGCGAGCGCGAAGGGGGGAAAGGCGAGGTGGCCGGAGACGGGCGTGAGAGAGGTGGAAATCCCACGGCCTTCGTGTTCGTCCCGCGCCCAGGTCGGGTGCGCTTGCAGTAGGGGGGTTAGAAGCGTCCACGCGGGTGAGGGAAGCGAGCGGCCCCAAGAGAGCGCCTGTCCCGTCCTTGGTCCCGCGCGGCCAACCTTCTCTAAGAAGGCCCTGGTCCTTCCTTTTATAGGCGTAAGGAGAGGATCCAGGTGTACAATGGGGGTGTAGCAGAGTGCTACGTGTCTAGCAGAGGGAGAGCTAGCGCCCTAAGTACATGCCAATGTGGCAGCCGGAGAGATCTTGGCACCCTGCTGGCGTGATGTCGTGGCTGTCGGAGGAGCAATGGAGCCTGGCGGAGGGACAGCTGTCGGAGCGGTCGAGTCCTTGCTGACGTCCCCCTGCTTCCGTAAGAGAGCTGAGAGCCGCCGTCGTCACAGAGCTTGTGGGGCGCCATCATTGCCCATCTGGCGGAGCTAGCCAGATGGGACACCGGTCTTGTTCTCTGTGACCCAAGTCGGCTCGGGGTAGGATGATGATGGCGCTTCCCGTTGACATGGCGGGCCTGTGCCCTAGGTCGGGCGACGTGGGGGCTCCTCCGAAGCCGAGGTCGAGTCTGTCTTCCGTGGCCGAGGCCGAGCCCGAGCCCCTGGGTCGGGCGAGGCGGAGATCGTTCGGCAGAGGCCAGAGCGGAGTCCGAGCCCTGGGGTCGGGCGAGGCGGAGTTCGTCGTCTTCTGGGGCTGAGCCCGAGTCCGAGCCCTGGGTCGGGCGGAGCGGAGTTCGCCGTCTTCCGGGTCTTAGCCCGAGTCCGAGCCCTGGGTCGGGCGGAGCGGAGTTCGCCGTCTTTCGGGTCTTAGCCTGAGTCCGAGCCCTGGGTCGAGCGGAGCGGAGTTCGCCGTCTTCCGGGGCTTAGCCCGAGTTCGAGCCCTGGGTCGGGCGGAGCGGAGTTCGCCGTCTTCCGGGTCTTAGCCCGAGTCCGAGCCCTGGGTCGGGCGGAGCGGAGTTCGCCGTCTTCCGGGTCTTAGCCCGAGTCCGAGCCCTGGGTCGGGCGGAGCGGAGTTCGCCGTCTTCCGGGTCTTAGCCCGAGTCCGAGCCCTGGGTCGGGCGGAGCGGAGCTTCCTATGGCGCCTTTGGCAAGGCCTGACTGCCTGTCAGACTCACTCTGTCGAGTGGCACTGCAGTCGGAGTGGCGCAAGCGGCGCTGTCCTTCTGTCAGACCGGTCAGTGGAGCGGCGGAGTGACGGCGGTCACTTCGGCTCTACCGGGGGGCGCGCGTCAGGATAGAGGTGTCAGGCCACCTTTGCGTTAAATGCTCCTGCAACTCGGTCAGTCGGTGCGGCGATTTAGTCAGGGTTGCTTCTTAGCGAAGCCAAGGCCTCGGGCGAGCCGGAGATGTGTTCGCCGTTAAAAGGGGGGCCTCGGGCGAGACGGAAGTCCCTCAAGGTCGGCTGCCCTTGTCCGAGGCTAGGCTCGGGCGAAGCGTGATCGAGTCACTCGTATGGACTGATCCCTGACTTAATCGGACCCATCAGGCCTCTGCAGCTTTATGCTGATGGGGGTTACCAGCTGAGAATTAGGCGTCTTGAGGGTACCCCTAATTATGGTCCCCAACAGTAGCCCCCGAGCCTCGAAGGGAGTGTTAGCACTCGCTTGGAGGCTTTCGTCGCACTTTTTTGCAAGGGGACCAGCCTTTCTCGGTTGCATTCTGTTCCGGTGGGTGCGCGCGAGCGCACCCGCCGGGTGTAGCCCCTGAGGCCTCGGAGGAGTGGTTTCACTCCTTCGAGGTCTTAATGCCTTGCGTAACGCTTCGGCTGGTCTGGTTGTTCCCTCATGCGAACTGGCCGTAGCCCGGGTGCACGGTCGGGGCCCAAGTTCTCGGGCTGGTATGTTGACGCTGTGAACGGTTCGGCCGAAGCCGGGTTTGCGAGAGCAGCCCCCGAGCCTCCGCACAGGGCGAGAGGGCGATCAGGGATAGACTCGGCTTTTTACATACGCCCCTACGTCGCCTTTCCGCAAGGAGGAGGGGGGAGTGCGCCATGTTACCCTCTATGGGCACCGAACATGGTGTCTCCGGTGAGCTGCAAGCGGGTAATTCGAGTGGACGTCCGTGCCCCGTTCGTTGGGGGTCGGCTAGGGGCCCAGAGGCACGCCCAAAAGTACCTGCGGGTGATCTGCCGGACCCGGTCCCCTGGCGACGGGGTCCGAGGGCTCGATGCCTCCCTCCGATGGGATTCCGTTACAAGATCGCTCCCGCTGGTCTCGGAAATGTCCTAGGGTACCTCGGGAGCGCAGCCCGAGCCTCGGTTATGTATCGAACGTACCCCTGGTCATCCCTCGCTCGGCGTCTGAGGCGACTGTGAACCCTTCGGGGGCCAGCCTTCGAACCCCTGATCAGTAATGGGCGCGGAGCCCGAGTAGCCTGAGGCGGCCATGGAGCCCTTCGGGGGGCTGGCCTTCGAACCCCTGACCAGTAGTGGGTGTCGGGCCCACGCGATCTGAGGCGACTGTTGAACCCTTCGGAGGGCCAGCCTTCGAACCTCTGATCAGTAGGGGGGGCTCGGAGCCCGGTTCCTTCACAGAGAAGGATCCTTTTCGGGGTATCCCCCTTTCCCGGTCCCTGTTGCAAGAGATAGAGAAAGAGGAAAAAGGAAAAGGATACGAAATCGAATGACGCGGCGTACCTTTTTTGGCGCGGTTATTACGGCGAAGGCGAAGCGTCGCCCGCTTCTCCTTCCAGAGGCGCCGCCTGTCCCGCCGTAGAGTTAATGCGACGGGGCGAGTGGTTGGCGGGGCGGCCGTTGCGCGTGCGCGAGCCGTTTGAGGAACGGATCACGGGCGCACCGTCTTCACGCCGTGGGAGGAGACTCTCTTGCTGTCCCTGGATGGGACGTGAGCCTGGCTGACGATGTGACTGCTGCTCCCGCCCGCCTGCCACCGTCATTACTACCGGCCCACTTTCGGCCGCATTGACCGTCGCGCCAGGCTGGCGCTGCTGGGTCGTGCGCTGGGTCGCCTCGAGTCGCGGCATGTAACGGCACTTCGAATGCTAGTGTTTTTGTTCATTGTGGCTGTCGAGGCCTGAACATGTATGTAATTTCGGCACGGAGCCGTGTTTTTTCTTTATTTTCGAGCACTAAGTCTCGCCTGTCGATTATCTGAACCGCTTCACCAAGCATGAGTCGCCCCGTGTCAAGGTGACGAGTGAGGTATCCGTATCCCGGAGGCGTAAGAGTCCCTCGGCTCGATCGGCCTTGTTGTCTGGGGATCCTCTAGCTTAGTTAAAGGGACCCCTTGGCCGCTCTTCGATGAGCCGAGGCTAGGGGTAGCGATATCAGTACGAACAGAGGCAGAGTTGGCTCAAAAATGGGAACCCGGTTGGCCGGAGCCTAGCCGGGTTGCCCGTCAGCGGGGTCGACGCCGGAGTCGATCAGCCGAGGCCTCGGGTCGGGCTGGCGCCCTTGGAAGATGGTTGGCCGAGGCCCCAGGGGTAACCGGCCGAGCCGCCTGCTCGGGCCGGATTCCCGGAGAAGTCCCTGGACCGCGTCGCCGTCCGAGGCTGGGTCGGACCTTGATGAAGGCGTCGTCGATGCCGAGGGTGCTACAGCCCCCTTCAGCGTGAAGACCCGAGCCTGCAGGATCAGATTGTCTTGTAGCGTGTGCCATCTGCGGCCGCCGAGGCCAGAAAACACACCCTCGCCGCGTTGTAAAGCCGCGTCTCCTTTCCTCTTATTTCGAGCATCTGGACTTTCCGTCGGTAACAGGGATGTTTGCGTGGGCGAGAGTTGCTTCTCGAGGAAGGTGATGAGTGAGGTATCCGTATCCCAGAGGCGTGGGAGTCCCTCGGCTCGGTCGGCCTTGCCGCTTACGCGTACTTTCGCCTGTCCATGAGGCCCTGTCACCGATTCAGTCGAGAAGGCTTGAAGGACCGCCTCGGCAGAAGAGCTTCCGAACGTGAAGACTTGTTCGGTCCGCGGAATCACTTTATCCGAACGCGAGTTACTTATCGCAGAAGGTGATGAGTGAGGTATCCGTATCCCGGAGGCGTAGGAGTCCCTCGGCTCGGTCAGCCTTGGCTGCTTACGTGTACTCCGTCGTTTCCAGGATCCGCTTTTCGAAGTAGTCAAAAAGCACGAAAGAAATTCTGCTAAAAAGAGATCCTTTTTCGAGGAAAATTTCGACGCAGAGGGGGTCTCCCCCCTTTTAGCCCCCGAGGGAGGGTCGGGCTTTGCCGAGGCGAGGCCGACCCTTCCTTGATGACTAAACTTTGCGTGGGTGCGAGGTATATGAACAACTTGAAAACATCTTAAGGGTAGAAGCGACGTAGTTGTTTGATGTTCCAAGCGTTGTCGTAGATCTCGCCTTGATTGTTGACCAGCTTGTATGTTTCGGGCTTCAGAACTTTGGCGATGACGAATGGCCCCTCCGAGGGGGGCGTGAGTTTGTGCCTCCCTCTAGCGTCTTGCCGCAGCCGAAGCACCAGGTCGCCCACCTGGAGGTCTCGGGGCCGGACCCCTCGGGCGTGGTAGCGTCGCAGGGACTGCTGGTACCGCGCCGAGTGTAGTAAGGCCCTGTCCCGAGCCTCTTCCAGCTGGTCCAGCGATTCTTCTCGGCTAGCTTGGTTGCTTTGATCGTTGTAGGCCCTCGTCCTCGGGGAGCCGTATTCCAGGTCAGTGGGCAAGATGGCCTCGGCCCCGTAGACCAGGAAGAACGGCGTGAAAACCGTGGCTCGGCTCAGCGTCGTCCTCAGGCTCCAGACCACCGTGGGGAGTTCCTTCATCCATCGCTTGCCGAACTTGTTGAGGCCGTTGTAAATCCGAGGCTTGAGCCCTTGTAGAATCATGCCGTTGGCACGCTCTACTTGCCCATTCGACATGGGATGAGCCACGGCGGCCCAGTCCACCCGGATGTGGTGATCCTCGCAAAAATCCAAGAATTTTCTGCCGGTGAACTGGGTACCGTTGTCGGTGATGATGGAGTTTGGGACCCCGAAGCGATGGATGATGTTGGTGAAGAACGCCACCGCCTGCTCGGACCTGATGCTGTTCAGGGGTCGGACCTTGATCCACTTGGAGAATTTGTCGATGGCGACCATCAGGTGCGTGTAGCCCCCGGGCGCCTTCTGTAAGGGACCGACGAGGTCCAGACCCCATACAACAAAGGGCCAGGTGATGGGTATCGTCTGCAGAGCCTGAGCGGGCAGGTGGGTCTGCTTCGCATAGAATTGGCACCCTTCGCAGGTGCGGACAATTCTAGTGGCGTCAGCCACCGCCGTTGGCCAGTAGAAGCCTTGCCGGAAAGCATTCCCGACAAGGGCTCGAGGCGCTGCATGATGGCCGCAAGCCCCCGAGTGTATTTCTTGCAGGAGTTCCTGACCTTCGGCGATGGAGATGCATCGCTGGAGGATGCCCGAGGGGCTCCGGTGGTAGAGCTCCTCCTCATCGCCCAGCAAGACGAACGACTTGGCGCGTCGAGCTACCCGCCGAGCCTCGGCTTGGTCGAGGGGTAGCTCTCCCTGGCGGAGATATCGCAGGTACGGGGCCTGCCAATTTCGATCAGGCGTGGCCCCGCTCTGCTCCTCCTCGACGTTCAATGCCTCGGCTTCGGGGGCCGAGGGTACCTCGGGCTGAACCGAGGACGCCTCGGGCCGAGCCGAGGGTGCCTCGGGCTGTGCCGAGGTTGCCTCGGGCTCGGGCGAGTCGTCGATCTTGATGGAGGGTTGATGCAGATCCCGGGAGAAGACGTTCGGGGGAACCGTTGTTCGCCCCGAGGCTATTTTAGCCAGCTCGTCCGCAGTCTCGTTGTAGCGCCGAGCGATGTGGTTGAGCTCGAGCCCGAAGAACTTGTCTTCCAAGCGCCGAACCTCATCGCAGTAGGCCTCCATCTTCGGGTCGCGGCAGTGGGAGTTCTTCATGACTTGGTCGATGACGAGCTGCGAGTCACCGCGGGCGTCGAGGCGTCTGACCCCTAGCTCGATGGCGATCCGCAACCCGTTGACCAGAGCCTCGTACTCAGCCACATTGTTGGACGCCGGGAAATGGAGGCGTAGCACGTAGCGTAGGTGCTTCCCGAGGGGCGAGATGAAGAGCAGGCCCGCGCCGGCTCCCGTCTTCATCAGCGACCCGTCGAAAAACATGGTCCAGAGCTCCGGTTGGATCGGAGACGTCGGTAGCTGGGTGTCGACCCATTCGGCTACGAAGTCCGCCAACACCTGGGACTTGATGGCCTTCCGAGGGGCGAACGAGATTGTTTCGCCCATGATTTCCACCGCCCACTTTGCGATCCTGCCCGAGGCCTCTCGGCACTGGATGATCTCCCCCAGGGGGAAGGATGACACCACAGTTACCGGATGAGACTCGAAGTAGTGTCGTAACTTCCGCCTCGTCAGGATCACAGCATACAGCAGCTTCTGAACTTGTGGGTAGCGGATCTTGGTCTCAGACAGTACCTCGCTGATGAAGTAGACTGGCCTCTGAACGGGCAATGCATGCCCTTCCTCTTGCCTCTCGACCACAATCGCGGCGCTAACCACCTGAGTGGTAGTGGCGACGTAGACCAAGAGGGCTTCTCCATCAGCTGGGGGCACCAAGACAGGCGCCTTTGTAAGGAGCGCCTTCAGGTTCCCGAGGGCTTCCTCGGCCTCAGGGGTCCAAGCGAAACACTCGGTCTTCCTTAAGAGGCGGTACAGAGGTAGACCCCTTTCGCCGAGGCGTGAGATGAAGCGGCTCAGGGCCGCGAGACATCCCATGACCCTCTGTACGCCTTTTAAGTCCTTGATGGGTCCCATGCTGGTGATAGCTGCGATCTTCTCCGGGTTGGCTTCGATGCCTCGCTCGGAGACGATGAACCCCAGGAGCATGCCCCGGGGCACCCCGAAGTCACACTTCTCAGGATTGAGCTTGACTCCTTTCGGCTTGAGACATCGGAATGTCACTTCAAGGTCGGAGAGGAGGTCGGAAGCCTTCCTTGTCTTGACTACGATGTCATCGACGTAGGCCTCGACTGTGCGACCGATGTGTTCGCCGAACACATGGTTCATGCACCGCTGGTACGTCGCGCCCGCATTCCTCAAACCGAACGGCATGGTGACATAGCAGTACATGCCTAACGGCGTGATGAAAGAAGTCGCGAGTTGGTCGGACTCTTTCATCCGGATCTGGTGATACCCTGAGTAGGCATCGAGGAAGGACAGGGTTTCGCAACCAGCAGTGGAATCCACGATTTGATCGATGCGAGGTAGAGGGTAGGGAACCTTCGGACATGCTTTGTTGAGACCAGTGTAGTCTACACACATCCGCCATTTCCCCCCTTTCTTCCTCACAAGCACAGGGTTGGCAAGCCATTCGGGATGGAATACCTCTTTGATGAACCCTGCTGCCATTAGCTTGTGGATCTCCTCGCCTATCGCTCTGCGCTTCTCCTCGTCGAATCGGTGCAGAGGCTGCCTGACGGGTTGGGCTCCGGCCCGAATATCCAGCGAGTGCTCGGCGACATCCCTCGCTATGCCGGGCATGTCCGAGGGACTCCACTCAAAGACGTCGGCGTTTGCGCGGAGAAAGTCGACGAGCACTGCTTCCTATTTGGGGTCGAGCCCGGAACCGATCCGGATCTGCTTGGAGGTGTCGCCACTGGGGTCGAGAGGGACGGCCTTAACCGTCTCCGCTGGCTCGAAGTTGCCGGCATGACGCTTCACATCTGGCACCTCTTTGGAGAGGTTCTCCAGGTCGGCGATGAAGGCCTCGGACTCGGCGAGGGCCTCGGCGTACTCCACGCACTCCACGTCGCATTCGAACGCGTGTTTGTACGTGGGGCCGACGGTGATGACCCCGTTGGGGCCCGGCATCTTGAGCTTCAGGTAGGTGTAGTTGGGGACGGCCATGAACTTCGCGTAGCATGGCCTCCCCAGTACCGCGTGGTAGGTTCCTCGGAACACGACCACCTCGAACGTCAAGGTCTCCCTTCGGAAGTTGGAGGGCGTTCCGAAGCAGACGGGGAGGTCGAGTCGTCCGAGGGGCTGGACGCGCTTCCAAGGGATGATCCCGTGGAAGGGCGCAGCGCCTGCTCGGACGGAGGACAGATCGACGCGCAGGAGCCTGAGGGTCTCGGCGTAGATGATGTTGAGGCAGCTGCCACCATCCATCAGGACCTTGGTGAGCCTGACGTTGCCGACGATGGGGTCGACGACGAGCGGGTATTTCCCTGGGCTCGGCACGTGGTCGGGGTGGTCAGCTTGGTCGAAGGTGATGGGCTTGTCGGACCAGTCTAGGTAGACTGACGCCGCCACCTTCACCGAGCAGACCTCCCGGCGCTCTTGCTTGCGATGCCGAGCCGAGGCATTCGCCGCATGCCCACCGTAGATCATGAAGCAGTCGCGGACCTCGGGGTACTCTCCTGCTTGGTGATCTTCCTTCTTGTCGTCGTCGTGGGCCTTGCCACCCTCCGCGGGTGGCCCGGCCCTGTGGAAGTGGCGCCGAAGCATGACGCACTCCTCGAGGGTGTGCTTGATGGACCCCTGATGGTAGGGGCACGGCTCCTTGAGCATCTTGTCGAAGAGGTTAGCACCTCCGGGGGGCTTCCAAGGGTTCTTGTACTCGGCGGCGGCGACAAGGTCCGCGTCAGCGGCGTCGCGTTTTGATTGCGACTTCTTCTTGCCCTTCTTCTTGGCGCCGCGCGGAGTAGACGCCTCGGTAGCCTCTTCCGATGGGCGGCCCTGGGGCTGCTTGTCCTTTCGGAAAATAGCCTCGACCGCCTCCTGGCCAGAGGCGAACTTGGTGGCGATGTCCATCAGCTCGCTCGCCTTGGTGGGGGTCTTGCGACCCAACTTGCTCACCAGGTCACGGCAGGTGGTGCCGGCAAGGAACGCGCCGATGACATCCGAGTCGGTGATGTTGGGCAGCTCGGTGCGCTGCTTCGAGAATCGCCGGATGTAGTCCCGGAGCGACTCTCCTGGCTGTTGCCGGCAGCTCCGAAGGTCCCAGGAATTCCCGGGGCGCACGTACGTGCCCTGGAAATTGCCGGCGAAGGCTTGGACCAAGTCGTCCCAGTTGGAGATCTGCCCCGGAGGCAGGTGCTCCAACCAGGCGCGAGCGGTGTCGGAGAGGAACAGGGGGAGGTTACGGATGATGAGGTTGTCGTTGTCCGTTCCACCCAGTTGGCAGGCCAGGCGGTAATCCGCGAGCCACAGTTCCGGTCTCGTTTCCCCCGAGTACTTCGTGATAGTAGTCGGGGGTCGGAACCGGGTCGGGAATGGCGCCCGTCGGATGGGCCGACTGAAGGCCTACGGACCGGGTGGTTCGGGCGAGGGACTCCGATCCTCCCCGCTGTCATAGCGTCCCCCACGCCTGGGGTGGTAGCCTCGGCGCACCCTATCGTCGAGGTGGGCCCGACGGTCGCGACGATGGTGCTCGTTGCCGAGGTGGCCCGGGGCCGCAGGCGCGGTGTTGCGCGTGCGCCCGGTGTAGACCGAGGCTTCCCGCATGAATCGGGAAGTCGCGGCATGAGGTTCCGAGGGGTATCCCTGCCTTCGGGAGGCAGTGCTCTCGCTCCGTCGGGCCGCAGCGCCTTCCAGGAGATTCTTGAGCTCTCCCTGGATTCGCCGACCCTCGGTGGTTGATGGCTCCGGCATCGCGCGGAGGAGCATCGCCGCGGCTGCCAGGTTCTGACCGACCCCGCTGGATGCGGGTGGCGGCCTGACCCTGACGTCGTTGGCGACGCGGTGCTGGAGACCTTGGGGCAGGTGACGTATTTCTCCGGCCGGGGGTTGGCCCGCCCATACCTGCCCGACGTCCCGACGGATCGGCTCAAGCGCTCCTGCTCCCTCGTCGAGCCTGGCCTGCGCCCCGCGGACTTGCTCGAGCTGTGGGTCGTGACCCCCCGCCGGAACGGGGACCACAGCTAGCTCCCGCGGGATGTCGGCGCGAGGCACCGGTCTAGGAAAATCACCGTCCTCCGGCATGCCAAGATGGTTGCCTTCGGAGGGATCCCCTAGCTCGACGTGGAAACATTCGCGGCTCGGGCCGCAGTCCTCGTCGTCAAGGCTGCGGCTACCGTCGGAACAGTCGGAGAGGCAGTAGTCACATGCGGTCATGAAGTCCCACATGGCACTGGGGTTGCCAAATCCGGAGAAATCCCAACAGATGCTGGGATCGTCATCTTCCTCGGACCCAGAGGGCCCGTAGGTCGAGACGTCCGTCAATCGGTCCCAAGGCGACCGCATACGAAACCCCAGTGGGGTTGCACTCGCCTCAATGAGAGCGCCCGCCAAAGCAAGGTTGCTAGGCGGGTTGAGGCCGAGTCGAAATGACGTAAGATGGGAGTTAGTCAGTACCTTTTGGTCGACGAGGAGCGACGTAGTCACATCGGGGACTGGTTGCACCGTCGTCTCAGGTACGAGGGCGACGTCCTGCAAGCTTTCCGCGAGCGCGCTGGCGTCGTCTTCTTGCTCGGGATCAGCGTGTCGCGGGGGGACGGCGCTTGCCTTCGTCTCGAACGCGAGGTCGACGCCCGGTGTGCCTTCCGTTGGGGCGTCGGGGGCGTCGATTCGCTCGACGGCCGACAAAGCGCGGCCTCCCGCTTGGCCTTGGTTGCCCCGCCTCCTCCTCCGTTGGCGGGGGAGAGGACGGAGCGAGCTCGAATGTTGTTCTTCCACCACACGGGGAAGACGTCGTCGATTCCGCCGCCGGCGGGCGGGTTGTCGGTCGCCATTGTCGTTGTCGCGCGGCGGTGGAAGGAGTATCATGTCGTAGCTGCCGTCGAAGGACATGAACTCAATACTCCCGAAATGGAGCACCGTCCCGGGCCGGAGAGGTTGCTGGAGACTGCCCATCTGGAGCTTGACGGGAAGCTGTTCGTCAGCACGCAGCAGGCCCCTACCTGGCGCGCCAACTGTCGGCGTTTCGAGACCGGGGGGTCCCTAAGCCGACGAGTGAGTGTGTCGCGTGCCCCAGCCTAGATGGGTCGAGCGCGTGGGCGAGCGCGAAGGGGGGAAAGGCGAGGTGGCCGGAGACGGGCGTGAGAGAGGTGGAAATCCCGCGGCTTTCGTGTTCGTCCCGCGCCCAGGTCGGGTGCGCTTGCAGTAGGGGGGTTACAAGCGTCCACGCGGGTGAGGGAAGCGAGCGGCCCCAAGAGAGCGCCTGTCCCGTCCTTGGTCCCGCGCGGCCAACCTTCTCTAAGAAGGCCCTGGTCCTTCCTTTTATAGGCGTAAGGAGAGGATCCAGGTGTACAATGGGGGTGTAGCAGAGTGCTACGTGTCTAGCGGAGGGAGAGCTAGCGCCCTAAGTACATGCCAATGTGGCAGCCGGAGAGATCTTGGCACCCTGCTGGCGTGATGTCGTGGCTGTCGGAGGAGCAACGGAGCCTGGCGGAGGGACAGCTGTCGAAGCGGTCGAGTCCTTGCTGACGTCCCCCTGCTTCCGTAAGAGAGCTGAGAGCCGCCGTCGTCACAGAGCTTGTGGGGCGCCATCATTGCCCATCTGGCGGAGCTAGCCAGATGGGACACCGGTCTTGTTCTCTGTGACCCGAGTCGGCTCGGGGTAGGATGATGATGGCGCTTCCCGTTGACGTGGCGGGCCTGTGCCCTAGGTCGGGCGACGTGGGGGCTCCTCCGAAGCCGAGGTCGAGTCTGTCTTCCGTGGCCGAGGCCGAGCCCGAGCCCCTGGGTCGGGCGAGGCGGAGATCGTTCGGCAGAGGCCAGAGCGGAGTCCGAGCCTTGGGGTCGGGCGAGGCGGAGTTCGTCGTCTTCCGGGGCTGAGCCCGAGTCCGAGCCCTGGGTCGGGCGGAGCGGAGTTCACCGTCTTCCGGGTCTTAGCCCGAGTCCGAGCCCTGGGTCGGGCGGAGCGGAGTTCGCCGTCTTCCGGGTCTTAGCCCGAGTCCGAGCCCTGGGTCGGGCGGAGCGGAGTTCGCCGTCTTCCGGGGCTTAGCCCGAGTCCGAGCCCTGGGTCGGGCGGAGCGGAGTTCGCCGTCTTCCGGGTCTTAGCCCGAGTCCGAGCCCTGGGTCGGGCGGAGCGGAGTTCGCCGTCTTCCGGGTCTTAGCCCGAGTCCGAGCCCTGGGTCGGGCGGAGCGGAGTTCGCCGTCTTCCGGGTCTTAGCCCGAGTCCGAGCCCTGGGTCGGGCGGAGCGGAGCTTCCTATGGCGCCTTTGGCAAGGCCTGACTGCCTGTCAGACTCACTCTGTCGAGTGGCACTGCAGTCGGAGTGGCGCAGGCGGCGCTGTCCTTCTGTCAGACCGGTCAGTGGAGCGGCGGAGTGACGGCGGTCACTTCGGCTCTGCCGGGGGGCGCGCGTCAGGATAGAGGTGTCAGGCCACCTTTGCGTTAAATGCTCCTGCAACTCGGTCAGTCGGTGCGGCGATTTAGTCAGGGTTGCTTCTTAGCGAAGCCAAGGCCTCGGGCGAGCCGGAGATGTGTCCGCCGTTAAAAGGGGGGCCTCGGGCGAGACGGAAGTCCCTCGAGGTCGGCTGCCCTTGTCCGAGGCTAGGCTCGGGCGAAGCGTGATCGAGTCACTCGTATGGACTGATCCCTGACTTAATCGCACCCATCAGGCCTCTGCAGCTTTATGCTGATGGGGGTTACCAGCTGAGAATTAGGCGTCTTGAGGGTACCCCTAATTATGGTCCCCGACAAATTGTTACAAGGAGCTTGTGGATTTGATTAGCGAGGTTCTTCCTATGGGTCACAAGATGCCGAAAGACATGTACCAGTCCAAGAAATTGCTTGAAGGTCTTGGTATGAAGTATGAGAAGATTGATGTTTGCCAAGACAATTGTATGCTTTTTTGGAAGGAACATGGCAGAGAACAGAAATGCTTAAAATGTGGGAAGTCGAGGTACGTGGAGCTTGTAAATGAAGATGGGGAGAAGGTGGTGACAAAGGTTGCACATAAACAGCTTCGGTACATGCCTCTCACTCCTAGAGTGAAACGTTTGTTTCTCTCGAGGAAGACCGCTATGCACATGAGGTGGCATAAAGATTGTACAGACAGACAAGATAGGTTAATGGTGCACCCGTCAGATGGTGATGCATGGAAGGCTCTTGACAATTTTGATCCAGATTTTGCCAGCGATGCAAGAAACGTTCGTATCGGCTTGGCAACTGATGGTTTCACGCCGTTCAATATGACCCCTGCGTCGTATTCATGTTGGCCTGTCATTGCCATACCGTACAACCTTCCACCTGCTCTTTGCATGAAATATGAGTTTATGTTCCTATGTCTTGTTATACCTGGTCCTGAGCATCCTGGCGTACGCCTCAATGTGATGCTTCAACCACTGATTGAAGAGTTGAAGAAGCTATGGCAAGGTGTGGAAGCCTATGATTGCTTCAAGAAGCAGAAATTCAATCTTCGTGTTGCATATCTGTTCTCGGTTCATGATTTTATGGCGTATGGTATTTTCTCTGGATGGAGCGTGCATGGTAGATTGACGTGTCCTTATTGTGCTAAAGATACAGATTGTTTTCGTCTTAGTGCTGGTGGCAAGATATGTTACTTTGATTGCCATAGATGTTTTCTACCCTTCAATCACCCCTTCAGAAGGCAGAGAAAGGAATTTAGGAAGGGCACCATCGTCACGAAGGGACCGCCCAAGCAACGTAGTGGGATAAAAATTACAGAAGAGCATATGAAACTTGTCCTAGACGAGAGTGGGAAAAGGTATCAAGGTTTTGGTGAGGAGCATAACTGGACTCACATATGTAGCTTGTGGGAGCTTCCTTATGCTAAGTCATTGATTTTGATGCACAACATCGACGTCATGCATCAAGAGAGTAACTTTTGCCAAGCCCTCATAAATACATGCATGGATTTCCCTGATAAAACGAAAGACAATGACAAGGCACGCATGGACTTAGCAGTGATATGTGATCGTCCAACCCTAGTGCTTAGAGAAAACGGAGGCAAACCAAAAGCTAACTATTGTCTGAAATCTTGAGTTGTATGTACCAGGATGAGCAGCACACTGAGGAGCAGCACATTGAGGAGGAGCAGCACAATGAGGCTGAGCAGCACAATGAGGAGGTGGAGCACAATGAGGAGGTGGAGCACGGGACATGGGACCAGGCCGCACAGCATCACCAGCCATGGGACCAGTGGGACCACCAGAGAGAGCAGCAACAGGCGTGGGACCAGTGGGGCCAACAGGGCGAACCGGCTGACAACCCGATGGATGATGGCTCGGGAGGCTCTTCAGCGACACGCACACGTCGCTCAAGAAAAAGCCACTCAGTAAAGTCTCGTCACGCGATAGAGCGAGAGGCTGATAGGACTTTAATCATGCCACATGGAGATCAGTGAGTGTAATATATTAACTTATCTCATATAACTATTATGTGTATTATTAATGTTTTTGTGTAATGCAGGAATTGGGAGGACCTGTCCTTCGACGGCAAGGGACACCACACTCAGGTTAACCTTACGTTGGGTTCTCTTTGCCGCCTTCACTACCCTGGTATAGTGAAGGTGTCAAACGGTGATACCGAGGATGAGGTGCTTGTCAGTACCTGGGATGAGTACAAGTTTAAAAAGGAACGAAACCACACCGACAGACAGGGACTTGTGCGTAATGACTTTTGGGTATGAATTCTTTATTATTTTTGTTATGTTTCTTAATATGGTAAATCTATGACTTATACCATTGTATTTGTATTCTTTATGTTGTAGCTTCGATATCGGTTGCCTGACGGAGAGGATTACATGGGGCACGCTGAACGTGTCTTGCAAAACAATGCAAAGAAGCTGGTGAAGGATGCCATATACTATGCGAGAATTCAGGCTACAAACCTGTATTTTCAAAAGCATCCAGAAGAAGCAGGCCCCTTGAATAAAAAGGAAGGGTCCTCAAAGATATATTTGACTGAGGATCAATATCGTGAGGTTAGTATTCAATTTGTTTTACACTTTATATTTATTGTTGTGATTGATATAATATGTAACATTGTGTGTGTGCAGGTGATGGTTCCATGGATGGCGCCCGTGCCTAATGCGTACTATGCTTGGTGTCGATATTGGGCTTCCGAAGGCTTCCAGAAAGCGTCAGCGCATCACAGACAATGTCGAGGAACCAATCCTAACCACAAGTTTGGCGGTGATGACATGATACGAAAAGCTAAAAGAATGGTAAGTTTGATCTTTCTATGTCGATCAACAAATAATACGATTGCTTATGAATGTTTTTTGTTTATACAGGAAGCTACGAGTGGCCAAAAGCCTAGTGACATTGAGGTCTACCAGGAGGGCCACAAAGGACCAGACCCGAACAACCCTGACCAGCTCTGCAGCCAGACAGCCACGGATCGCTTGGTGAGTTTTGGCTCAAAAGTTCAAACGTTCAAAGTATATAAATTCCTGCATTTGTAAGGTTGTGAATGATGTATAGGCGGCATATGGGGAGGAGATGGTTCGTCGCCATGGCCCTGACATCGACTGGCGCCATGAACCGGCGGATCCCTCGGTGGTGTACGCAAGTGGTGGTGGCAAAGCGCATGGACGGTAAGCTCTAACTTATGAAATTATATGGTTGACACTAAATTGATTATACAGTAATCACATTTTTTGAATAACTTATAGATACGCACTCTTCGACGGATTTATTGACTCGTCGTCGGTGAGATCTCAGAGGACGGGTTCATCTTCCCGTAGCTCATGCTCTCGTCGACCGAACGAGCAGGAGTTGGAGATTATGAGGATGCGTGAAGAGATGAGACAACAACGCGAATTTATGGAGGCTTGCAATGCACATAACCAAGCGATGTATCAAGTGAGTACACATAATTCGAACTCTAAATTATTATATTTCAATACAACATCTTCGGTAGTAACACATATATGTTTAACAGTTAATGCAGCAACAGGGCATGACATCAAATTTTCCACCGCCACCACAATGGAGCCAATTTGCAAACACACCAGTTCCACCACCACAGTTCACCACCCCTCCGACACATATACCTGCACCTGGAGATAGGGTACGTTTGATAACTCTCCATTAATTTATACACTTGTATACTTTTTGATATTTGCATTTAACGTGTTGATATTTGCTAACTTGCATAGGTTACGCCTGAAGCGGGTGGCAGTGGGTCTGATCCAGCAGTAGGGACTGGATTTGTTGACTCGCTCTTCGCGTTCCCTCCTCCTGGTGGTGAAGGCGGCAGCGGTCAAAGCTCTAACCACCCAAGTGGTGGTTATCTCTAAACACTTAAACTTATGTTTGAAATGTCGTACTCGTTGGTGGATGTTATGTTCAATACTATGTCGTACTCGTTGTTTGATGTTGGTGGATGTTATGTTTGAATACTATGTCGTACACGTTGGTGGATGTTTTAATTATAAATACAAGTGTTTATGTCTAAATGCATGTGTTTGTGGATGTCGTATCTCTACATGTGTTTGTAATGTGGCTGTTATATGTGATTTATATTATGTTTGATATATGTTATGTGTGCAGAAATAGTGACATAATTTAGTGCTGTTTTTGTAGCAGTATACAGTAATTCCCGTTGGCCCAGTTAATTCCCGTCGGCTATGGTCGAACCGACGGGAATTAATTACTAACTCCCGTCGGCCCAGTTAATTCCCGTCGGCCACATAGGGCCGACGGGAATTAATTAATAACTCGCGTCGGCCTAGGGAACCGACGGGAATTAGCCTTAATTCTCGTCGGCCAGCAAAACCGACGGGAATTAGCCTTAATTCCCGTCGGCCACTATCTAGCCGACGGGAATTAATTATTCCCGTCGGCCGCCGACGGGGATAACCTTATCCCCGACAAGGGACGCCTGTCGGCCTGAAACCGACGGGAATAAGCCCTAAACCGACGGGAATGGTTTAGGGCTTATTCCCGTTGGTTTCAGGCTGACGGGAATTAAGTGAATTCCTATAGTGTTAATCTGCCTGTCATTATAAAATGATTAAAATATGATTTTTAATCAAGTCATAACTTAGATTAAAGTGAACAAAAATAGTTATATCTTTTCTCACATAATGTATATAAAATATTTTTTTGCTAGTTAGTCACCTAAACTACATGAAATCATATCTTTTTAACAGTAACTCCGATTTTAGTGAATCTCGAACCTACGATCTCATAGCAACGCGTAGAATATTATTACGTCGTTTGTTCACTTGGTTTGGTGTAATGTTACCATATACATTATTTGCTTGACTGTATGTATTTCTACGAGTACCAACGAGGTCACGAGAAACCTGAGACTAACTTGGTGAAGTACCTGGAATCTCAAGTCACAGGCAATCTGTGCCCTTGATTGCTCTTCTTTACCTAATAATGTTCTGTTAATCATAGTGACATGCTTAGGTTAATTTGAGGGGACCTAATAGGTTTCCCTAGTATTGTTTATCCCACACCTTGCAAACAAATGAACTATTGGGTAGATTTGCTATTGCTCTTCCTGGTTTTGGGATTAATGTTATATCTGAATTATGATCATGTTCCATTAATACTGTTGGTTTAATTATTGTTCATGATAAGATTATTGTATTAATTGGAACATGGAGCTTAACTTGAGATAACAGTGCTACCACAAGGATGGAATGGGACGCCCTTGGCCAAGTAATTAGGAAAGCTAGGGAGAGATTACCTTACCCGAAAGGGGTAGAATATAGGGAGGTCCTTAGGTCGAACTGTCTGTAAAGCTTTTCGGATGAGGGATTCCTATGCTTCCTTCTTGAATCCGTAGGGGGTTTTCTCGAACTAGTGGAACTTTAGAAAGGCCTCGTAGTGCTACCCTGCCTCGTCTCCTCGGTAGAGATGAATGGGAAGTCACGATCCCTTAGCAAATGGGTAACACAACTTGTGGGTAAAGGTGTGCAACCTCTGCACAGTGTAAAACTGGTATATCAGCCATGCTCACGGTCAAGAGCGACTCAGGACTCTTGCATGATTAACTTATGGAATTAAACTTACTCTATCATATGCATTGCATTATGGATTTTATTATTATTTTGATCTCTGATTTATTTAGGTTGGTATCTACTTATACTTAATAACTGCTAATAAAACTTTGACCAACTTTAAAAGCAACGCTCATCTTTAACCATCTTCTTTGGTAAGCTTTACACTTCACATGAGCCCCACCATAAGTGAGCTCATGCACATTATTCCCCACAACTTGTTGAGCAATGAACGTATGTGAGCTCACCCTTAATATACTCACATCCCCCAGGTTAAGGACATGTACCGCAAGATGAGGAGCATGAAGGATGTCACGATGAGTTCGTGAGAGGTCTAGGTCGTCGTCTCCCATTCAACTATGGTTGCTGGATCATTATCTTCGTATGATGTAATTATTTAATTATTTTGTATAGAACTCTTATTTCATAGTAAAGATGTGACATTCGTTTATGTACTATGAGTCATCATATGTGTGAGACTTGATCCTAGCACACATTTGAGACGCACCCGGGTTTGCCCCTTAAATAAAGGTGTGACAAGAAATTTGATATCCTAGTCACTTGCAAGTACAAGATGGTGTCAAATCAGTGGTCATAAGGCTTCTGATATGATTGTCTTAGGCTAATTACGCTGACTGAGTTTTCTCAGAATAACCCATCTATTTATTATCTAACCTTATCCATAGTGGCTGGTGGCAACCCACTGACTCTTGGGATGTGAGGCTCAGGTGGTCGGGTATCGTTATGTTGGTCTTCTACCCAAGGACAATTGTTGGCGGCATTCGGTACACGAGTGTGGTGTGAGGTGAACCTCTCTAGCTCTCTAGGGGCCAAAAAATATTCGGCCCCATGCATGGGTGGTGGCTCGTTGCGGCTTTGATGTGGCATAGGTAAAAAGGGGTAGTGCTGTTACGGTGCGTGGAAAAACTAAGCATTGTACATAGCAACCTATTTTAGATACGTAAACCTGAACGGTCCGGCCTAAGATGCCAGACGGTCTAAGATGGGACTAGATGATTCGTGGCTGTGCCCGTACTATCCTGTTAGGATCTACATCGCCGACCTGTCATACTATGGACTCGGTGTGGCAGTGGACAATTCGACATGAGGGACCAGATGGTCCACGTTAGGGGCAAACGATCCGAGACCGTACTCGGACTATCTAGCCATGCTTAGTGTCGCCGGTTTGTCGTGTAGTGAATGTGGTGAAAGGGAAATGTGCCTTTGGGCCATTTCTAAGTATTTTGGTGATTTAGTGTCCAACACAAGTGCCTAAGTGTTGATCTATGCAAAGTGGTGGACAAAGTGCAAATCAAGTCAAAAGGTATGTTTCTAGACTTAGTACATTGTTTTATGGACTGATGTATTGTGTCTTAGTGCTGGAAACAGGAGAAATCAAATTGGAAAAGAGATGGCTTTGTTCAGCCAAAGTCTGCTCAGTTTGGGTGCACCGGACTGTCCGGTGGTGCACCAGACAGTGTACGGTGCGCCAGGCAGACTCAGGCAAACTTGCTGCTCTCGGGAAGTAATCAACGACGTACGGCTAAAATTCACCGGACTGTCCGGTGTGCACCGGACTGTCCGGTGAGCCAACGGTCGGCCAGGCCAACGGTCATCTGCGCGAGACACGTGGCCGAGCCAACGGTCGGGAGGGGGCACCGGACTGTCCGGTGTGCACCGGACAGTGTCCGGTGCTCCAACGGCTCCCAGGCGCCAACGGTCGGCTACGCCACAGAAGGAAAGAAATCCGCACCGGACAGTGTCCGGTGGTGCACCGGACTGTCGGGTGCGCCAGACGACAGAAGGCAAGAATTGCCTTCCCAGATTGCTCTCAACGGCTCCTAGCTACCTGATAGTCGCCTAGAGGGGGGGTGAATAGGGCGAAACTGAAATTTACAAATATAAACACAACTACAAGCCGGGTTAGCGTTAGAAATAAAAACGAGTCCGCGAGAGAGGGTGCAAAACAAATCTCAAGCAAATAAGGAGTGTGACACAAGGATTTGTTTTACCGAGGTTCGGTTCTCACAAACCTACTCCCCGTTGAGGTGGTCACAAAGACCTTGTCTCTTTCAACCCTTTCCCTCTCTCAAACGGTCCTTCCGACCGAGTGAGCTTCTCTTCTCAAATCAAAACCGGGAACAAAACTTCCCCGCAAGGGCCACCACACAATTGGTGCATCTTGCCTTGATTACCATGGAGTTTTGATCACAAGAACAAGTGAGAAAGAAAAGAAGCAATCCAAGCGCAAGAGCTCAAAAGAACACGGCAAATCTCTCTCGCTAATCACTAAAGCCTTGTGTGGAATTGGAGAGGATTTGATCTCTTTGGTGTGTCTAGAATTGAATGCCTAGCTCTTCTAAGTGGTTGAGAAGTGGAAAACTTGGATGCAATGAATGGTGGGTGGTTGGGGGTATTTATAGCCCCAACCACCAAACTAGCCGTTTGGTGGGCTGACTGTCGTATGGTGCACCGGACAGTCCGGTGTACACCGGACATGTCCGGTGCGCCAGCCACGTCACCAAACCCGTTGGGATTCGACCGTTGGAGCACTGTCTTCTGGGCCCGCCTGGATGTCCGGTGGCGCACCGGACATGTACTGTAGAGTGTCCGGTGCGCCACTACGCGCGTGCCTGACTTCTGCGCGCTTCTGGCGCGCATTAAATGCGCCTGCAGGTGACCGTTGGCGCGAAGTAGTCGTTGCTCTGCTGGTTCACCGGACAGTCCGGTGTACACCGGACATGTCCGGTGAATTATAGCGGAGCAGCCGCTCTGGTTTCCCGAACCTGGCGAGTTCCTGAGGCCGCTCTTCCTTGGAGCACCGGACACTGTCCGGTGTACACCGGACAGTCCGATGAATTATAGCGGAGTGCCTCTGGAAATTCCCGAAGGTGACAAGTTTGAGTTGGAGTCCTCTTGTGCACCGGACACTGTCCGGTGTACACCGGACAGTCCGGTGCCCCAGACCAGAGGTGCCTTCGGTTGTCCCTTTGCTCCTTTGTTGAATCCAATACTTGATCTTTTTATTGGCTAAGTGTGAACCTTTTACACCTGTATAACTTATACACTAGAGCAAACTAGTTAGTCCAATTATTTGTGTTGGGCAATTCAACCACCAAAATAGATTAGGAAAATAGGTGTAAGCCTAATTCCCTTTCAATCTCCCCCTTTTTGGTGATTGATGCCAACACAAACCAAAGCAAGTATAGAAATGCATAATTGAACTAGTTTGCATAATGTAAGTGCAAAGGTTGCTTGGAATTGAGCCAATATAAATTCTTACAAGATATGCATGGATTGTTTCTTTGTTTTTAACGTTTTGGACCACGCTTGCACCACATGTTTTGTTTTTGCAAATTCTTTTGTAAATCCTTTTCAAGGTTCTTTTGCAAATAGTCAAAGGTAAATGAATAAGATTTTGCACAGCACTTTCAAGATTTGAATTTTTTCTCCCCCTGTTTCAAATGCTTTTCCTTTGACTAAACAAAACTCCCCCTAAATGAGATCCTCCTCTTAGTGTTCAAGAGGGTTTTGATATATCATTTTGAAATACTACTTTCTCCCCTTTTTAACACAATAAGATACCAATTTGAAAATCTCCAATTTTAAAATTAGGTGGTGGTGCGGTCCTTTTGCTTTGGGCTCATACTTTCTCCCCCTTTGGCATGAATCGCCAAAAAACGGAATCATTAGAGCCCTTCTATTACTCTCTCTCCCTTTGGTCATAAATAAATGAGTGAGGATTATACCAAGGATGGAGTCCTTTTGCTTTTAACTCTCCCCAAAAAAAAGATGGAGAGATGCGCGGAGTGATGGCGAAGGATGAGTTACGGAGTGGAAGCCTTTGTCTTCGCCGAAGACTTCAATTCCCTTTCAATATACCTATGACTTGGTTTGAAATAGACTTGAAAACACATTAGTCATAGCACATGAAAGAGACATGATCAAAGGTATATAAATGAGCTATGTGTGCAAATCAACAAAAGAAGTTCCTAGAATCAAGAATATTTAGCTCATGCCTAAGTTTGTTAAAAGTTTGTTCATCAAGAGGCTTGGTAAAGATATCGGCTAATTGATCTTTAGTATTAATGTAAGAAATCTCGATATCTCCCTTTTGTTGGTGATCCCTAAGAAAATGATACCGAATGGCTATGTGTTAAGTGCGGCTATGCTCGACGGGATTATCCGCCATCTTGATTGCACTCTCATTATCACATAGCAAAGGGACTTTGGTTAATTTGTAACCGTAGTCCCGCAGGGTTTGCCTCATCCAAAGTAGTTGCGCGCAATAATGGCCTGTGGCAATGTACTCGGCTTCGGCGGTGGAAAGAGCGACCGAATTTTGCTTCTTTGAAGCCCAAGACACCAAGGATCTTCCCAAGAACTGGTAAGTCCCCAATGTGCTCTTCCTATTGATTTTACACCCCGCCCAATCGGCATCCGAATAACCAATCAAATCAAAAGTGGATCCCCTAGGATACCAAAGCCCAAACTTAGGAGTGTAAGCCAAATATCTCAAGATTCGTTTTACGGCCGTAAGGTGAGCTTCCTTAGGGTCGGCTTGGAATCTTGCACACATGCATACGGAAAGCATAATATCCGGTCGAGATGCACATAAATAGAGTAAGGATCCTATCATCGACCTTTGATCCATGGGCTTGGCATCCTTCATTCCAAACTTGCTTAGAATATCTTGAGTATACTTCGTTTGGCTTAGAAAGGTGCCCTCTTGGAGTTGCTTCACTTGAAATCCTAAGAAATATTTCAACTCCCCCATCATAGACATCTCGAACTTTTGTGTCATGATCCTACTAAATTCTTCACATGTAGACTCGTTAGTAGACCCAAATATAATATCATCAACATAAATTTGGCATACAAACAAGTCATTTTCAAGTGTTTTGGTAAAGAGTGTAGGATCGGCCTTTCCGACTTTGAAGCCATTAGTGATAAGAAAATCTCTAAGGCATTCATACCATGCTCTTGGGGCTTGCTTGAGCCCATAAAGCGCCTTAGAGAGTTTATACACATGGTTAGGGTACTCACTATCTTCAAAGCCGGGAGGTTGCTCAACATAGACCTCTTCCTTGATTGGTCCATTGAGGAAGGCACTCTTCACGTCCATTTGGTGAAGCTTGAAGCCATGGTAAGTAGCATAGGCCAATAATATACGAATTGACTCAAGCCTAGCTACGGGTGCATAGGTTTCACCGAAATCCAAACCTTCGACTTGGGAGTATCCCTTGGCCACAAGTCGAGCTTTGTTCCTTGTCACCACACCATGCTCATCTTGCTTGTTGCGGAACACCCATTTGGTTCCTACAACATTTTGGTTAGGACGTGGAACTAAATGCCATACCTCATTCCTAGTGAAGTTGTTGAGCTCCTCTTGCATCGCCACCACCCAATCCGAATCTTGAAGTGCTTCCTCTATCCTGTGTGGCTCAATAGAGGAGACAAACGAGTAATGTTCACAAAAATGTGCAACACGAGATCTAGTGGTTACCCCCTTATGAATGTCGCCGAGGATGGTGTCGACGGGGTGATCTCGTTGGATTGCTTGGTGGACTCTTGGGTGTGGCCGCCTTTGTTCTTCATCCTCCTTGTCTTGATCATTTGCATCTCCCCCTTGATCATTGCTGTCATCTTGGGGTGGCTCATTTGCTTGATCTTCTCCTTCATCAACTTGAGCCTCATCCTCATTTTGAGTTGGTGGAGATGCTTGCGTGGAGGAGGACGGTTGATCTTGTGCATTTGGAGGCTCTTCGGATTCCTTAGGACACACATCCCCAATGGACATGTTCCTTAGCGCGATGCATGGAGCCTCTTCATTACCTATCTCATCAAGATCAACTTGCTCTACTTGAGAGCCGTTAGTCTCATCAAACACAACATCACAAGAAACTTCAACTTGTCCAGTGGACTTGTTAAAGACTCTATATGCCCTTGTGTTTGAATCATATCCAAGTAAAAAGCCTTCTACAGTCTTAGGAGCAAATTTAGATTTTCTACCTCTTTTAACAAGAATAAAGCATTTGCTACCAAAGACTCTAAAATATGAAATATTGGGCTTTTTACCAGTTAGTTCATATGATGTCTTCTTGAGGATTCGGTGTAGATATAACCGGTTGATGGCGTAGCAGGCGGTGTTGACCGCCTCGGCCCAAAACCGATCCGAAGTCTTGTATTCATCAAGCATGGTCCTTGTCATGTCCAATAGAGTTCGATTCTTCCTCTCCACTACACCATTTTGTTGTGGCATGTAGGGAGAAGAGAACTCATGCTTGATGCCCTCTTCCTCAAGAAAGCCTTCGATTTGAGAGTTCTTGAACTCCGTCCCGTTGTCGCTTCTAATTTTCTTGATCCTTAAGCCGAACTCGTTTTGAGCCCGTCTCAAGAATCCCTTTAAGGTCTCTTGGATTTGAGATTTTTCCTGTAAAAAGAACACCCAAGTGAAGCGAGAATAATCATCCACTATTACAAGACAATACTTACTCCCGCCGATGCTTATGTAAGCGATCGGGCCGAATAGATCCATGTGGAGTAGCTCAAGTGGCCTGTCGGTCGTCATGATGTTCTTGTGTGGATGATGGGTACCAACTTGCTTTCCTGCTTGGCATGCGCTACAAACCCTGTCTTTCTCAAAATGAACATTGGTTAGTCCTAAAATGTGCTCTCCCTTTAGAAGCTTATGAAGATTCTTCATCCCAACATGAGCTAGTCGGCGGTGCCAGAGCCAACCCATGTTAGTCTTAGCAATTAAGCATGTGTCGAGTTCAGCTCTATCGAAATTTACTAAGTATAGCTGACCCTCTAACACACCCTTAAATGCTATTGAATCATCACTTCTTCTAAAGACAGTGACATCTACATCAGTAAAGAGACAGTTGTAGCCCATTTTGCATAATTGAGATACAGAAAGCAAATTGTAATCTAATGAATCTACAAGAAAAACATTGGAAATAGAATGGTCAGGAGATATAGCAATTTTACCCAATCCTTTGACCAAACCTTGGTTTCCATCCCCGAATGTGATTGCTCGTTGGGGATCCTGGTTTTTCTCATAGGAGGAGAACATCTTTTTCTCCCCTGTCATATGGTTTGTGCACCCGCTGTCGAGTATCCAACTTGAGCCCCCGGATGCATAAACCTACAAAACAATTTTAGTTCTTGACTTTAGGTACCCAAACGGTTTTGGGTCCTTTGGCATTAGAAACGAGAACTTTGGGTACCCAAACACAAGTCTTTGACTCCTTGTGTTTGCCCCCAGCAAACTTGGCAACTACCTTGCCGGATTTGTTAGTTAAAACATAAGATGCATCAAAAGTTTTTAAAAAAACTATGTTCATTTGATGCACTAGGAGTCTTCTTCTTAGGCAACTTAGCACGGGTTAGTTGCCTAGAGCTAGATGTCTCACCCTTATACATAAAAGAATGGTTAGGGCTAGAGTGAGACTTCCTAGAATGAATTCTCCTAATTTTGTCCTCGGGATAACCGGCAGGGTATAAAATGTAACCCTCGTTATCCTGAGGCATGGGAGCCTTGCCCTTAACAAAGTTGGACAATTTCTTAGGAGGGGCACTAAGTTTGACATTGCCTCCCTGTTGGAAGCCAATGCCATCCCTAATGCCAGGGCGTCTCCCACTATAGAGCATACTTCTAGCAAATTTAAATTTTTCATTTTCTAAGTTATGCTCGGCAATTTTGGCATCTAGTTTTGCTATTTGATCATTTTGTTGTTTAATTAAAGACATGTGATCATGAATAGCATTAATATCAACATCTCTACATCTAGTACAAATAGAAGTGTGCTCAATAGTAGATGTAGAGGGTTTGCAAGATTTTAATTCTACAACCTTAGCATGTAACATATCATTCTTAGTTCTAAGGTCGGAAATAGTAGCATTGCAAACATCAAAATCTTTAGCCTTAGCAAGCAATTTTGCATTTTCATTTCTAAGGCTAGCAAGCGAAATGTTCAATTCTTCAATCCTAGCAAGTAAATCATCATTATCATCTCTAGAATTGGAAGTTGAAACATTACAAACATGAGAATCAACCTTAGCTAATAAATTAGCATTTTCATTTCTAAGGTTGGCAATAGTGTCATGGCATGTGCTTAGCTCACTAGATAGTTTTTGACATTTTTCTATTTCTAGAGCATAAGCATTTTTAACCTTAACATGTTTCTTATTTTCCTTAATTAGGAAGTCCTCTTGGGAATCCAAAAGGTCATGCTTTTCATGAATAGCGCTAATTAATTCATTTAATTTTTCCTTTTGTTCCATCTTAAGGTTGGCAAAAAGGGTACGCAAGTTATCCTCCTCATCACTAGCATTATCATCACTAGAAGACTCATATTTAGTGGATGATTTGGATTTAACCTTCTTCCTCTTGCCGTCCTTTGCCATGAGGCACTTGTGGCCGACGTTGGGGAAGAGGAGTCCCTTGGTGACGGCGATGTTGGCGGCGTCCTCGTCGTCGGAGGAGTCGGTGGAGCTCTCGTCGGAGTCCCACTCGCGGCACATGTGGGCATCGCCGCCCCTCTTCTTGTGGTACCTCCTCTTTTCTCTCCTCTTGCCCTTCTTGTCGTTATCCCTGTCACTGTCACTTGATAATGGACATTTAGCAATAAAGTGACCGGGCTTACCACACTTGTAGCAAACCTTCTTGGAACGGGATTTGTAATCCTTCCCCTTCCGTTGCTTGAGGATTTGGCAAAAGCTTTTGATGATTAAAGCCATCTCCTCATTGTCAAGCTTTGATGCGTCGATTGGTTGTCTACTTGGTGTAGACTCCTCCTTCTTCTCCTCCGTCGCCTTGAATGCCACCGATTGTGCTTCGGATGTGGAGGGATCATCAAGCTCGTTGATCTTCTTTGAGCCCTTGATCATACATTCAAAGCTCACAAAATTCCCGATAACTTCCTCGGGAGTCATTAGTGTGTATCTAGGATTACCACGAATTAATTGAACTTGAGTGGGGTTAAGGAAGATGAGTGATCTAAGAATAACCTTAACCACCTCGTGGTCATCCCATTTCTTGCTCCCGAGGTTGCGCACTTGGTTCACCAAGGTTTTGAGCCGGTTGTACATGTCTTGTGGCTCCTCCCCTTGGCGAAGACGGAAGCGACCGAGCTCCCCCTCGATCGTTTCCCGCTTGGTGATCTTGGTGAGTTCATCACCCTCGTGCGCGGTCTTGAGTAAGTCCCAAATCTCCTTCGCACTCTTCAACCCTTGCACCTTGTTATATTCCTCTCTACTTAGAGAGGCAAGGAGTATGGTTGTGGCTTGGGAGTTGAAGTGCTCGATTTGGGCCACCTCATCCGCATCATAGTCTTCATCCCCTACGGATGGTACCTGTGCACCAAACTCAACAACATCCCATATACTTTTGTGGAGCGAGGTTAGATGAAATCGCATTAAATCACTCCACCTAGCGTAATCTTCACCATCAAAAGTTGGTGGTTTGCCTAATGGGACGAAAAGTAAAGGTGTATGTTTAGAAATGCGAGGGTAGCGTAGGGGAATCTTACTATACTTCTTACGCTCTTGGCGCTTAGAAGTGACGGACGCCGCGTCGGAGCCGGAGGTGGATGCCGATGAAGAATCGGTCTCGTAGTAGACCACCTTCCTCATCCTCTTTTTCTTGTCCCCACTCCGATGCGGCTTGTGGGAAGAGGATTTCTCCTTCTTCTCCTTGTGGTGTGAAGAAGATTTCTTCTCCTTCCCTTTGGAGGAATCCTTCTTCTTCTCCTTTCTCTTGATGCAGGACTCTTTCGATGAAGTGCTCCCGTGGCTTGTAGTGGGCTTTTCGTCGGTCTCCATCTCCTTCTTGGCGTGATCTCCCGACATCACTTCGAGCGGTTAGGCTCTAATGAAGCACCGGCCTCTGATACCAATTGATAGTCACCTAGAGGGGGGGTGAATAGGGCGAAACTGAAATTTACAAATATAAACACAACTACAAGCCGGGTTAGCGTGAGAAATAAAAACGAGTCCGCGAGAGAGGGTGCAAAACAAATCTCAAGCAAATAAGAAGTGTGACACAAGGATTTGTTTTACCGAGGTTCGGTTCTCGCAAACCTACTCCCCGTTGAGGTGGTCACAAAGACCGGGTCTCTTTCAACCCTTTCCCTCTCTCAAACGGTCCTACCGACCGAGTGAGCTTCTCTTCTCAAATCAAAACCAGGAACAAAACTTCCCCGCAAGGGCCACCACACAATTGGTGCCTCTTGCCTTGATTACAATGGAGTTTTGATCACAAGAACAAGTGAGAAAGAAAAGAAGCAATCCAAGCGCAAGAGCTCAAAAGAACACGACAAATCTCTCTCGCTAATCACTAAAGCCTTGTGTGGAATTGGAGAGGATTTGATCTCTTTGGTGTGTCTAGAATTGAATGCCTAGCTCTTGTAAGTGGTTGAGAAGTGGAAAACTTGGATGCAATGAATGGTGGGTGGTTGGGGGTATTTATAGCCCCAACCACCAAACTAGCCGTTTGGTGGGCTGACTGTCGTATGGTGCACCGGACAGTCCGGTGTGCCAGCCACGTCACCAAACCCGTTGGGATTCGACCGTTGGAGCACTGTCTTCTGGGCCCGCCTGGATGTCCGGTGACGCACCGGACATGTACTGTAGAGTGTCCGGTGCGCCACTACGCGCGTGCCTGACTTCTGCGCGCTTCTGGCGCGCATTAAATGCGCCTGCAGGTGACTGTTGGCGCGAAGTAGTCGTTGCTCTGCTGGTTCACCGGACAGTCCAGTGTACACCGGACATGTCCGGTGAATTATAGCGGAGCAGCCGCTCTGGTTTCCTGAAGCTGGCGAGTTCCTGAGGTCGCTCTTCCTTGGAGCACCGGACACTGTCCGGTGTACACCGGACAGTCCGGTGAATTATAGCGGAGTGCCTCTGGAAATTCCCGAAGGTGACGAGTTTGAGTTGGAGTCCTCTGGTGCACCGGACACTGTCCGGTGGTGCACTGGACACTGTCCGGTGTACACCGGACAGTCCGGTGCCCCAGACCAGAGGTGCCTTCGGTTGTCCCTTTGCTCCTTTGTTGAATCCAATACTTGATCTTTTTATTGGCTAAGTGTGAACCTTTTACACCTGTATAACTTATACACTAGAGCAAACTAGTTAGTCCAATTATTTGTGTTGGGCAATTCAACCACCAAAATAGATTAGGAAAATAGGTGTAAGCCTAATTCCCTTTCACTACCTTGGGGCTATAAAAGGGACCCCTAGGCGCATGGAGGAGAATACCAAGCATCCTTTGAGCATTGTTGATCACTCACACTCCATTATTGCGCACTTGTTCGACATTCTTAGTGATTTGAGCTCCGTTCTAGTGTGAAACTTGTGATAGTCTCTTGAGCTCAAGTCTGGGTCTTGTGTGTGCGTATTTGCTGTGATCTTTGTGTCTTGTGTGAGTTGCTCATCCCTCCCTTACTCTGTGCTTCTTTGTGAATTTCAAGTGTAAGGGCGAGAGGCTCCAAAGTGTGGAGATTCCTCGCAAACGGGATATAGTAAAGCAAGCAAAACATCATGGTATTCAAGTGGGTCTTTGGACCGCTTGAGAGGGGTTGATTGCAACCCTCGTCCGTTGGGACGCCACAACGTGGAGTAGGCAAGCGTTGGTCTTGGCCGAACCACGGGATAAACCACTGTGCCATCTCTGTGATTGATCTCTTGTGGTTATTGTGTTTTGTTGAGACTCCTCTCTAGCCACTTGGCATTATTGTGCTAACGCCTAATCAAGTTTTTGTGGATTAAGTATCAAAGTTCACAGGATCACCTATTCACCCCCCCCTCTAGGTGCTCTCAATTGGTATCGGAGTCGTTCTCTTCAAGAAAGGGACTAACCGCCCGAAGAGATGGATCCTAAGGGTAAGGGGATTGTGATCAATGATAAGGAAAAGGAGTCCTTCGTCAACGAGCCCAAAGATGACAAGCCTACCGACTCAGGCTCGGGCCACAAACAAAGAGATGGGAAGAAGAAGAAGAAGACAAGGCGCATCAAGGAGATCGTCTACTACGACGACAGCGATGAGTCCTCTTCTTCCCAAAAGGACAACGACGACAACGACTACGACAAAAGAAAGACGGTTAATTCGAACTTTTCTTTCGATTACTCTCGTATTCCGCATAGCTCAAATGCACATTTGCTTTCCATCCCTCTTGGCAAACCTCCACACTTTGATGGGGAGGACTACGGATTTTGGAGCCACAAAATGCGTAGTCACCTGTTCTCTCTCCATCCGAGCATATGGGAGATTGTGGAAAGTGGAATGAAATTTGATAGCTCGGATAGTCCTATGTTTATCAATGAACAAATTCATAGAAATGCACAAGCTACTACTATGTTGTTAGCCTCTTTGTGCAGGGACGAGTATCATAAGGTGAGCGGCTTGGACAATGCCAAGCAGATCTGGGACACCCTCAGGATCTCACATGAGGGGAACGACGTCGCCTTACTCACCAAAATGGAGTTGGTGGAGGGCGAGCTTGGAAGATTCGCGATGATCAGGGGAGAGGAGCCAACCCAAACATACAACCGGCTCAAGACCCTCATCAACAAAATAAGGAGCTACGGAAGCACACGATGGACGGACCACGACGTCGTTCGTCTAATGCTAAGGTCCTTTACTGTACTTGATCCACATTTGGTGAACAATATCCGTGAAAATCCTAGGTACACCAAGATGTCGCCCGAAGAAGTTCTTGGGAAATTTGTAAGCGGGCGAATGATGATCAAGGAGGCGAGATATGTCGACGATGCGTTGAACGGTCCAATCCATGAGCCTCAACCCATTGCTCTCAAGGCAACAAGGAGCAAGGAGATGCTACCTAGCAAGGTGGCGCAAGTTGAGGCGGCCGGGCTCAATGATGAAGAGATGGCCCTCATCATCAAACGCTTCAAGACGGCGCTAAAGGGTCGCAAGGGGCAGCCAAGCAAGACCAAGATAAAGGGGAAGCGCTCATGCTTCAAATGTGGTAAGGTTGCTCATTTTATTGCTAACTGTCCCGATAATGATAGTGACCAGGAACAAGGGAACAAGAGGGAGAAGAAGAAGAACTATAAGAAGGCAAAAGGCGAGGCACATCTTGGCAAGGAGTGGGACTCGGATTGTTCGTCGTCCGACTCCGACAATGAAGGACTCGCCGCCACTGCCTTCAACAAGTCATCCCTCTTCCCCAACGAGCATCACACTTGCCTCATGGCAAGGGTAAAGAAGGTAAGCGCTCGTAACACTAGTACTTATGCTTCTTCAAGTGAGGATGAGTCTAGTGATGATGATGAAATAGATTATTCATGTTTATTCAAGGGTCTAGATAGAACCAAGGTGGATAAAATGAATGAATTGATTGATGCTTTGAATGATAAGAATAGATTGCTAGAAAAGCAAGAGGATCTCTTATATGATGAACATGATAAGTTTGTAGAAGCTCAAAAATCCCTTGCTTTATAAATAAAGAGGAATGAAATGCTTTCTTGTGAATTGTCTACATGCCATGACTCCATTTCTAGTTTAAAAAGCATAAACGATGACTTGAATGCTAAGTTAGAAATAGCTAATAAATCAACATCTTGTGTAGAACATGTTGTGGTTTGCACTAGGTGTAAAGATTTTAATGTTGATGCTTGTAGTGAACACCTAGTTTCAATTTCTAAATTGAATGATGAAGTGGCTAGTCTTAATGCCCAACTTAAGACTAGCAAAAGCGAATTTGATAAGTTAAAATTTGCAAGGGATGCCTACACGATTGGTAGACACCCCTCAATTAAGGATGGACTTGGTTTCAAGAGGGAAGCCAAGAACTTAACAAGCCATAAGGCTCCCATTCCCGCCAAGGAGAAAGGGAAGGCCTCTATGGCTAGTAGTGCTAAAAAGAACCATGCTTTTATGTATCATGATAGGAGACATGCTAGAAATGCAAATAGAAGTTATGATGCTTTTGATTCACATGTTTATGATTCATATGCTATGTTTGCTTCTAGTTCTTCCTGTATGCATGGTAGAAATGTGCCTAGGAGAAATGGTGTTAATGTTCCTAGGAAAATTAATGAACCTTCTACCATATATCATGCTTTAAATGCTTCCTTTGCCATTTGTAGAAAGGATAGGAAGATAGTTGCTAGAAAATTAAGGGCAAAATGCAAGGGAGACAAAACTTGCATCTGGATCCCTAAGACAATTGTGACTAACCTTGTAGGACCCAACAAGAGTTGGGTACCTAAGACCCAAGCCTAAATCTGCCTTGCAGGTTTATGCATCCGGGGGTTCAAGCTGGATTATCGACAGCGGATGCACAAACCATATGACGGGGGAGAAGAAGATGTTCACCTCCTACGTCAAAAACAAGGATTCCCAAGATTCAATAATCTTCGGTGATGGGAATCAAGGCAAGGTAAAAGGGTTAGGTAAAATTGCTATTTCATCCGAGCACTCTATATCTAATGTGTTTTTAGTTGAGTCTCTTGGATATAATTTGTTATCTGTTAGTCAATTATGCAATATGGGATATAATTGTCTATTCACAAATGTAGATGTGTCTGTCTTTAGAAGAAGTGATGGTTCACTAGCTTTTAAGGGTGTATTAGACGGCAAACTTTACTTAGTTGATATTGCAAAAGAGGAGGCCAGTCTAGATGCATGCTTAATTGCTAAGACTAGCATGGGCTCGCTGCGGCATCGCCGCTTAGCACATGTGGGGATGAAGAACCTTCACAAGCTTCTAAAGGGAGAACACGTGATAGGTTTAACTAATGTGCAATTCGAAAAAGATAGACCTTGTGCAGCTTGTCAAGCAGGCAAACAGGTGGGAAGCTCTCATCACACCAAAAATGTGATGACCACATCAAGACCTTTGGAGATGCTTCATATGGACCTCTTCGGACCCGTCGCCTATCTAAGTATAGGAGGAAGTAAGTATGGCCTTGTTATAGTTGATGACTTTTCCCGCTTCACTTGGGTATTCTTTTTGCAGGATAAATCTGAAACCCAAGGGACCCTCAAGCGCTTTCTAAGGAGAGCTCAAAACGAGTTTGAGCTCAAGGTGAAAAAGATAAGGAGCGACAATGGGTCCGAGTTCAAGAACCTTCAAGTGGAGGAGTACCTTGAGGAGGAAGGGATCAAGCACGAGTTCTCCGCTCCCTACACACCACAGCAAAATGGTGTGGTAGAGAGGAAGAACAGGACGCTTATAGACATGGCAAGGACGATGCTTGGAGAGTTCAAGACCCCCGAGCGCTTTTGGTCGGAAGCCGTGAACACGGCTTGCCACGCCATCAACAGGGTCTACCTTCATCGCCTCCTCAAGAAGACGTCGTATGAGCTGCTAACCGGTAACAAACCCAATGTTTCGTATTTTCGAGTTTTTGGGAGTAAATGCTACACTCTAGTGAAGAAGGGTAGGAATTCCAAATTTGCTCCCAAAGCCGTAGAAGGGTTTTTGTTAGGATATGACTCAAATACAAAGGCGTATAAAGTCTTCAACAAATCATCGGGTTTGGTTGAAGTCTCTAGCGACGTTGTATTTGATGAGACTAATGGCTCTCCAAGAGAGCAAGTTGATGATTTTGATGATGTAGATGAAGAAGAAGTTCCAACGGCCGCAATACGCACCATGGCGATTGGAGATGTGCGACCACTGGAACAAAAGGAGCAAGATCAACCTTCTTCCTCAATAATGGTGCATCCCCCAACTCAAGTTGATGAACAAGTTCATCAAGAGGAGGCCTGTGATCAAGGGGGAGCACAAGATGATCAATTAATGGAGGAAGAAGCACAACCAGCACCTCCAACTCAAGTCCGAGCGATGATTCAAAGGGATCATCCCGTTGACCAAATTTTGGGTGACATTAGCAAGGGAGTAACTACTCGATCTCGATTAGTTAATTTTTGTGAGCACTACTCCTTTGTCTCTTCTATTGAGCCTTTCAGGGTAGAAGAGGCCTTGCTAGATCCGGACTGGGTGTTGGCCATGCAAGAGGAGCTCAACAACTTCAAGAGGAATGAAGTTTGGACACTGGTGCCTCGTCTTAAGCAAAATGTTGTGGGAACCAAGTGGGTGTTCCACAACAAACAAGATGAGCACGGAGTAGTGACAAGGAACAAGGCACGACTTGTGGCAAAAGGTTATGCCCAAGTCGCAGGTTTGGACTTTGAGGAGATGTTTGCTCCTGTGGCTAGGCTAGAATCCATTCGTATTTTGCTAGCATATGCCGCTCACCATTCTTTCAGGTTGTTCCAAATGGATGTGAAGAGCGCTTTCCTCAACGGGCCAATCAAGGAAGAGGTGTACGTGGAGCAACCCCCTGGCTTCGAGGATGAATGGTACCCCGACCACGTGTGTAAGCTCTCTAAGGCGCTCTATGGACTTAAGCAAGCCCCAAGAGCATGGTATGAATGCCTTAGAGACTTTTTAATTGCTAATGCTTTCAAGGTTGGGAAAGTCGATCCAACTCTTTTTACTAAGACTTGTGATGGTGATCTTTTTGTGTGCCAAATTTATGTCGATGACATAATATTTGGTTATACTAACCAAAAGTCTTGTGAAGAGTTTAGCAGGGTGATGACTCAGAAATTCGAGATGTCGATGATGGGCGAGTTAAGCTACTTCCTTGGGTTCCAAGTGAACCAACTCAAGGATGGGACCTTCATCTCCCAAACGAAGTACACGCAAGACTTGATCAAGCGGTTTGGGATGAAGGACGCCAAGCCCGCAAAGACTCCAATGGGAACCGATGGACACACCGACCTCAACAAAGGAGGTAAGTCCGTTGATCAAAAGGCATACCGGTCCATGATAGGATCTTTACTTTATTTATGTGCTAGTAGACCGGATATTATGCTTAGTGTATGCATGTGTGCTAGATTTCAATCCGATCCAAGGGAATGTCACTTAGTGGCGGTGAAGCGAATTCTTAGATATTTAGTCGCTACGCCTTGCTTCGGGATCTGGTATCCAAAGGGGTCTACCTTTGACTTGATTGGATATTTAGACTCCGATTATGCTGGATGTAAGGTCGATAGGAAGAGTACATCGGGGACGTGCCAATTCTTAGGAAGGTCCCTGGTGTCATGGAGTCCTAAGAAACAAACTTCTGTTGCCCTATCCACCGCTGAGGCCGAGTACATTGCCGCAGGACAGTGTTGCGCGCAACTACTTTAGATGAGGCAAACCCTCAGGGACTTTGGTTACAATCTGAGCAAAGTCCCACTCCTATGTGATAATGAGAGTGCTATCCGCATGGCGGACAATCCTGTTGAACACAGCCGCACTAAGCACATAGACATCCGGCATCACTTTTTGAGAGACCACCAGCAAAAGGGAGATATCGAAGTGTTTCATGTTAACTCCGAGAACCAGCTAGCCGATATCTTTACCAAGCCTTTAGATGAGCAGACCTTTTGCAAGTTGCGTAGTGAGCTAAATGTCTTAGATTCGCGGAACTTGGATTGATTTATAGCATACATGTGTTTATGCCTTTGATCATGTTCCTTATGCATTTTGTTGTTCACTTATGGTGCTCAAGTTGTACAAGCACTCCCCGGACCTTACAAGTCCATTTGCAAGTGATGCACAAATTTAGGGGGAGATGTGCTACAACTTGACCTTTTGAGACTAACTATGTGCTTGAGTTTGATCAATTTAGTCTCAAAGATGGTTTGAAAGGGAAAAGGTGGACTTGGACCATGCAAGACTTCCACTGCACTCCGATGAAAGAGTAACTTATTCCAAGTTCATCTATGTACTCTTATTGCCTTTTTACTCTTAGTTGAAGATTTTGGTGAGGCAATGGGGTTAAAGGGCCAAGATTGATTCAGTTTTGGTGCTTGATGCCAAAGGGGGAGAAAATAAGGCCAAAGCAATAAATGGATCAGCTACCACTTGAGAAATTTTGAAAAAAGTAGAATAGAGCTTCTTGATTTGTCAAAACTCTCTTATTGTCTCTTTTGTCAAAAGTTGGTCTCTTGTGGGGAGAAGGCTTAATCATGGGAAAAAGGGGGAGTTTTTGAATCCTTGATCAATTTCTCGTGAAACAGCTCTCATTAGGGTTCAACATGTGTGTTTGACTTAGAGATAGGAAATTGAGTTTGATTTGCAAAACAAACCAAGTGGTGGCAAAGAGTGATCCATATATGTCAAATTTGAATCAAAACAATTTTGAGTTCTTATTTGAATTGATTTTGCACTTGTTCTACTTGCTTTATGTTGTGTTGGCATAAATCACCAAAAAGGGGGAGATTGAAAGGGAAATGTGCCTTTGGGCCATTTCTAAGTATTTTGGTGATTTAGTGTCCAACACAAGTGCCTAAGTGTTGATCTATGCAAAGTGGTGGACAAAGTGCAAATCAAGTCAAAAGGTATGTTTCTAGACTTAGTACATTGTTTTATGGACTGATGTATTGTGTCTAAGTGTGTGTTTGGTTTGACTTTTGGCTTTGGCTTTTGCCCCTCTAAAAGCCAAAAGCCAACCAAAGAGCTGGATCCAGGAAGCAGTTTTTTCTAAAAGCCGACTTTCTCGTAGTGCAAATCTGAAAGCACCTCTGGACCCGCTTTTAGTGGCTTTTGGATGGAACTGTGAAAACATATATCGAAGAATTTTTAACGACTTTTGATGGTTTCCACCAAACGACTTTTAGCTTTTTAACAACTTACAGCCTACAGCAGCTTTTTCTACAGCTCACAGCCCAAAGCAACTTTTTTCACAGCCACAGCCCAACCAAACAGACCCTAAGTGCTGGAAACAGGAGAAATCAAATTGGAAAAGAGATGACTTTGTTCAGCCAAAGTCTGCTCAGTCTGGGTGCACCGGACTGTCCGGTGGTGCACCGGACAGTGTCCGGTGCGCCAGGCAGACTCAGGCAAACTTGCTGCTCTCGGGAAGTAATCAACGACGTACGGCTAAAATTCACCGGACTGTCCGGTGAGCCAACGGTCGGCCGGGCCAACGGTCAGCTGCGCGATCTGCGCGAGACACGTGGCCGAGCCAACGGTCGGGAGGAGGCATCGGACTGTCCGGTGTGCACCGAACAGTGTCCGGTGCGCCAACGGCTCCCAGGCGCCAACGGTCGGCTACGCCACAGAAGGAAAGAAATCCGCACCAGACAGTGTTCGGTGGTGCACCGGACTGTCCGGTGCGCCAGGCGACAGAAAGCAAGAATTGCCTTCCCAGATTGCTCTCAACGGCTCCTAGCTGCCTTGGGGCTATAAAAGGGACCCCTAGGCGCATGGAGGAGAATACCAAGCATCCTTTGAGCATTGTTGATCACTCACACTCCATTCTTGCGCACTTGTTCGACATTCTTAGTGATTTGAGCTCCGTTCTAGTGTGAAACTTGTGATAGTCTCTTGAGCTCAAGTTTGGGTCTTGTGTGTGCGTATTTGCTGTGATCTTTGTGTCTTGTGTGAGTTGCTCATCCCTCCCTTACTCTGTGCTTCTTTGTGAATTTCAAGTGTAAGGGCGAGAGGCTCCAAAGTGTGGAGATTCCTCGCAAACGGGATATAGTAAAGCAAGCAAAACACCGTGGTATTCAAGTGGGTCTTTGGACCGCTTGAGAGGGGTTGATTGCAACCCTCGTCCGTTGGGACGCCACAACGTGGAGTAGGCAAGCGTTGGTCTTGGCCGAACCACGGGATAAACCACTGTGCCATCTCTGTGATTGATCTCTTGTGGTTATTGTGTTTTGTTGAGACTCCTCTCTAGCCACTTGGCATTATTGTGCTAACACCTAATCAAGTTTTTGTGGATTAAGTATCAAAGTTCACAGGATCACCTATTCACCCCCCCTCTAGGTGCTCTCATGTGGTGGTGGTGGCTGCCATGGATATGAGTTCATCAGCATCCATATAATAGCTAGGACTAAGAAAACTCATTTGTTGCCAACGTGCTTGGCAAGGCCGCTTAAACTGCAACATCACGAGATCGGAAACTAGGAACAACATTTTTCTCATATGTACATGTGAGTTATTAAAAGGACTCATATATATTGTTTCAATTAATCCCACATGTACTATTTCAATGGTTCCCCTTGCTGATGTATATAATGCTTAATAGATTGATCATCATTAGAATTACTTACATTGCTATTTTGAAGTGAACGCATGAGGGAAACAAGTTTGATCTCCTCTTGCTTGGTAATCTTCTGGTGTCGATCCACCAGAAGTGTGACAAGAACCTCTCCACTTCTTCAGGCACCCAGACGCATGTTGCATCACTTATTCATCCCATCACTTCATTAGACCTTTGAATTGCTACTGCTCATTGGTCGACAAACTCTCGAGAGTTAGTCTGAGAATGTTACCTTGGGAGACGTCGATGCAATCCTTGGAACCAACTGTAAGGAAAATGGACCTCGGCCCATTTGACTAAATAATTTTGGTGGTTGATGATCAACATAATCTATGGACTAATGGTTTTGCTAGTGTTTTGTATTTGTAGTTCACACGATACTAAAGTAACTTGGACTAAGGCATTAAGGAAGCAACACCCCAAAAGAAGACATTATGAAGACCATAAGTGAAGATCAACAAGTATCAAGCAAAGACTTGAAGAAAGTGTAGCCACTCGTGGATCGTCCGGCTGAGAACAACAGACTGTTCGGTGCCACACGATGGATTGTCCGGTACACCAAGGAATTGCAGCCCAAAGGCTAGTTCCTGGTGGCACCGGACTGTCCGGTGCAAGGCTGACACGCGACAACGGTCACCTACAACGGTCATATCCAACGGCTAGTGGGCACCGGACATCGCATCGGACTACCCGGTGCGGTGCCTACCACCAGACTGTCCCGTATGCCACAGAGAGCAACAACTTTTCTTCAATGGCTATATTTGAGTTGGGGCCTATATATACTTCACCCAACCAGCCCTCAGGCGGGAGACGCTGTCACCACTCACCCGAGGCCATCCTCAGGCAGGAGACGCAGTCACGACTCGCCCGAGGCCAACCGTGGGCAGAAGACATAGTCACGAGTCGTCCGAGGCTATCCCCGGGCGGGAGACACAGTCATGACTTGCACGAGGCCAACCTCGGGCGGGAGACGCAGTCACAACTCGCCTCGCCCGAGACCAACCTTGGGTGCAGGTAATAAGCATTTAACGCATAGTTTGTGTTCCGTTGCAACGCACGAGCATCATACTAATTTAATCATTACCTTTCATTACGGCCATAAAAAGATGAGTGATCAGCTAGCCACTGAATAGGAGTTGTTCGATCCTCTAGGAAGGCGGCTGGCGGTTGGACCAGCGGTGGTGGGCTGGTGGCGAAGCAGTGCAGTAAGTGGCACGTCAGTTCGTCAGAGCGGCGACGGCAAGACTAGATGAGAGGAGGGATGACATCAGACCGGTGCTCCAGGCAAACCCCGTGACCGACCGTGGATGACTGGATGGAGAGTAAGGTTATGTCTGGTTAGACGTATAAGAGAAATATAAGAGGTGTCATAATTTTTATAGTGTTTGGATAAGAGTCACGCAGGAACGAGGTGAACAACGAAGTAACTTTTGATAGCGACGTGATACAAAAAATCGAGAGAACGGTGTCCTCCTGTCTCATCATACATTGACTTAAAACGAAACACACCATAAGTAAACTGTTGTGGCGGTACAGTGCAGTCGTACTTTAGGTGCTAACGCAAAACAAACGGAGCTGGATGCCTGGATGGATATGATATCACAAATACTGTCACTGATTGCTTCTCCTTGCCGTGTCTAGGGAACCGGAACTCGTCATCGTGTATGTGGCCGTGACGTTTTACAGTGAGTGACGTTTGATACGACGTACGTGTAGCGAGGAACTTTTACATGACCGACACGACACGTACAGTCACTCAGCAGACAGTAACCGTGCAGTCTTTCAGACTAGTGCAAGCCGAAACAAATCGTCAGCTAGCGCTGCAAATCCTTCCAAATCTATGTACAGAGCAGGTCGTCTCAGTAATCCGTGGGAGGCTGGCAAGCGTCGTCGTCCAGGGCGGCGACGGCGTCGAATCGGTCCTTGTGCGGCTCCTGCTCCACTCGCTGGTGTCCCTTCTTGCTCACCTGCGCGTCATCACACAAGAGACAAGAGATGGAGATCATAGCTCAAACCAACCAGCGGCGATCAATAATTAGAACGACGTACGGTTCGTCCGTGAAGAATAAGAATATGGATCAACAACAGTTACGTTACCTTGTGTGATCTTTCCTGGAAGCGGTGGTCCGACGCCGACGCCGACGCCGCCACCTGCTTCCGGCGCGGCAAGCTCCGGCCGCCCTTGAGCCGGCTCTTGTTGCCCGTGGGCCTATGGCAGGCGAGGCCGGAGGAGGCGTCGAAGCTGACGACCGAGACGTCGTTGGAGGCGCAGCTCTCCTTCTCCTCGACGGCGAGGTCGCTCCGCCTCCTGACGACCACCACCCGCCGCCCCGTGGCGGAGCCCGTGTCCGCGTTGCGGCTCGCGCAGTCGTCCGCGGGCTCCGCCTGCCGCGTCGCCATCCACCGCTCCAGCCAGCTCCACCCCACGTTGAACTCCCCCTGCCCCTCCGCGCGCGCCGACGACCGCTTCTTGCTGGTGCCGCCGCCGCAGCTCCGAAGCTTAATTTGGCGACAACAAGAAAGAACGCATCCACCATCAGCGCGCTCTCAAGGCTCTCCGCCATCGGTCAGCGCACGCGCGTCCTCACGCACTGTCATCCGATCCATCAGCCTCACGAGTCACGACACGACACGACACGTACGTACCTGCTGCGAGAACGCGTAGGCGAGCGCTCGCTCGCGCCGCGTGGTGGCCTCGATCCTGTTCTGGATCCTCATCCTGGACACGTTGGAGCTCACCGTGCTGTCGTCCCACTCCTCCTTGACTCGGAACGCTGGCGGCGGGCGCGACGACGACCTCTGGCTGCTGGACCGCTGCTGCTGCACCGACGCGCTCTCCTCGCTTAGCCGGAGCCGGAGGTTGCCCAGCGACGACGACTCGTCGCCTACCTGGACCAGCACCGACGTCGCGACGGACGGCCCCCAGGTGGGGCTGCTGGGCTCTTGGTCCTTGGCGCCGTCCGGTTCTGGCTCTCGGCCGCGCGTCCTCGTCCTCGTCCTCGCCCTCGCCTCCTGCAGCTGCCTCCTCGACTGCGGTCCAGCAAATTAGTTCAGTTTGTTCTTCTATCTAGTAACCGGTCCGGAACTAGCTAGCTTAGTTTTACAGAAACTAGAAATTCACACCATGAACCCTCTGAACGCGGACTGGATGAGCGTCGCCGCTCCCTCTTCATCGGCACCACCAGGGACCCTGCTCTGGTCGTTGCCATCGTGTGCGGCGCTCATCAGACGATGATGCACCGGGACGACGACGTGCGCCTCCTCCGGCATCACGCAGCAGGTCTCGAAGCTCTTGACGGACACCGTGTCGCCGTCCCCGTCCTCCTCCTCCTCTGCGGCCGCGTTCATCTCCTCGCCGCAGAGGTACAGCCGTAGCGAGCCCCATCTCCTCCTGTGTTCAGCAGACCCCTTCTCCTGCGAATCGGCCGTGCTCATGCAAGCGTCAGTCTGTCCAGTGACACAGCAAACAAGTGACCTTCACTCTCTTTTTGTTGTTGTTGTTGTTGCACTCAACTACAGTACTACCACTACATACTGTACTAGAACGAACGACGTGCCCCGCGGACACAGTGAAAACGCCAACAAGTGAAGAACATGCGATGTAAGAGAAAGCACGTACACTGTGGCCACGGCTGCCGGCGGACGAGCAAGGGCTCTTGGAGAAGACCCTCCGGACAATGCCGCCGGCGAGACCCATCTCTCTTGGAGCAGGGATGCGGGATGCATGCGTGTCAGCGTAACAATCAGTGGCCTGGTATATAATCAGTGGCTCACAGTGTGGCTCGAGACCGCTGATGCACTCACTCCACAGTACAGTGTACAGTCCAGTACCACCCTGCTGGATGAGGGCCGCGCCCGTGCACCCCGTCCTGCACACCGCCCTGGCTGGCTTCCCCTTATAGCAAGGTAGCAACAGGCCAACCGCCCCACGGGACGGGCGAAACGGCTAAAATCCAAGGCGGAACGCTTTGCTTTGCGAGATGTGCTTTGGCGCAAAAGCGCACGGCGTCTGATTGGTGGATCCGTGCGCTCCCCCATGTGTCAGTTTTATTTGGCCTGGCAGAGCCGTGTGAGGCTTTAGAGCTGGAGCCTGGAGGCGAGCATCTTGTTTTCTCTGCGCTCCTCAGTCCTCACACTGCACTGCACTTCGCGTCCGCTGCTGTTGCTCCAGCTGATGGCCCTAACGGGGTACTGTAGACTCACTTGTAGCAGCAACCGAAATACAAACCACGAGCCCCTCGCCCCTCGCCCCTTGCCAAGCTAGCGATGCAAAGAAGGGGCCCCGCCCCGGGGATTAAAGGTTCCAGTTCTAGACGCGCGCCGCGCCGCGCCGCGCCTCTTTTTCACTGAGCTGTCACATGCATGCATGGAGGCTTTGCTTGCTTCGGCTGTCGTCGAACGGGACCTAATCCAATCCTGCTTGTTGCTTGTGCCCGGGTGAAGGCACATCGCATTGGCCGGCTCTGGCCCAGGTCCCGGTCCCGGTACCAGTCCCGGTCCCCCCTTCTCTTTTCTCTGTCTCTGTCTCTGTCTCTCGTCGATCTCTGCAAGTGTACAGCACACTCAAGCATGCTACAGGCCCTCGACTCGGATACAAAAGGCACACGACGAGCCACCGCGCGCGCCAACCAACCAGGCTAGAAGATCCCGCGCCGGTGACCAGACTACACGAGTCTAGGACTCTAGGTAGCACTGGCCCCTGCTGGTGCACAGTTCAGCAGAGAGAGTCGGTCGGGGCCGGGGTCGTCGGGGCACCTACTGGCTACTACAACTGAGACGATCCCCCCATGGCCGGCTGTGGCAGCTGAGCTGGCACGATAGAGAGATAGGGGTCCATGTCCGCGGCGTTAACCACGTACGGAACCCTCACACATCACAGTTATAGATGTCCAAACAGTGCGGGCCGCCCGTTTGACCCGTGGCACGGCACGAATTTAGCCCGGTCCAAACACGGCCCAGCACGGTCGGTTACGGGCCCGGGCCGGCACGGCCCGCTTAGCGGGCCGGGTATGGGCAGATACGGCGGCCCGCGTGCTTTGGCCCGGCCCGGCCCGATAAATAGGTCGGCCCGACGGCGGCCCGCATATTTATATAAATACTAAATATGTAAATACATTTAATTCTCTCATAGTATATAAATACTAAATACACGGCCAAACATATATAAAATGCATACATAACTATAAAATGCATACATAAATATTTTGTTGTCTTAATATATATAAATAATATGTTATTATATATGATTAATTTTATTAAATATATGTATTTATATACAGTTCTACTTTGGTTCGGGCCAGTGCCCGGCCCGGTCCGTTGAGGCCCACCGGGCCAACGGGCCGGCCCGGCACGATTTTTCCCTGTGCGTGCCGGGTTTGGGCATGTCCCTAGGCACGTGGGCCAGCCCGACCCGGCCCGAAGCATCAACGGGCCGTGCCTGGCCCGGCCCTATTCGTACCGGGCCGAAACGGATTCGGGCCGGGTCCGTGCCGGGTGGCCCGTTTGGACATCTATAATCACAGTACGATCGAGCAAGCCATTCGTTCCGGACGACACCAGCAGAGGAGCAGATTAAAGACGACCAAGTACTAGTACAAGTACTGTACGATCTCTGTATGTATCTTGGGGCTGGGGGGAGAAATGAGATCAGGATCCGCATCGTCTCAATTCTCAAAGCAGCTGCTGCTTTCCACATCACCATCACCATCGCCATCATTATCACCATCATCATGATGACGGTAGATGAGCGCAGAGATCATGCGCCAGTATTATATTATTATTATATAAATAAATCCGGCGCGCGCTTAGCTCAGCGAGCGAGGAATTTGATGCCGCGCAAAAGAGGGCCCGGATTGTGTGAAATGTGTTTTTCTCCCCCGCTGCTTTTCCCTGGCCCGCGTGCACATGGTTCCCCATCATGGAGACTGGGATCACCGCGTCGCACGCTTCGGAGGGAGGGACACCTGTCGACGTGCTACAAGAGTTTGTTTGTTTGTCATCAGCCACACCGAGCGGGCAGGCTTGACGCGACGAACGGTTGTCGGTGGCGACGGCGTGGGCCATGAATTGAAACAAACATCGCCACAGACCAGATCCCGCGTTGCCGCGCAGCCTGCACAAAACAAAAGTAGAGAAGGAGCTTTCAATGCTCCAGTTTTACTTGTACGCACGTACGTACGTACATACACAGGCGTGCTGTAGGACGAAACTATCTCCTCTCGTATGCGAAACAGGTCAGCGAAGGTTAGCGTGGTTCATAACGGGTACCGATGCCAAATCCGTATTCAATTCGAATTGTCTGGGAAGCATATAGGCGCTATCCATTTGTCCGTCTGCGTAACCCGTTTAATTTCCCGCGTTCATCGATTGTTAAGACGCTCAGCCACGCAGATGCAGGGTTAGCAATGTTTTACCGCATGATTGCTTGTCTGCAACAAGCCCTCGCGTCGCACGTGCATTGACAAACCATCTCGGTTGCACGCGTCGAAATGCGGGGAAGCTTTTTCCTGTCCTAAAGTTACAGTGTACCATGAAGGTGCCAGGTAAGTCATCTCGTCCGAGCGGCGTGGCTTGCCTTCCCGGTACGACGCCATGGAAGGGCCCTTCGGTCGACCACAGTCGGTCCTTGCCGATGCCCATGGCGTCGAAGGTGGTGGGGTAGATGATGTTGAGTCCGCTTCCTCTATCTATCAATACTTTCGCGAGCCGTACATAGACCATTGATGAGGTTTACGATGAGCAGGTATCAACCCGGTCCAGGAACGTGCTCAGGGTGGTCAGAACGGTCGAAGGTGAGAGCATGGTCGAACTAGTCGAGAAAAGCCGGGACAACTATCCGTGCTTGGAATACCTCGCATCATTCAAGCTTCCGGCATCTCCTAGATGCGCAGTAATCGGATCCACCAAAAATCAGTAAGCATCCAGTCTCGTCGGAAAAAATGAGTCCTTCCTTTCCCAATATCACCCCCTTTTTTAAGGCAAATACTGTAGGGGGTGATCCCTTTCACTGAGTGTTTACATTTGTTGCAGTCAATGTCTGATGATATCCGCCATCGAGGGCTTTACTCTATAACACATGAGATTCATTCCTGCTTCAAACATGTTCTTGCAGGTAGCCGTTGTAGGCGGAATAGCTTCAAAAATCCAGTTATTTCTGCATCTCCAGATACACTAGGACATGATGATTATGGCTTCCATTTTTCATGGTTTTGTCATTTGCCGCCTCATCCTCTACATTGCTAATGATGTTTGGGGTATGGGGGGGGGGGGGGGGGGGCGTGATACTCACAAGTTGTCAGCATCGGCGTGCATAGTTACACCCAGGGCCGGGCCGGCATAATTGAAGGCTCTGTACCGATTTTTTTTCTTTTTTCTTTGTTAAGAATAGATGATACAGATTAATCTCATTTATTAACAGTGATTGAATTAATAATGTAGGAAATGGCTTAATAACGGTAATGAATGATCTTAACGTTTGGATATTATGCCAGCATGTGCTAGCTGCACTTCGCCATATAGCCAAAATGAGTTACATGAGAGATTGATACTCGCTTGTTACGACAAACACTATGTTTTATTTTTATCGAGCTGACTTAGCTAGACTTTCTAATTATTACTAAAATTTGTATTGATTAAATTATCACTAACTATTATTTTAGGGGCCCTTGGAGGGAGGGGGGCCTGTTTTTGTGCACTGGTGGCACATGCCTCCCGCCCGGGCCTGGTTACACCTCAGGAACAAGTGGTTAACAGTTTCTTTCATTTACAAGATACATTTTTCACAGGTGTATGATTCCAATTCCATACTTCTTCGTTGCAGTGATCTAGTATTTAACCTGTCATTTAAAAGTAGCCAAAAGAAGACCTTGTTCTAGAAGGATTGATGATCGTGAAGGAGGAAATTGTAACACTCAAACAAGGTGCGATGTCTGTCAGCGAGGATAGATTCCTGCAGCTATCCCACTATGCCCCAAAGAAGTTAACATGGATGCAAAGTGAGAGCACCTAGAGGGGGGGTGAATAGGTGATCCTGGAAAACTTAAAACTTAAGCCACAAAACTCGGTTAAGTGTTAGCACAATAATCGCCAAGTGGCTAGAGAGGAGTCTCAACAAAACACAATAACCACAAAGATATCAATCACAGAGATGGCACGATGGTTATCCCGTGGTTCGGCCAAGACCAACGCTTGCCTATTCCACGTTGTGGCGTCCCAACGGACGAGGGTTGCAATCAACCCCTCTCAAGCGGTCCAAAGACCCACTTGAATACCACGGTGTTTTTCTTTGTTTTTCTTAATCCCGTTTGCGAGGAATCTCCACAACTTGGAGCCTCTCGCCCTTACACTTGAAGTTCACAAAGAAACACGGAGCAAGGGAGGGATTAGCAACTCACACAAGACACAAAGATCACAGCAAATACGCACACACAGAACCCAGACTTAAGCTCAAATGACTAGCACACTAGAACGGAGCTCAAATCACTAGAATGTCGAACAAGTGCGCAAGAATGATGTGTGAGTGATCAATAGTGCTCAAAGGATGCTTGGTGTCCTCCTCCATGCGCCTAGGGGTCCCTTTTATAGCCCCAAGGCAGCTAGGAGCCGTTGAGAGCAATCCAGGAAGGCAAATCTTGCCTTCTGTCGTCTGCGCACCGGACAGTCCGGTGCACACCGGACAATGTCCGGTGCCCGATTTCTTTCCTTAAATGGCGAAGCCGACCGTTGCAGATTTGGGAGCCGTTGGCGCACCGGACATGTCCGGTGCACACCGGACAGTCCGGTGCCCCTTTCTAGCCGTTGGTTCGGCCACGTGTCCCACGCAGATCGCGCGGCCGACCGTTGGCCCGGCCGACCGTTGGCTCACCGGACAGTCCGGTGAATTATAGTCGTACGTCGCCGGTGAATTCCCGAGAGCGGCCAGTTCGCTCGAGCCAGCCTGGCGCACCGGACACAGTCCGGTGCACCACCGGACAGTCCGGTGCTCCTAGACTGAGCAGAGTCTTGGCTGCTCGAGCCAAGACAATTCCAATTCGATTTTTCCTGTTTCCAGCACTTGGACACAATACATTAGTCTCTAAAACAATGTACTAAGTCTGAGAAACATACATTTATCCTTGATTTGTACTTTGTCCACCATTTTACACTTGGGCACTTGTGTTGGACACTAAATCACCAAAATACTTAGAAATGGTCCAAGGACACATTTCCCTTTCAATCTCCCCCTTTTGGTGATTTATGCCAACACAATATAAAGCAAGTAGAACAAATACAAAATCAATTCAAATAAGAACTCAAATTGTTTTGATTCAAATTTGACATATATGGATCACACTTTGCCACCACTTGGTTTGTTTTTGCAAATCAAACTCAATTTCCTATCTCTAAGTCAAACACACATGTTAAGACATAAAGAGAGTCGTTCTAAGAGAAATTGATTCAAGATTTCAAAAACTCCCCCTTTTTCCCATAATCAACGCTTCTCCCCACAAGAAACCAACTTTTGACAATAAGAGCCAATAAGAGTGTTTTGACAAAACCAAAAACTCTAACTCTACTTTCAAAATTCTCAAGTGATAGCTGATCCATTTATTGCTTTAGCCTTATTTTCTCCCCCTTTGGCATCAAGCACCAAAACAAGATTAATCTTGGCCCCAGAATCCCATTGCCTCACCAAAATCTTCAATAAGAATACAAAGGCAATAAGAGTACATGAGATGAACTTGGAATAAGTTACCCTCTCATCGGAGTGCAGTGGAAGTCTTTCATGATCCAAGTCCACCTTTTCCCTTTCAATCCTCCTTTGAGACTAAATCAAGCAAACTCAAGCACATGGTTAGTCTCAAAGGGCCAAGTTGTAACACATCTCCCCCTAAACATGTGCATCACTTTGCAACGGACTTGTGAGGTCCAGGGAGTGTTTGTACAACTTGAGCACCATTATTAAGCAACAAAATGCATAAGGAACATGATCAAGGGCATAAACACATGTATGCTATAAATCAATCCAAGTTCCGCGAATCTAAGACATTTAGCTCACTACGCAGCCTGCAAAAGGTCTTCTCATCTAGAGGTTTGGTAAAGATATTGGCTAGCTGGTTCTCGGTGCTAACATGAAACACTTTGATATCTCCCTTTTGCTGGTGGTCTCTCAAAAAGTGATGCCGGATGTCTATGTGCTTTGTGCGGCTGTGCTCAACAGGATTTTCCGCCATGCGGATAGCACTCTCATTATCACATAGGAGTGGGACTTTGCTCAGATTGTAGCCAAAGTCCCTGAGGGTTTGCCTCATCCAAAGTAGTTGCGTGCAACACTGTCCTGCGGCAACGTACTCGGCCTCAGCGGTGGATAGGGCAACGGAAGTTTGTTTCTTAGAGTTCCACGACACTAGGGACCTTCCTAAGAATTGGCACGTCCTTAATGTACTCTTCCTATTGACCTTACATCCAGCATAGTCGGAATCTGAGTATCCAATTAAGTCAAAGTTAGACCCCTTAGGATACCAGATCCCGAAGCAAGGCGTAGCGACTAAATATCTAAGTATTCGCTTCACTGCCACTAAGTGACACTCCTTAGGATCGGATTGAAATCTAGCACACATGCATACGCTAAGCATAATATCCGGTCTACTAGCACATAAATAAAGTAAAGACCCTATCATTGACCGGTATGCCTTTTGATCAACGGACTTACCTCCTTTGTTGAGGTCGGTGTGTCCATCGGTCCCCATTGGAGTCTTTGCGGGCTTGGCGTCCTTCATCCCAAACCGCTTTAGCAAGTCTTGTGTGTACTTAGTTTGGGAGATGAAGGTGCCGTCCTTGAGTTGCTTCACTTGGAACCCAAGGAAGTAGTTCAACTCGCCCATCATCGACATCTCGAACTTCTGCGTCATTACCCTGCTAAACTCTTCACAAGACTTTTGGTTAGTAGAACCAAATATTATGTCATCGACATAAATTTGGCACACAAACAAATCACCATCACATGTCTTAGTGAAAAGAGTTGGATCGGCTTTCCCAACCTTGAAAGCATTAGCAATTAAGAAATCTCTAAGGCATTCATACCATGCTCTTGGGGCTTGCTTAAGTCCATAGAGCGCCTTAGAGAGCTTACACACGTGGTCGGGGTACCGTTCATCCTCGAAGCCAGGGGGTTGCTCCACGTACACTTCCTCCTTGATTGGCCCGTTGAGGAAAGCGCTCTTCACATCCATTTGGAACAACCTGAAAGAATGGTGAGCGACATATGCTAGCAAGATACGAATGGACTCTAGCCTAGCCACAGGAGCAAAAGTCTCCTCAAAGTCCAAACCTGCGACTTGGGCATAACCTTTTGCCACAAGTCGAGCCTTGTTCCTTGTCACCACCCCGTGCTCGTCTTGTTTGTTGCGGAACACCCACTTGGTTCCCACAACATTTTGCTTAGGACGAGGCACCAGCGTCCAAACTTCATTCCTCTTGAAGTTGTTTAGCTCCTCTTGCATGGCCAACACCCAGTCCGGATCTAGCAAGGCCTCTTCTACCCTGAAAGGCTCAATAGAAGAGACAAAGGAGTAATGCTCACAAAAATTAACTAATCGAGATCGAGTAGTTACTCCCTTGCTAATATCACCCAGAATTTGGTCGACGGGATGATCCCTTTGAATCATCGCTCGAACTTGGGTTGGAGGTGCTGGTTGCGCTTCTTCCTCCCTCACATGATCATCTTGTGCTCGTCTTTGATCACACGCCTCCTGTTGATGAACCTGTTCATCGTCTTGAGTTGGAGGATGCACCATAGTTGAGGAAGAAGGTTGATCTCGCTCATTTTGTTCCTGTGGCCGCACCTCTCCAATCGCCATGGTGCGTATTGCGGCCGTTGGAACATCTTCTTCATCTACATCATCAAGATCAACAACTTGCTCTCTTGAAGAGCCATTAGTCTCATCAAATACAACGTCGCTAGAGACTTCAACCAAACCCGATGATTTGTTGAAGACTCTATACGCCTTTGTATTTGAGTCATAACCTAACAAAAACCCTTCTACAACTTTGGGAGCAAACTTAGAATTTCTACCCTTCTTCACTAGAATGTAGCATTTGCTTCCAAATACACGAAAGTAAGATACATTGGGTTTGTTACCGGTTAGAAGTTCATATGACGTCTTCTTGAGGAGACGATGAAGGTATACCCTGTTGATGGCGTGGCAAGCCGTGTTCACGGCTTCCGACCAAAAGCACTCGGGGGTCTTGAACTCTCCAAGCATCGTCCTCGCCATATCGATAAGTGTCCTGTTCTTCCTCTCTACCACACCATTTTGTTGTGGTGTGTAGGGAGCGGAGAACTCGTGCTTGATCCCTTCCTCATCAAGAAACTCCTCCACTTGAAGGTTCTTGAATTCGGACCCGTTGTTGCTTCTTATCTTCTTCACTTTGAGCTCAAACTCATTTTGAGCTCTCCTTAGGAAGTGCTTGAGGGTCCCTTGGGTTTCAGACTTATCCTGCAAAAAGAATACCCAAGTGAAGCGGGAAAAGTAATCAACAATAACTAGACCATACTTACTTCCTCCTATGCTTAGATAGGCGATGGGTCCGAAGAGGTCCATATGTAGCAGCTCCAGGGGTCTTGATGTGGTCATCACATTCTTACTGTGATGCGCTCCTCCCACTTGTTTACCTGCTTGACAAGCTGCACAAGGTCTATCTTTTTCGAATTGCACGTTAGTCAAACCTATCACGTGTTCTCCCTTTAGAAGCTTGTGAAGGTTCTTCATCCCTACATGTGCTAAGCGACGATGCCACAGCCAGCCCATGCTAGTCTTAGCTATTAAGCATGCATCTAGACCGGCCTCCTCTTTTGCAAAATCAACTAAATAAAGTTTGTCGTCTAATACACCCTTAAAAGCTAATGAACCATCACTTCTTCTAAAGACAGACACATCTACATTAGTAAATAGACAATTATATCCCATATTACATAATTGACTAACAGATAGCAAATTATATCCAAGGGACTCAACTAAAAACACATTAGAGATAGAGTGCTCATTTGAAATTGCAATCTTGCCTAAGCCTTTCACCTTGCCTTGGTTCCCATCACCAAATATGATTGAATCTTGGGAATCCTTGTTTTTGACGTAGGAGGTGAACATCTTCTTCTCCCCCGTCATATGGTTTGTGCATCCGCTGTCGATAATCCAGCTTGAACCCCCGGATGCATAAACCTGCAAGGCAAATTTAGGCTTGGGACTTAGGTACCCAACTCTTGTTGGGTCCTACAAGGTTAATCACAATTGTCTTAGGGACCCAAATGCAAGTTTTATCACCCTTGCATTTTGCCCCTAATTTCCTAGCAACTATTTTCCTATCCTTTCTACAAATAGCAAAGGAAGCATTTAAAGCATGATATATTGTAGAAGGACCGTCAATAACTTTCCTAGAAACATGAACAATATTCTCTCTAGGCACATGATGAACATATCTCCTAGACATATCTCTATCATGCATATAAGAAGAACTAGAAGCAAACATAGCATGTGAATCATAAGCATGTGAATCATAGCTTCTATAGTCATTTCTAGCATGTCTCCTATTATGATACATAAAAGCATGGTTCTTTTTAGTACTACTTGCCATAGGAGCCTTCCCTTTCTCCTTGGCGGGGATGGGAACCTTATGGCTTGTTAAGTTCTTGGCTTCCCTCTTGAAGCCAAGTCCATCCTTAATTGAGGGGTGTCTACCAATCGTGTAGGCATCCCTCGCAAATTTTAGTTTATCAAATTCGCTCTTGCTAGTCTTAAGTTGAGCATTAACATTAGCCAATTCATCATTAAGTTTGGAAATTGAAACTAGGTGTTCACTACAAGCATCAATGTCAAAATCTTTACACCTATTACAAGTTGCAACATTTTCTACACAAGATGTTGATTTACTAGCTATTTCTAACTTAGCATTCAAATCATCATTAATGCTCCTTAAGTTAGAAATTGTCTCATGGCAAGAAGATAATTCACAAGAAAACATTTCATTTCTTTTAACTTCTAGAGCATGAGATTTTTGTGCTTCTACAAATTTGTCATGTTCTTCATACAACAAATCCTCTTGCTTTTCTAAAAGCCTATTCTTATCATTCAAGGCATCAATCAATTCATTAATTTTATCTACCTTGGTTCTATCTAGGCCCTTAAATAAACATGAATAATCTATTTCATCCTCATCACTAGATTCGTCCTCACTTGAAGAAGCATAAGTAGAGTTTCGAGTACATACCTTCTTCTCCCTCGCCATAAGGCATGTGTGACGCTCGTTGGGGAAGAGGGATGACTTGTTGAAGGCGGTGGCGGCGAGTCCTTCATTGTCGGAGTCGGAAGAGGAGCAATTCGAATCCCACTCCTTGCCTAGATGCGCCTCGCCCTTTGCCTTCGTATAGTTCTTCTTCTTCTCCCTCTTGTTCCCTTGATCCTGATCACTATCATTGTCGGGACAGTTAGCAATAAAATGACCAAGCTTACCACATTTGAAGCATGAGCGCTTCCCCTTTGTCTTGGTCTTGCTTGGCTGCCCCTTGCGACCTTTTAGCGTCGTCTTGAATCTCTTGATAATGAGAGCCATCTCTTCATCATTAAGTCCGGCCGCCTCAATTTGTGCCACCTTGCTAGGTAGCGTCTCCTTGCTTCTTGTTGCCTTGAGAGCAAGAGGTTGAGGCTCATTGATTGGACCATTCAATGCGTCGTCCACGTATCTTGCTTCCTTGATCATCATACGCCCGCTCACGAACTTTCCAAGTATCTCCTCAGGCGTCATCTTGGTGTACCTAGGATTCTCACGAATATTGTTTACAAGATGAGGATCAAGGACTGTAAAAGACCTCAGCATTAGGCGGACGACGTCGTGGTCCGTCCATCACGTGCTTCCATAGCTTCTTATTTTGTTGACAAGGGTCTTGAGCCGGTTGTACGTTTGGGTTGGCTCTTCTCCCCTTATCATAGCGAATCTCCCGAGTTCGCCCTCCACCAACTCCATCTTGGTGAGCATTGTGACGTCATTCCCCTCATGAGAAATTTTGAGGGTGTCCCAAATTTGCTTGGCGTTATCCAAGCCGCTCACTTTGTGGTATTCATCCCTGCACAATGAAGCTAGAAGAACAGTAGTAGCTTGTGCATTTTTATGAATTTGCTCATTAATGAACATGGGACTATCCGTACTATCAAAGTGCATTCCACTCTCTACAATCTCCCATATACTAGGATGGAGAGAGAACAAGTGACTACGCATTTTGTGACTCCAAAATCCGTAGTCCTCTCCATCAAAATGAGGAGGTTTACCAAGTGGAATAGATAATAAATGAGCATTTGTACTTTGAGGAATACGAGAGTAATCAAAAGAAAAGTTCGAATTGACCGTTTTCTTTTTCTCGTAGTCGTCGTCGTCCTTTTGGGAAGAGGAAGATTCGTCGCTGTCGTAGTAGATGATCTCCTTGATGCGCCTTGTCTTCTTCTTCTTCCCGTCTTTGCGCTTGTGGCTCGAGCCCGAGTCGGTAGGCTTGTCATCCTTCGGCTCGTTGAAGATAGACTCCTTCTCGTTGTTGTTGACCACCATCCCCTTTCCCTTAGGATCCATCTCTTCGGGCGATTAGTCCCTTCTTGAAGAGAACCTGCTCTGATACCAATTGAGAGCACCTAGAGGGGGGTGAATAGGTGATCCTGGAAAACTTAAAACTTAAGCCACAAAACTCGGTTAAGTGTTAGCACAATAATCGCCAAGTGGCTAGAGAGGAGTCTCAACAAAACAAAATAACCACAAAGATATCAATCACAGAGATGGCACGGTGGTTATCCCGTGGTTCGGCCAAGACCAACGCTTGCCTATTCCACGTTGTGGCGTCCCAACGGACGAGGGTTGCAATCAACCCCTCTCAAGCGGTCCAAAGACCCACTTGAATACCATAGTGTTTTTCTTTGTTTTTCTTAATCCCGTTTGCGAGGAATCTCCACAACTTGGAGCCTCTCGCCCTTACACTTGAAGTTCACAAAGAAGCACGGAGCAAGGGAGGGATTAGCAACTCACACAAGACACAAAGATCACAGCAAATACGCACACACAGAACCCAGGGGATTTCACCGCTCTGCGACAATCCTGGGTTGCGGTCAGCGGTCCTGGCCCGCCTGCCGACCCTCGATGAGAGTGGTGTGGCGGTCCACCAAACCGGTGGTCGGGATCCCCACCGGGGGATCCATATTCTCGGTGCGCCGGGCTGCGGCTCCCAACCAGCTAATGTGGCCCCCAGAGTTCCCTCTGCAGTCCCTAGCCCCTCGGACAAGGGCAAGGGGCCCGCAAGCAGCTCCTCCGCTCCGGACATCGCCGGGAGATCGGAGGAACTAAGGCGGCACCGACTGCGCCGCGCCGATGGATCCTTTGTTGGGGATTTTCCTTGAGATTCGGGTTCTCCCTAGAAGCGTCAGAAAACAGCTGGTAGGGCTAAGGAGTCCGAACCTCGAGTCCAGGACGAGCAGAGGGGCGCGAGCCCTCCACCGCTACCATCTTCAGATCAGATACCACCTCCGCCGCCTGTGTCAGGCCGACCGCCATCGCCGCAGGGGCAGCGACAGCAACAGCAACAGGGGCGGCAGCAGCAGCAACAACAACAACGTGTGCCCCGCTTCCAAGGCCACTGGAAGGTTCACGGTCCCAAGTAAGCTTAGGCCCTCCCGATGTTCGTTCGATCGTAGTCTTTATGTCGACGGGTCTTGATCTGATCTTTGTCTGCCAGGGCCTCCTCTTCCTCGGCATCCGTAGACGTTCCCTCCCCTCCGGCTGCCATGCCTGCCGGGGGGTCCGGTTCCCACCGGCATACGCCTGCCGGGAACATCGCCGGTGTTGGGGACTTGTTCTCAAGTGCTAAGAGTTAAGAACAAGGCAACATAAAAAGTGTTAAGTGTTAAAATCCTTCGTCCTTCGAAGCATTATGTTCCTTCGGGAAATAATGAGTCTTGGACGAAGGTCATGAGAGACATACCTTCGTAAACATAACAAGTAATGACGAAGGACTCACATAAAGCATGAAATATGATATAAGCATCACCATAGAATCATTTCTATTTTATTAACATGGAAAAACAGAAATGATTCCAAATTACAAATGTACCTTCGGTCCTGAGAGAAGGTGTAAAGTACGAGAGTGATGCTAAAAGCAAATGCCAAGTCAGCGTGAACAGTACGGGAGTACTGTTCATCTATTTATAGACGCGGGACGCAGCCTACGTAAAATTACATCCATGTCCATTACATTTGTTAACGGCTTATGGAAATCTGTCGAGGCCCCCGAAGTCTTTTCATCTTTGAGTCGGTTCCCCCTTCTGCCATCGCGCCGAAGCTTCCCTGCGCACAGCTTCGGCTACACTCGACCTTCGTCTGGTTCAGGCTTCGTCCTGGCCGTGCTCCATATTCATAATTCTGGATCCGAAAATACCTGTTCACATAATCCACTCGGAAAACATTGTCAAATCATGTTTTTGAGGACCTTCGGAGGACGAAGGCCCCCAACAGTAGCCCCTCGCAATATTAATTTGTAAATAATAAATTCAGATTGCGATATGGACGAAGGCCTTGAGCCGAAGGTCCGAAAAAACACCTTCCCTTTGCTAGAATAGCAACATTCAATGACAAGTGGGGTCTTTCAACTTTCAACGCATCAAGCGTATAAATACGGCCATGCCGCAAACTTATTTCGCACGCTTTCTGGCCAACCACTCCTGCTCATTCATTTTTTAGCTCTTGTGCACTGTGATCTGCTAAGTTTTTAGCTTTGAAGCTTCGGCTTTTAAAAACAGTTTTTTAGCGCTTCCGAAGATGTCTGAAGCTGCTAAGAAGGCTGCTGCTGAGATGAAGCTGAGTCTTGATGAAGAGAAGAACCTAGGGTTTCTTATAGCGATGTCGAAGTCCAACACAGAAAAGATTACCAAGGAAATTCTGGAGGGGCTGTCTGAAGATACTGGTGACAGTGAAAGTTATGATATGGACAGCGGTGGCGAAGACTCCGAAAATCGCCCCTGGCGACCAAGCCATTCAGTTTATGGTAAATCAACTATCAAAGAGAATCATCTTGTTAATATGAGAGGAAGGTATTTCCGGGATCTGTCCATTGTGAGGGCGGACGAAGGGGAAAAAACTTGTCCACACCCTGAAGAAAATGAAGTTGTGGTGTACCGAAGCTTTTTGAAAGCTGGACTGCGATTCCCCTTGAGCAGCTTCGTCGTGGAGGTGTTGAAAATCTTCGAAGTCTATCTTCATCAACTTACTCCCGAGGCAATTATAAGGCTAAATATCTTCGTGTGGGCCGCGAGGAGCCAAGGTCTGAAGCCTGACGCAAGAAGCTTCTGTAATGTTCATGAATTATTATATGAAACAAAGCCTTGGGGCAAGGAACAGTACCATAACAACTTTGGCTGCTACAGCTTCGTTTCTCGGTCCGGGGCAAGCTGTCCCGTACCAACCTTTCGGAAGAGATGGCCCGGGGATTGGATGACAGAATGGTTTTATGTGAAGAATGACTTATCAGCACGAGAAGACATCAAAGGTATAATTATGCGTCCTATTTGGCAAAGCTTCGGCCTTCGGAGGCCGAAGGTTGAAATGGACGAAGCCGCCGAAGAGTGCCAAAGGGCCTTTGGGGTAGTCTGCTCGTTTATTGGGTCAAGGGACTTGGTCCAAGAACACATTGCATTCAGGGTATGGCCACTTGCGGAGAAGTGGGAAATGCCGAAGGAGACCATTAAAGAGCCCGACGAAGGCGGTCTAGTTAGACTGAAATACACATTCAAATATGCTGATAAATTCGTTGAACCTGATGATGACTGGTTGAAGAGCATTGAAAATTTAAGTGATGAGCTACTCGGGACCTACTCGAAGGCTGAAGATAATGCAATGTCAGCAGCCTTCGGAGGCCGAAAAAAGAAGAGACTGAATCGGGTATTCGATGCCATTGGGTTTGTCTACCCTGACTATCGTTATCCCACTCGAGGGCAGAAAAGAAAGAACACAACCTCTGTAGAAGAGGAAGCTGCAACTGCTCCTAGCGAGCCAGAATCAAAGAGAAAGAGGATAAAAGTCCTCACACACCGGCCACGCTATATTGAACCAGCTTCGGTGCCTGAGTTCACCGGAGAAGCTTCTTCGGCCACCGAAGCTGAACAGCCAACCTTGCTGCCAGAAACTGCAGAGATGGCCGAAGCACCATCCACAGAAAAAATGGAAGAAGCGAAAAAGCCGACTAAGGAAAAAACATTAGAAGTTTTGAGTCCTGCAGTAAATATTGAAACAGCAAAAAACCAAAAGGGGCCATCAGTGACCCCAAAAAGGAAAAGAATGGTAAATGTACTAGACGTCTTGGAGACAATTAAGTCTTCAAGCACAATTCCAAAAAAGAGTGTTGAAATTGCTGAAGCTTCTACTGAAGCTTCGGCTCAACAAGCTAAAGCTGAAGCTGGGCCTTCAGAGCCCTGCAAGGAGCAACCTTTTGAAGCCGAAGCAATAAAAATTCCAGAACCAGTATTAGTTGAAGAAACTGACACCGCCATCCCCGAAGCACCTGCCAGCATGCGTGATTACATGATACGACATGCTTCGGGGAAGAAGCTATCTGAAGAAGAAACTCATGAAGCCATCCATTATGCAAAGGAACTAAAATATCCGAAGGGGGCAGTAATATTCAATGGAACGAATGAAGATGACTTCTTATACTGCCTGCCTGACAACAAAGAGCTATCTGTCTGCCGAGAAATGGCCAGAAGTATTGGTTTCCCGAAGCTTGAATCTGGATTAAGCGCCATGACGAAAGAAGATCTCGCAGACAGTCTTGCGTACAACAGCCTGAAGGTATAGGAATTAAACACTTGAAAAATCCCCTTATTTTTACGCAACTCATTCCTTTTTTCTTATATGAATTCTTTTTCGTATAGGGCCTGATCCTAAGCAACGCACTAAGAGCCCAAAAGAGCGCCGAAGATGAAAGCTATGAAATTGCGTTTAATAATTTACGCTCCGAAGTTATCAGACTGAGAAACGAAGCTTTGGAAAAAGATAAAATTCTGCTTACACTGGTAGATAAAGTGAAAAAAGACGAAGCTGCTTCAAAGGCCCAGGCCGAAGCTCAAAAACGCGAGATTAAAGATCTTCAGAAACAGCTGGCTAGAGCTAAAGAGGAGCGCGCGCTTGAGGAAACGAAACGAGAACTTAGTGATTTTATGGTCAGCAAATTGGAATCAAAAGTTAAGGAGCTTCGCACATCTCAGGGGAAATGCTATGTCAAATCTGTAGAATGTGTGAATAAAATTAAATCCAGCTTCGCCAGCGTAGGCGCCTTTTCCAGCGAAGAGAATTTCTCTCGAGGCAATCCCGAAGGTCCGCTGGAATGGATTAGCCACGAAGCAGAGGCCTTCGAAGAGATTCTGAACAGTCGTGGCGACATATGCGCTTTTTCGGGCGCCAGAGGAATTGCTTGTGTCTTAGAGAAGAAAGGTTGCGAACATGTAAAATTTTTAGCTCAATCCGAAGCTACCTTATCTTCCGAAGACATCAAGGACCCCTCGGCCGAAGCGAGCGCAGTTGGAGGCAAATTTTTTACTGATATCTGGAACGACGGCGGCCGAGGAATGGCGCGAGAGATCATTGAAAGAAGCGAAAAAGGCATTCACGATGCTAGAAGAGTAGCAGACGCTGCCGAAAGGAGTAGGGAGCCCGGAAGACAGTTAGGTACCAACTAGTCGTTCTTGTTGCGTTGTAATTTTCATTTTAAACTTTGCTCGCGATTTGTAAAAGTACTGAAGAAGTGTTCTCTTCGCTCAGAAACTGTTGGACGATCTGCCGTCCCCCACACAAAAGGGGATGAAGAAATTAATCAAATGGCCGAAACTATCATGGACAAGGTTGTTGACCAACTTCTGAATGAAGCCGCCGAAGCAGTATTGAGGGAAGATTAGGTGCTATTTGGAAAAAAACATTTAAAGTGTAATCTATGCAACACTTTGTACATTTGAATGTAATATACAAGTCTCCTTTCATTATTGAATTCTTTACGATGCATGAAACATTAAATACATACCATTTTTGAGCCTTTGGCGAAAAAACACCTTCCCTTCTTTTCATGCTTCGTGAAGAAGGCATTCTCCGTTAAAATTATTCTGATGAATCACATCCATGCTTCGTCAAAACATTCTTCGAAGCTATACTCCGAAGCTATACAACTTCGATATTGATCTGATAAAGCTCGCCCATGTTTCGTAAAAATATTCTCCGAAGCTGTATTCCGAAGCTGTACAATTTCGATGTCACTTTCTCAAAGCATCCTTTCGAAGGTTGAGAGTATCTCCTTCTCTTGCCAAATGCAATATGATGTATGATGCTTATGCCATGCAAAATGATGTGATGATGTTATGTTATGCATGTGACATTTGTTCCGGAGATACACATAAAATATATTCGTAAGCTCTGCATTCCCTTGGGAACGTCTTTGGAGCTTCTTCGTCTTTTACTTAGACGGTATCAGCGTTGACTTTTCGCTGTAAGCCTCCCTTAGGAGCTTCTTCGCCTTTTACTTAGGCGGTATCAGCGTTGACTTTTCGCTGTAAGCCTCCCTTAGGAGCTTCTTCGCCTTTTACTTAGGCGGTATCAGCGTTGACTTTTCGCTGTAGGCTCTGCATTCCTTTAGGAACGACTTCTGAGCAGAAAACTTACGCTGCGCTCCCTTTGGAACGACTTTTTGTGACTTCATAAACTTACTCTGCGTTCCTTAGAACGACTTTCTGTTACTCCGAAGGATTTTTAATCCGAAGGTCCTCCTTGGTAACGGAAAAAGTTTTAGGCTTCAGCAACTTGGGCCTGTGGAGCAAATAGATTTTCCTCGTGGGAAACAACGAAATTATTACATGAAAACTATCAATGTTTTTTGCTTCACAGAAAATAAAACTGAATAGAAAAGACTGCTATCAAAGGTAGGATATGTCAATAAATGTGCTTCGACTCTGGCACAGTGCTGTTGACTGTGCGAGCTTCGGACTGTTCTCTGAAGTCCCTCTGATGTGGAGCGTATTGACTCCCTTCTGGCTGTTGACCTTGCTGCAATGGAGGTGGAGGCGGAAGCTGCTGCCAGGAAGCTTGAGGTTGACTTGCCGAAGCTACAGAAGCCGCAGGGTGGTTGTCTATGTATTGTGGGACATAAGGCGGATGAAACGAAGCAGTATGCATAACCTGCTTCGACTGAGCTTGTTGAGATGCAGCTTCGGCTAGTTCCTTTTGCTTCTGGATTGTAACATGGCACGTCCTAGTGGTGTGGCCCTTGCCCTCTCCACAGAATAGGCAAAACAGTCTCCTTGGCTGATCTCCGAATCTTCCGCCGAAGCCCCTGGCGCCTCTGCCTCTTGGAGCTGGTGGCCGAAAGAAAGTTTGTTGTTGCCCCGAAGCCTGTGAGGAGCACTGCGGCCTGTTTTGCTGACTCCCCTTATCATCATTCTGAGTGTTGTGAATGGAACGGACATGCCTCGGGTAGTATCTTCCTCCGAAGCCCCTGGTCATCTCAGAAAATCTGAAGGCCTCCTCCCTTCTTTGGCGAAAGTCATTGTCAGCACGAATGTACTCATCCATCTTTTGGAGCAATTTCTGCAAGGTCTGAGGAGGCTTCCGAGCAAAGTATTGAGCTGCAGGTCCAGGACGGAGCCCCTTGATCATGGCTTCGATAACGATTTCATTGGGCACCGTTGGTGCCTGCGCCCTCAATCGTAAGAACCTTCGGACATACGCCTGAAGGTATTCTTCGTGATCCTGAATACACTGGAAGAGGGCTTGAGCTGTAACCGGCTTCGTTTGAAATCCTTGAAAGCTGGTCAGTAACATATCCTTCAGCTTCTGCCATGAAGTGATTGTTCCTGGCCGAAGGGAGGAATACCAGGTCTGAGCAACATTCCTGACGGCCATGACGAAAGACTTCGCCATGATTGCAGCGTTGCCCCCGTACGAAGACACTGTTGCTTCGTAGCTCATCAAGAATTGCTTCGGGTCAGAGTGGCCGTCAAACATGGGGAGCTGGGGTGGCTTATAGGATGGAGGCCAAGGTGTAGCCTGCAGCTCAGCAGACAGAGGAGAAGCATCATCAAAAACAAAATTTCCCTGATGGAAATTATCATACCAGTCGTCTTCGTTGACGAAGCCCTCCTGATGAAGGTCTTTCTGATGAGGCCTTCTGTTCTGCTCATCGTGAGTGAGATGGCGAACTTCCTCAGAAGCTTCGTCAATTTGCCTTTGCAACTCAGCTAGGCGGGCCATCTTCTCCTTCTTCCTCTGCACTTGTTGATGTAGCATCTCCATCTCTCTGATTTCTTGGTCTAGCTCTTCTTCCTCAAGCGTCGGGCTGACGGCTTTTCTCTTCTGGCTTCGGGCCTCCCGAAGAGAGACGGTCTCCTGGTTGTGGTCCAGCGGTTGTAGTGGTGCTGCCTCAGTCGCTGAAGCTTTCTTTGGCGCCATAGCGAAGGTCTATAGCTTCCGAAGGTGTTCACGAAGACTCGAAGTGGAAGTGAGTTCACCGGAGGTGGGCGCCAATGTTGGGGACTTGTTCTCAAGTGCTAAGAGTTAAGAACAAGGCAACATAAAAAGTGTTAAGTGTTAAAATCCTTCGTCCTTCGAAGCATTATGTTCCTTCGGGAAATAATGAGTCTCGGACGAAGGTCATGAGAGACATACCTTCGTAAACATAACAAGTAATGACGAAGGACTCACATAAAGCATGAAATATGATATAAGCATCACCATAGAATCATTTCTATTTTATTAACATGGAAAAACAGAAATGATTCCAAATTACAAATGTACCTTCGGTCCTGAGAGAAGGTGTAAAGTACGAGAGTGATGCCAAAAGCAAATGCCAAGTCAGCGTGAACAGTACGGGAGTACTGTTCATCTATTTATAGACGCGGGACGCAGCCTACGTAAAATTACATCCATGTCCATTACATTTGTTAACGGCTTATGGAAATCTGTCGAGGCCCCCGAAGTCTTTTCATCTTTGAGTCGGTTCCCCCTTCTGCCATCGCGCCGAAGCTTCCCTGCGCACAGCTTCGGCTACACTCGACCTTCGTCTGGTTCAGGCTTCGTCCTGGCCGTGCTCCATATTCATAATTCTGGATCCGAAAATACCTGTTCACATAATCCACTTGGAAAACATTGTCAAATCATGTTTTTGAGGACCTTCGGAGGACGAAGGCCCCCAACAGCCGGCGATCCATCAGCAGCTACCATGGATGCTCCTTCTTCATCGGCCGCCATGCCCGCTGGCGGGTCTGGTCCCCATCAGCATACATCTGCTGGGAGTACTACCAGCGATCTGCCAACGGCTACTGTGGCCCCATCAGTGTTAGTGCCAAGCCCATCATTGGCGGCGACCGGGGCGGCGGGGGGGGGGGGGGGGGTTCCAGCTGCATCTGCCCCCATTGCGCAGGATGACGCTGGTGCCGAGGTGGCGTCATCGGGCCCCCAGGATTCGCCTGTCACCGTCGAGGCAACACTCCCGGGTTCCCAAGTTTCAGTCGGGGGTCCGAAAGCGGCGGTGCCGCCAGCAGCTGTTGCAGACCTTCCAACGGCGATACCGCCGGATGCACCACCGGAGGTAGGCGTGGGGGCTCGTCCAGCTCTGTCCCCCAGCCAACTCCGGAGGGTCCGGAGGTTATTCTTGGGCGTCCACTCCAGCCTGGTGCCGAGCCTGGAGCGATGCTGACTCCTCTCCCTCAGGTGCTGATTCGCGCTCACCAGGCCCTCTAGGAAACCGAGGCGGCTATCCGACAAGAGTGGAAGGCGCTCGAGACCGAGCGCCAGCGCCTTGGCGACTAGTGCTCCCACCTGGAGAGGCGTACTAAGGCGCATCCTGCCAATTCGCCGCGGAGCGAGCCGAGCTTGAGCAGGAGCGTGAGGACTTCAAGGAGGACATCCGGAAGGTGTCTGACCGAGAGGAGGAGGTGACCCGAAAGGAAAGAGGTTTGTCCAAGAATAAAAAACACCTAGACCAAAAAGAGGAGGCCGTCACAGCACTCCATGATAGGCTGAAAGCTTATAATGCAGTGCTGGAGAAACAACGGGACAAGCAAGCTGCGGCTGAGGTGAAGCTGAAGAAGCTGCAGTAGGAGCTCTCCGACAAGGCCAGTGACATTGCTCGTGTTGAGGGAAACCTCAAGGCGAGGGAAACCTCCCTGGCGAAACGAACAACTGACCTCGCTTGGGAGGAGGAGGACCTTGCCTTCAGAGAGGAGATGTGGGCAAGGCAAAACAAGCTGCTAGATGAGCTTGAGCTCAAGGACGAGGAGAAAGTGAAGCGTCTGGAAGGGAAGGTGCGGGCGCTGGAGGGGCAGGTCCGCCAGTTCCAGGCTGCACAGGCGACGCAGTCGGCCCCGGGCCCCTAGGCTGTGGAGGTGTTAAGGAAGACACTTGACGACCTCCGGGCAGAGCAACACGCTGGAGCTCAGCGCATCGCTGCTTGGGCTGGCGAGGCGAGCACAGTGTTAGTACCATTAGGGATGAGTCCTATCCCGGCATTGGTGCGGCCAGCTACCGTCTCCGACGTGCTCCCAATACTGTATTCCGCTGTTGACCTCCTCTGACGTCTAGATCAGGTTCTGGGCGCCCACTTGGAGGCCGAGGGCGGCAGACTCTGCAGGTCGGCCATCGAGTACGTCTTAACGTGCTTCTGGAGCCATGATCCGACTGTTTCCTTGGGGCCGGTTATTGCGGGTCCGGTGGCCGACACTGAAGATGCTGCCCGGGAGGGCGTACAGGATGTTGTGGACGTGGTGGTTGGGCGCTTCCAGCGGGATCCTGTTGACGATGAGTAGCCATGCCTACATGGAGAAAAACGAGGGTTCCCCTGGGGAGCGGGTTGCAATATGTCTTTGATTTTGCAAGATACTCTTTAAGTACTATTTGTTGGTGACATTACAACTTGTCTGCATGCCTCTTTTTTCTCTACTATATGCATTGTTGCCGGCTTCTTTCCTGGTACTTTGCCCCCCTGGGATATGGCCTCGGCTTGTTGGGGTCGGATGCTAGGATTCTTAAGGTGGCACTGGTGCCATTACTGGGTACGGCCTAGGCCAGGTATCTTTAATAGCGCACCCATTAGGTTCGCCAGCTGGTATTTCTTATCCTTTGAATCACGCAACCAGGCTGGCAACAGGGCGGTGGGGCATGTGTTAGTCTTTATGGTCCTTGACCTTGCGGCCATACGTCCCCTAACCATCCCATCGCCTAATTGCCGAGTCTGGTTACCTGATTCGGATGTCGCCATACCAGCCAGGAAGGGAGACAACCCTGTAGTTGTAATAGTGGTTGTATTTTTAGAAGTAAAATCAACCCTGGCGTGTCGAGGGCGGACCTGAATATACATGAGAGCAGGCCAACAGACCGGGCGTGTCGAGGGACCCGCGAATCTGTTTTTAAGGGAAAAACTTACGGAGATGCTCTATATTCTAGGGGTTTGGGAGAGGTACTCCGTTATATGTGGCAAGGCGAACGCATCCGGGGCGGCATATTTCTGTCACCTTGAAGGGTCCTTCCCAGCTGGGGGAGAGCTTGTGGAGCCCTTCTTGGTTCAGAATTCGCCTTAGAACCAGGTCCCCGACTTCAAACTTCCTACTATGCACGAACCTCTGGTGGTAGCGCCTGAGCGCCTGGCTCTACCGTGCGTTTTGGACTGCTGCTCGCCACCTGTGTCCGTCGATAAAGTCCACGTCTTCGCGCCGTAGCTATTCTTGCGCAGACTCATCGAACGACTGGGCCCGCGGAAAGCCCATAATGATTTCCGGGGGGAGGCAAGCCTCAGCCCCATAGACCAGGAAGAATGGGGTCTCCCTGGTGGCTCGGCTAGGTGTGGTTCGGTTCCCCCATAGCACGGAGGGCAGCTCGCTGACCCAATTTGCGCCATGCTTTCTCAAGCAGTCATAAGTACGTGTCTTGAGTCCCGTGAGGATCTCCACATTTGCTCTCTCCACTTGTCCATTGCTCCTGGGGTGAGCCACGGACGCAAAGCAGAGCTGGGTGCCGATGCCTTCACAGTTTTCCTGGAAGACTCGGCTTGTAAACTGGGTCCCATTGTCTGTAATGATACGACTTGGGACCCCGAACCTGCAGACGATCGACTTGAGGAAAGCAACAACAGTGCCCTGGGTGATGCTGACCACATGGGTGGCTTCCGGCCACTTGGTGAATTTGTCGATGGCGACAAATAGGTACCGGTACCCGCCGACAGCCCTGGGGAATGGTCCCAGGATATCCACCCCCCATACAGCAAACGACCAGGAGGGCGGGATCATTTGTAGAGCCTGAGCTGGTGTGTGTATCTGCTTTGCGTGGAACTGGCACGCTTCATAGGACTTTACTAGCTTGGCCGCATCCTGGAGGGCGGTTGGCCAATAAAAACCATGCCGGAAGACCTTACCGACCAGCATGCGGGATGAAGAATGACTTCCACACTCCCCTCCATGGATCTCCGTTAGTAACTCACGGCCTTCTTCCTGGGTAATGCACCGCATGAGAATGCCGTTGGCGCCACGGCGGTAGAGACCTCCTTCTACCATCGCGTATCGCTTAGCCAACCGCACTATGCGCTCAGCGGAGACATGGTCTTCAGGAAGGATATTTTCCTTCAGGTAGTCCTGGATCTCAGAGATCCATGCATCGGGACCACTCTGAGTTGTCGACTGCAGCACTAAGGGGTCAGGGGGGGTCCCCCAGAGCACACACAGCCTTTGGTGGGTCTTGGGGCGCCACCGGGATCGCCAGCTTCGAGGTGCCGGTCTCGCCCCCTTCGTCCAGTCCGGCTGGCTGGTCGGTGGGTCTCAGTAGCCGCCTTTCGAAGGCACCCTCGGGCACGAGTGCTCGAGTTGATGCCCTCTGGGAGAGGTCATCTGCTGCTGAGTTGTCGGCCCGGGGAACATGCTGAAGTTCCAGGGTCGTGAAATCCTTCTCTAGCTTCCTCACATGGAGGAGGTAAGCTGCGAGTCTAGGCTCATTGCAGCTACATTCTCCGCGGACCTGCTTGATGACGAGTTGGGAGTCCCCCCTCACGAGGAGTTGACAGACCCCCAGGGATAGGGCTGCGGTTAGGCCAAAGATCAGCGCCTCATACTTTGTCGTATTGTTGGTGGCCTTGAATTCAAGTCGCACCACATACTGCAGCTGGTTTCCGCCTGGGTCGGCGAGGACTACTCCCGCGCCAGCACTCTGCTGGCGGGCGGACCCATCGAAGAAGAGCGTCCAGTGGGGCTCGGTGAAGATCGGGTCCCTGCGCTCCACCGGTACGGGACCTGGTGCGGGGTCCGGCCCCCCGGGGGTACAAGGGGGTGGAGTCCATTCCACGATGAAGTCGGCCAGGATCTGACTTTTGATGGCGTGGTGGGGTTGGAAGTCCAGTTGGAACTCGGCGATGTTGCCAGTGGTGTTTGGGTTGTAGAGGATGGCCTTTAGCGGGAAGGAGGTCACCACCACAACCTTGTGCGCTTGGAAATAATGACGCAGCTTCCTGGACGCGACCAACACGGCATAGAGGAGTTTGTGTGTCTTGAGGTACGTGGCTTTTGCCTCATGGAGGACCTCGCTGACGTAGTAGATCGGCTTCTGGACAGCCCGGGTATCTATAGCCACCCCTATACTTCCAGGTTCTTGTCCTCCTTGTGCTTCCCTCTCGGCGACTAACACCATGCTTACTGCTTCCGCTGCTGCCGCAATGTACAGGTATAGCGACTCTCCTGGTTCTGGAGCAACTAGGATCGACAGGGAAGCTAAGTGCTGCTTCAGTTCCCTGAAGGCTTGTTCCGCCTCTTCGGACCAGGCAAATGGGCCTGATTTCCGCAAGAGCTTAAAGAAAGGCAGTGCCTTCTCAGCCAACCTTGAAATGAAGCGGCTAAGGGCTACTAGCGACCCGGTAAGCTTTTGGATGTCCTTCACACGAGTGGGAGGCCTCATTACCTCAACAGCCTTGATTTTCTCCGGGTTAGCTTCAATGCCTCGGTATGAAACAAGGAACCCCAACAACTTCCCTACCGAGACACCGAAGATGCATTTCTCCGGGTTCAGCTTGGTGCGGGTTGCCCGTAGCTTGCCGAAAACCAGGGCCAGGTCTTCCACTATAGCCGACCTTTCCCTAGTCTTGACCACGATGTCATCGACGTAAATTTCCACCTTATCCTGGATCAGATCCCCGAAGGTCTTGCTCATTGCCCATACAAAGGTCGGCAAGGCATTCCTCAGACCGTAGGGCATTACAACATAATAGTATAGTCCATCTACTGTTACAAAAGCGGTATACTTCCTATCCTCCTTAGCCATTCGGATTTGGTGGAAACCAGAGTAAGCGTCCAAGAAGGATAAGAGGTCGCACCCCGAAGTAGAGTCCACAATCTGATCTATACGCGGTAGTGGATACGGGTCCTTGGGGCATGCCTTATTCAGGCTGGTGTAGTCGATGCACGTCCGAAGCTTTCCGTTGGCCTTCGGCACGACAACTGGGTTGGCCAACCACACCGGGTGATGAACCTCTTCAATAAAGCCCGCGTGCAATAGCTTCCGGACTTCCTCTCGGATGAAGTCCTGCCGTTCCACGGACTGTCTTCATGGTTTCTGGCTTACTGGCTTGGCGTCCGGGTAAACCTTTAGCTTGTGCTCGATCACCTCCCTGGGGATCCCTGACATTTGTGACGACTCCCAAGCGAAGACGTCGACATTTGCTTAGAGAAAGGCGATGAGCGCGAGTTCCTATTTTTCTCCTAGATCCCCTACGATGCGGGTGGTCTGGGAGGAGTCCGCGCCGACCTGGATGGTCTTCGCGGGCCCACCGTCTGCCCCGGTCGGCTGTACTTTCGGCGCCTTGGAGGGTGCCTTGGCACTGGGGCCTCTTCCTCGGTCGTCCGGCCGAGCGATCTCGGACGCCAGAGTGTGTAGCTTCTCGACGGCTGCTAGAGAGGCGGTGCGGTCACCTTGCACGATGAGGATCCCAGCGGGGGACGGCATCTTGAGGACCAAGTACCCATAATGGGCAATGGCCATGAACCGGTACAGGGCCGGCCTCCCGATGATGGCGTTAAAAGGGAGGTTGACCTCCGCGACATTGAACTGGACGTTTTCTGTACGGAAGTTCTCCTCCGTCCCAAATGTAACCGGGAGCGTTATGCTCCCGAGGGGGTATACGAGCTGCGGACCCACCCCGGAAAATGGGCGGGAAGGCCCTAGCCGTGACCCCGGGACCTGCAGTTGTCTGAATGTTGCGTGGCTGATAACATTGAGGCCGGCCCCTCCATCGATCAGCACGTGATGTAGTCGCATGTTGGCGACAACAGGGGCGGTGATGAGCGGTAGCACGCCGGCTCCCGCCATGTTGTCGGGCCAGTCGGATGCCCCGAAGGAGATGGTAGTGCCCCTCCACCGTTGGTGCGGAGCGGTTTTGGGGACTCCTGGGACTACCGAAAGTACTTCCCTACGTAGGGACTTGACACTCCTGCGGGAGGTGAGCTCCCAGCTTCCGCCGTACATTACGTACAACTTCTTGCGATGGTCGCCACCGTCGCTGGAGTCGGAATCTCCGGTGGAAACGTCCTTTAGGCACCCCTCGGACGACTGGTAGCCGAGGTCTGGTCCTACCGTAGCCATGGTTTTCCCGTCAGCTCCCTTCTGGCTTGGTCGGTGGTGGGGCGGCGTGCCGTCCTTGAGGGACAGCTCACGCCGCTCGCTGACGCGCCGTGCGAGTTTGATAATCTCACGACAGTCGGCGGCTCGGTGGTGGCTCTTGGGGTGCACTGGGCACGTATCACCGCTGTAACCTTGGGGCCGTGGGCGCTTGTTGCGGTCGGCCTGGCCTCTGGTCACTACTGTGGCCACCAGAGCAGTGGACTGTGGCCTCTGGTAGTCGCGGTCCTTCTTCTTTTTCTTCTTTCCATCCCGGAGGGCGGCCCCCGAGCCACCTGACTGGGCAGGCCTAGTTTGCGGGGCCGAGTGCCATGCACGGCCCTCGGTGGCTCTAGCGCATTTGTCGGCCAGGGCGAAGAGCGTAGGGACAGTTTCCACGTGATGTGTGGCCAACTTCTCCAACATTTTATCATCACGTACGCCCTGTCGGAAAGCCGTGATGATAGAAGAATCAGAAATACGAGGTATCGTACCTTGTACCTTGGTGAAGCGGGAGATGAACTTCCGGAGGGTTTCCCCAGGCTCCTGCCTCACTGCATGGAGGTGGACTTCCACACCGTGCTGCTGGAAAGCACTAACGAAGTTCGCTACGAACCGCACACAGAGTTCTTCCCAGGAATAGACTGATCCCGCGGTGAGATTCATGAGCCAGGTCCGGGCAGGTCCAGACAAGGCCACATGAAAGTATGTTGCCATCACAGTGGTGTTTCCAACTGCCGCTGTGATGGCGGTAACGTACACCTGCAGGAACTCCGACGGGTTTGATGTTCTGTCGTATTTTTCTAGCAGGTGTGGCCGGAACTTGGGTGGCCAGGATGCCGCGCGGAGGTGATCCGCCAGAGCGGCGCAGCCTACTCCGGCCAAGGGGACACCCGTCTGGGACCGGGTGCCCATTGGCGTCTGCGGTGCAACCGCGGTGAAGTCTTGATCAAGGTCGCGCCCATTGATGTTTTGGCGGCGCTCGCGCGCCCTTTCCAAAGATATCCGGGCATCCTCTCCCACACGCCTGCGGTTGAGTTCTGCCCGGAGATCATTGGCCTGCGTGCCCCTCACTGAGGGCGAGCGCACCGATGCTGATGCCTTGTGTTGGCGCCGTGATGACCGAGCCTTTGACCGGGTCGAGGTAGAATGCGCCATACTGAGCAGCCGGTCGACGTCGTCCCGCCACTGCTTCATGGCTCCTAGTGATGCCGTGGAGCTTAGGGGGTGTCGCAATAACTCCCTGGCTACTGACAACGCCCCTGGAGACGCCCTTGATGGAGTCCGGGGTGTTTGCACCACCGTGTGCTGCCGTGCAGCGTGCACGACAGGAGTGACTGGTGTCGGGCGACTGGGAGCCTGCGGCATGGAGGAAGCAGCTTCTCCCTCCACCGCAAAATCTACCAAAGTCTTGGCGCGGTGCTCTACAATCTGCACGATCATGATTGGGCAAGAAATCAAGCGAAAACCTAATGCCTAGGCCCCCTACCTGGCGCGCCAAATGTCGGAGAGTAGATCTCCGGCCGGGTGGTTGAGTGCACCCGCCCTAAGTCCTGAGATGAGGAGGGGCTTAGGCGTTTCGCTTGATTGATGGAGAGATGGAGCAGTACACAAGAACACACGAGGATTTAGAGTGGTTCGGGCCGTCGGAGCGTAATACCCTTCTCCACTGTGAGATGTATTGCTTGAGGGCTTGTATGAGCTAGTGAGTCTCAGATTGCGCGTGTGTGTGTAACGTGGCATGCCTTCCCTTTTATAGCTGAAAGGGGGCATGCACAAAGGGACTGGGCCCCGACATGTGGTCCCAGAGACATAAAGAATATAGTGCTTGGATCCTCTAATATCTGTTGTCGAGACGATCCTCTTGCACCCTGACGCCCAAGATCTGCGTATCCTTGGTGTACAGGGGAAGCTTCTGGTGGAAGAGAAGATGGGTGCAGTGCTCTGCTCCGAACCGGCTCGCAATCCGCCAGCATACTGGTCAGGTGTACCGCCCACCAGACGACCCTGACGCCGTCTGCCAACGGATTGGACAAGGCGCATTTAATGCCGAGAGGGCTTGTCTCCTGTCAGTGTAGTGGCAGGCGGCGCGTCCCCTCCGCAATAAATGCTGAGGTCGAGCGGCTGCGCGGGCCTTACATCAGGCTCGGCCCATTGGCTCTCGTCACGGGCCTCAGGCCAAGGGGCACCGTCTGAGCAGAAAGTCCCCCTCGAGAGGTGGACACGTGCTGGCACCGGACCCCCATTCACGTCGGGGTCTCCTAGGTCTCGGAGCCCTGCCAGGGCCCAGTCCCTACCCTGAGGGACCTGATATGCCCTTTTGTGAGCCCTGGTCCCGTTAGCACAGAGGTCCGGCGCTCCTCTGCGGAGGTCAGGACCTACTGATGCGTCCTGGGAGTTTTATCTCCTCTTGTCACGCGGTGTTCTTAACCCCGCCCTTGTGGTGGGGTCAGGTGCTGCTTCTCGTGCGATCGGGGGGCGCTGTTGCATAGCAACGGTGCCTTTATACCGTAGGAGGGGGATACCCCTAACTGTTGGTACCGACACTTTCCCAATGTCACTCCCATTTTTTGAGGCAATTACTGTAGGGGGTGATCCCTACAGTTTTCATTCATCCAGGAAAATATTTACAGTTTACAAAGAGGAGGGGGAAGGGGCAATTGGAGGGAGACAGATCTATGCACTGAGTGTTTACATCTGTTGCAGCCAATGTCTGATGCTATCCACCATCGAGGGCTTTACTCTATAACACATGAGATTCATTTATGCTTCAAACATGTTTTTGCAGGTAGCCGTTGTAGGCGGAATAGCTTCAAAAATCCAGTTATTTCTTCATCTCCAGATACACCAGGACATGATGATTATGGGTTCCATTTTCATGGTTTTGTCATTTGCAGCCTCATCCTCTGCATTGCTAATGATATTTGGGGTATGCGGGGGGGGGGGGGGGGGATGTGATACTCACAAGTTGCCAGCATCTACGTGCATAATTACACCTCAGGAACAAGTGGTTATTAGTTTCTTCCCTTTGCAATATACAATTTTCACAGGTGTATGATTCCAATTCCATACTTCTTCTGAGCAGTGATCTAGTATTTAACCTGTCCTTTTAAAAGCAGCCAAAAGAAGACCTTCTTCCAGAAGGATTGATGATCGTGAAGGAGGAAATCGTAGCACTCAAACAAGGTGCAATGTTTGTCAGTGAGGATAGATTCCTGCAGCTATCCCGCTATGCCCCCAAAGAAGTTAACATGTATGCAAAGAGGCAATACCAGTTCATGAGAGGATTAGTTGAACCTGTTCACTACTAGCTTATGAACCATACCTTCCCCACCTTCTAGCACCTCATAGACTGGGCCATAATGAGATAGAGGAAGTGTCAGGTGATGGAGGGCAGAAAATGCAAGCTAAATGGGCCACAATTAGGTAGCACTAGTCATCCCCGCTTGTTAGGAAACCACAACCAACAGTATCAGTAAGGCAGTTCACAAGGACACCTACACCACCACTAGCATCAGCGGTGGTACCAATATTAGTCCAACGGATAAAACAACACCTAGTAGGGGAATAATTAGAATCAATGCTAGGTCAACCAAGTGCCCTAATTCCCAACCCCAACATGCAATCAAGATGAACAATCGAATGCAACACAAGGAGGATACAAAAGCTTCATTTATGGAGATCATGGCCACTAGTCTAGGCAATGTCTATAAAAGATAGGGAACAACATAACACTAGTGGGGCACCCAAACATAATGCTCTACAACAGTCCACATGCAACCTAGGTCACCCAAATCACAATCATGGAAGGGTGAATCACTTGGCGGCTAAAATGACATAGGAGGCACTAGATGTGCAATTAGGTATGTTTCTGGTCAACTCTCAACTAGCAGTCGTGTTGTTTGATACTGGTGCATCACATTCATTTATCACTACCACTGGGTAGCAATGCATAACCTTCCAATAAAATCAATGTCACAACCGATGATAACCAGTTCACCTAGTGGAAAAATTAAAGCAAATATGATGTGTTCAGATATAAGTGTGGAAATAAGGGGATAGAGTTGCCCACAACCTAATAGTCTGGGTTTATAATCTTGTGTGTACTTGTAATAAGGTTGATGAATGTAGTTTAAGATTTTGTGTGAATTGTTCGAACCAATTTTGTAATTACTCATATGAATTTCATAACAAGGTTGACGACTCTAGTTTATAATCTTGTATACTCATAAGAAGTTTAGAATAACCAATACAAGGTCGATTATTATAATTTATCATCTTTTATTACTTATTCATAATTGGTTTGTGTGAGAGAAAGAAGGAGGTTTCATGTCGACATCAGACACTGATACTCTAACACTAATGACATTAGTACTCTAGCCTCAACATTAGACCACACAAACACACACATTGATATTAACAACCTAACATGGCTCGAACCCATATATATATATATATATATATATATATATATATATATATATATATATATATATATATATATATATATATATATATATATATATATATATATATATATATATATATATATAATATACACATAACATGACAACTTGAGATTCAACACTAAACCTAGCTAGTTCCGAGTCAAGATCGAAAAACACATAGATATGAAATGTAAGTAATTGACATGCACAATAATCCAAATACACAATCAAAGACACCAGACGACTCTTCGTATCTCTTGTTTCGTTCACTCCTCCTTTGAACGGATAGAATGCAATATTGGAAGCCACATGGCCTAGGTGCATGATCGAGCAACATGGTAGATCAGTTCCCATCACTACGGCATGGTCGGACGAGCCTCTCAACGACATGCATCAGGCTTTCTACTGCCTAGTGCCTCTATGGTTGGAGCATCCATGGGTTGGCACTCGATCAGCATAGGGAATGATGTATGTCATTAGTAGGCTCGTCCGCTTGTGCCCTAGTGATGGAAACTAATCAATTGCCTTGCTCGATGTCTTCATCCAAGCCACGCCACTCCATATCTTGCATTATATTTGTTGAATAAGAGATATGATGAGTCGTCTGATGTCTTCATTTTCATACTTGTATTAATCTGCTTGTGGATTATTTCTAGTTCATGCTCATGTGCTTTCGATCTTGACTTGGAACTAGCTAGGTTTGCTAAAGCTGAAATTGTTCTGGTGTGCATATATATCTGGGTTTGGGGCATGTTAGGTTGTTAGTCTCTACGTGTGCGTTTGTGTGGTTTGATGTTCAGGCTAGTGCTAGTAACTTATGATGGCTATAGAGTGTTGTCAAAAGTTAAGTTTTTGACCATGTTAACTTTTGACGGTACTGAGAAGCTGTCGAAAGTTAGGTACCTTCTATCCATCTTTTCCGACACTTGTCTACCGTCAGAAGTTGGCGCTTTGGCCATTGGAAGTTAGCCTTTTTCATGTAGTGCATACATGGGAATCACACATACACATTTAATATGTTACATATAAAACATAGCTCCAAGGTAAAAATTCTTAGATGAGTGGTATAATAAAACTAACTCAAAGAACTCTACTCAACATGTTACTAACTTAGTATATATTCAACTTCAATAAAGGCACAATATGAATATATGTCTACATATTGAAAAAGATGTATGTGCAAAATATATCCATATGTATACATGAAACATATTGGTGAGACTAATCATGTTCTTATTAGTCATACTGTCACATAGTAAATGGATGTCGTGTACCAATTTATTAGTAACTAAGCTACTTAGAAACATAGCTTAACTTATTATTAAACTTCCATTACATCTAATGTTTTAAGTGACATAAGTACGTAATATTATGTCCAGCAGACTCCCTATCCCACCTCCTATATCACTCTTTATTTTAAACCACACTATGTAAACAGTACAATCTGTAATATAAAAATAGTGTTTTGCACGTCCATATGCATGCTCCGCTGGAGACAGCTAATAAAAGGTACCATACCAAACATCTATTTTGGAGCTACTATTTTTATGCGTGGAATCACTGCACGAAGATTAAAATTTGTGGAGAAACAAATTATTTCTTATAATTTAGTTAAGATTTAACAATAATAAATGCATGTGCTCATGATAATTATATATCTCAATACTTTTTGTATTACCATATCCATATAATGTGCTATAAGGATTCAAAAATAGTAACTTTACATTTAAATCACACGTTTTCCATTTTTACCTATAATTATATAATTATATATATAGAGTATTAAAAATGCATTTTACAAGATAAACTGCAACTCAGACATTTGGTATCAAATGGATATAAAAATTTTAATGGCGAGACATTCATAGCGTATAAGCCTACCATAAAAATTTCACTCCATTTGGACAACCGCAATAGTCTATATTAATTAGAGTAAACCCTAGATTAACAATTCATTAAATATCTTACCCTAAACTATATGATTTTATTTTTTAAAGTATATATGGTCATGTGCGTCTCAAAAATTATATTTTTTATTTTTCGCATGAAAAGAAAAACGAGTCTTGGGTACAATCTGGCCCATTCAGGCCAACTAGCGTGGGCAGGCCAGCCCACGTGGGTGACCAGGCCGGCCCACGTGGCCTTGCACCTACTTTGCACTTCGATAAAGTGAACTTGCGGACGATAACTCGATAAGTACTATTCAACACTATTCATATAAGTCATAATATATTCGTTTAACTCAAACGCTCTCGTATTTTGTGTTACTGGTCCCTTAGGCTTAGGCTTTGTTCGTTTGTGTCGGATTGTAATCGAAATCGTTTCAGCTAATCAAAGTTTATATAAATTAGAGAAACAATCCGGTTAGGAATCGTTCCGACGCACCAATTCAACACAAACAAACAAGGTCTTAGACCCCGTTCGGGTGCCTCGGATGTATTCCACACCAGAAACAGTTCCAGAGCTAGAAACAGTGGCCCATTCATTCTATCCCAGGAACCAATCCGGAGGACACGAGACCAGGTTTTGTACCAGGCCGTGAACAACAAACAATCTCTAAAACTGGTGGCTTCTGTTTTTAATCCAAGTTCAAAACGAACGGCTGTTTTAATCTGGGCCAAGTTCCAATCCAGATTATTTCTTTCCATCCGGAAGGAGTCTAGAAACGGTCCAAACGAGTAGAAACGGTCCAATCCAGATTTGGTTCGAAGCAGAGCGGCGCACTGGCTGGCCGGGGGAGGAGAAGCTGATTTAGCTGGCCAGGACCTCACCAGCGGCGGAGGTAACGCCAACGAGTCAAGACGGGCCCGTGTGGGACCCGGACAACCACTCAGTGACGGTAGCGCGCAGGGCAAACCACGGCGGCGACGGGCACCGGTGCCCACGCCCCAGGCGCGAGTGGCCGTGATGGTGGCATGCTGACGGCGTCTCGGTGAGGCTACGACTCCTAATAGTCAACAAATGGCGTGCGAGCAAAGGGCAGAACCGCGGCAACGCCCAGCGGCAAGGTTGCCTTTCCCCGCGAGCAGTGGCGCCTAAAGAAAAATCTGTTTCAGAGGTAAGGCCGATGCATTAAGGCAGAGATAGAACATCAAGAAGTTGGAAGAGAAAGAGAGATCGAGAGTGTCAGCCATGGGCAAGCTGCGTTGGGCGGGCACGATGACTGGCGCCGATGAAACTATTTCGGATATAGTTGCTTTGTCGGACAGCCTTTGGTGTCGTTTGTTTCGGGGCGTTTGTGCATGTTGCGATGCAGCGTAGATGAAGTGGACCAGCCAGGAGAGGTGGCCCAGTGGAGCCTTCATGGGTCATGACTTCTGTTTCCTCCCTTTGAGTGATGTCCATCCATCCCGTGCTCTACCCGCCGCTGAACTGGCTTCAGCTGGGGAGGCCCGAGGGGATTACATCTGCGACGTGAGAGACATTTCGGCTGGGGATCGTGAGCATTCTGAGGCAGCGCATGAAGCCGAGCATGGACAACCTGCAATAGATGATGATACTAGTAAGTTATCTAGCCCTTTCAATTCCTCTCTCCGTGAAGAGTTCTGGTGTGATACTGGTTTCCCAAAAGAACGCCGGTGGTGGGAAGATACGGAAGAACCAAACACATCGGCTGATACGATGATCGACCTCCTGGGAGACATGGGAAGTTTGATGAACAAGGCTGATGCCGAAGCAATCCTGAACCCAGTGGGGAGAAAATCGTATGAAATCGGTCTGGCTAGTTCATCGACACCCAATGTCGGAACTGTCAGCACCATTGCTTCGAGCAATGTCTCTATCTATAGCCGCAAGGAGAGCATCGAAAATCAGAACAAAATGAAAAAAAGAAAGGGGAGATGCTACGGATGTAAAATTCGTCCTTGGCGCGGTCCTCTGCCCAGGATCAGTAAACGGTTGATCACTCTCGAGGCATTCATGCCGAGCTTGATCAATGGGCTTGATAGTTTGAAACGGCCATTATCAGATGAGAAGTTCAAGAGTTCTTGGGTGACGAAAACACACAACATTCAAACTAAAGAAACCTATTTACAAAATGTGCAGCTGCTAAACGCTTCGGGAGAGGAACAGAGGCATTTATTGCCTTTAAGCAGGGCTCAGCTGGTACAAAAAGCAAAGACATATGGCGCTTCGCGTGAATCATTACGACGGCCAGCATTAAATCAAAAGAAAGGTCAAATTTCTCCCAAACCAGTACAGCACTTAATCCGACCCTCATACGCTGAGATAGCTGCAAGACAGCCTGCAAACCTCAAGCCTCAGCGCCAGCATATGCCAACAATGGAGGAGAAAACCCATCATGGTGAGAGAACCTTCGTACCTCGCCATCATCAGCGCAGAGAGCAATTTCCTCGGGGCGGCAGGGCAGGGAGAGGTCCTGGACGTGGCTCTCCAGCGTCCGGTCGCGGAAGGGGAACAAGCCAGAACTGGGCGCGTGGCCGTGGATACGCGCCGCAGCAGTATGCACCTGTTGCCTCATCCCAGCAGCTTGCGCCTGTGGGAATTCAAAGGATGGGAAATCAACAGGAGATAGTGGGTGGAAACCTTGCTGCTGAAGGTGTGCACGATGCGACTCAGAAATGGGAGAATCGAGATTTCAAGGCCAAGAAACCAAGACCACCACACTGCTATCGCTGTAAGTGCAACGGGCATCTAGTTGAAGCATGCAAAGCAGATTTAGATTGTTATGTATGCAATAAGAAGAATATACATATTGCGGCCAAATGTCCTTTGCTCAAGATGGAGAAACCATCTGCAGCCATGAGCGGATTTGCCAAGAATGAGCTTTGTTTCTTTCGCATACCAGTTTTTGACTATATACTTGAAACACCTGATGCTGCTCCAACTGGATTGATAAAGATGACTGGGGGTAAGCTTGATGCTGTCTCAATTCAAGCTGAATTGGCAAAATTGTCAAGGGTTGAATGGGCTTGGGAAGCTTTGCAACATGGGGAGGATTCTTTCCTTGTTGTTTTTCCATCAGAAGAAGAATTAGCAAGGATGTCTGAAATGGAATACAAGATGAGGAGCAGTGGAGTGACCTTAACCATATCTGAATGGAAACATGGGGGCGATGCAACACCAGCCTACTTTTTGGATGAAGTGTGGGTGCATGTTACTGGTGTACCTCACGCATGGAGGCATTATCTTGGTTTTTGGGCGCTTGGATCAATGATTGGCACCACCATTGATGTTGATATGTATACATACAGGAAGAAAGGTGTGATTCGAATCTTGGTTGGGACACTAGATAAAGAACTTCTTCCGCTCACAACAGATGTGGTTTTTGATAAGGTGGGGTATGAGATTACATTCTCCATGGAGGATCAATATTTTGAGCCGACAATACCTCCACCAAATTCTCTTGTACCCAGAGAAAAGGATGATGATAGTGAAGGAAATGAGGACGCTGCAAAGGATAAGGAGAGAGTGCAGACTGCTAAAAAAGCTAAGAACACCAAAGATGCCTCAGGCTCCAAGTCCATGCAGGGCGACAATGAATCTGCTCCTATGCAGACTGATGGTGAAAATCTGAATCACAGCATTGGTCACATCGTGGTGGATCCTTCTGATCCAATGACAATTTTTCACCAGGCAAACCCCTCAACCTTGAGCAGGGTAAGTTGTTTGAAAAAAAAATTGTGTGACCAAAAGGTGTGAGAAATCAGGGGGAAAGGATGTCAGATTGAATCCACAGGTTAGTGGTTCCTCTGTCGATGACTATAACCCTCTCGATTGTATGCAACTTGATATAGCTAACAATTATATAATCAGAGACATATATCAAAATTTTCTTCCTAATAACGATTTATTGGTACAGGATGTTGATGCTTCAGGGGTTATATGCTCTGATGAGCAGCGCCCAAATTATACTCAACTTTATGAAACCAATGAAGTAGAAGGGAAAGAGCATGCTAGCTTGGACTTGGGGATGAGGAAACAACCATGCATCGATGTCATATTAGGGAGACATTTTTCCATGCCAACACAAAGGATGGAAAACAGTTCTGACTATGACAGCAATACACATCAAACAAGTGCTTTGGAGATCCCAGCGAGCAATGTATTATCGCCTTTGTCTATGAGGGCTGAGAAACCTGCAACACCATTAAGCCAAGATCTAGGACAGAACTCACAGGTTTGTGGTTCTGGTTTAGACATCTATAATCCTTTTTCTTGTTTACAAATAGATACATCTTGTAGTAACAAGGATGGGGAATTGGTGGTGCAGGGCGAGCAAGTGGCTGAGATAGAAACGAGTGAGGAATTGAAGATGGAGATGTCTCCTAATTCTGCCCAGGACAAAAGTAATACTAAAGATGCGCTTAAATATGTTCCTCCTCTTGTATATAATTCAGTAGATGGACTTCGTCGTAGCCTTCGATGCAATGTACCTGTTGGGGCGAAGGCAAAGACGCCACCCTTCGCTCGAGGCCTTCGCTGCAGTCGCTGGTCCGACGGAGACAAAACGGGTAGGGACACCCTTCGCTCGATACGACATCAGACGAAGGCCTGCGACGAGGTCATCCTACCGTGCGGCCTCGTCCAGCTCGGAGGCCCACGTGCGATCCGGCCCATTGTAACGGGCCCTGTGTGGCCGCTGCGTGTTACGGGCCTAATTTGTAATGGCATTCCTGTAATTACAGTCTGTAACCCTGTTTTATGGGAATATTCTGGGGATAACCTAGGTGTCTGAGGGCACATGCGTCCTTAACACAAGGCGCTGGGCGCTCAGATACCTATAAATACCCCCGCACAGTGCCCGTGAGAGGCCAGATTAACAGAGCTATTGCCATCTTGCGTGAGAACCCTGTAAACGTCACTGTTCACCCTTGTTGGATCCCCTTGCAACTGAGAGCAAGTTCCAACATTTGGCGCCCACCGTTCGTGCTACGAGAAAACCACCCGCGATGGCACCCAAGAAAGCTAACCCGAAGGCTGACGAAGCTGCGAAGGCAACACTACTTGCTGCAAGAAAGGGCAAGGCCCTCGCCCTCACCCAATCCACCCACCAAGAGGCCACTGAAGACGACGTTCTCCGCACCTGCGAAGATGACACTCTCCGCACCTGCGGCCCTGAAGGACAATCGTAGCCACCCCCAGGCTTCGCCCCACTGGGGGTGCGGACCTCACCGAGGACGGTGAAGTCCTCGGCGTCTCAGCGGAAGAACAGCTACAGCTGCGCGCCCTGCGCCTCAAGAACCGCAATCTCCAGAGGCAGAAAGAGATACTGGAGGCCAAGCGCCAGCGCGTGTCCGCACTAGCCAAAGTGCGGCAGATGATACGCGACGAAGAGCAGAAGGCCCAGGACCTCGAGCGGGAGATCGCGCTGATGCAGCGCGAAGGCCACCTCGGCCTGCAGCACGGGCCACCCCTGCAGCAGCGCGCACAACTCGAAGACACGCGCGAAGGCCACCTCGGCCTGCAGCATGGGCCACCCCTGCAGCAGCGCGCACAACAGGAAGACCCGCGTTTCCCCCAGCTCGACCACACCTTCCCGCACGCCGCGCCATTCCAAGGGGTCAACTACCTCGACGAGCGAAGTCCCCTGGCGCCACACCTGCAAGTGATGCCTTGGCCCGCTAACTTCCGGGCAGGGACCTATCCCAAGTACAACGGCAGCACCGACCCAGCACAATACATAATGAGTTATCAGGTCGCCGTTGCATCTTCCGGAGGGGACGACGCCACAATGGCCAAGTCTTTCATCATCGCCCTCGAGGGCCCAGCTCTCACCTGGTTCACCAGGTTGCCTCCGCTGTCCATTGATTCCTGGAGAAGCCTCCGGGTGAAGTTCCTGCTCAACTTCCAAGGGTACCGCCCAGATTCCGACGCCTTGGCCGAACTCTCGCTCTGTAAGCAGCTGGAAAAGGAGACTCTGCGGGAGTACTGCGCAGCCAGCCGACAACCCCAGAGTTGTTGCGCACACTTACCAACAACCCCCTCCACCATATATCCACGCCCCCGCCCCGCATCCACCGCACCACGCTTACCAACACCATCAGGAAGTACAAATCGTACCTCCCCCACCCCCACCACCACACCAGCAACATCAAAACATCCCCCACGCCCCAAAGCAGGAAGACTTCGCCGATCAGCCATATCGCGGAGTCATTCACATGATAACTGGGGGGTCCAGCACTGACTTCGACACAAAGCGCCAGAAGCGGGACCACTACCGCAGCATCAACCACGTCGCCGTCACTGGCCCAGTCATGCAGACAAAGTGGTCCCACATACCGCTAACCTTCGACGCACGAGACGTCGACCTGCGCAGCGCCCCCCACATCGACGCCATGGTTATCAATTGCAGCGTGGCAGGCTGGGACCTGCACAAAGTCCTAGTCGACAATGGCAGTCAGGCAGACATCATCTTCCTCCACGCCTTCGATCGCATGGGCATAAGCCACAGCCTGCTCAAGCCTTCGGACAACCCGTTGTATGGCTTCGGCGGCAAGGGCACCTTTCCTGTCGGCAAAATAGAGTTGCCTCTCCTTCGGTGTAGCACCCAATGCCCGAAGTGAGCAAGTAACCTTTGATATTGTGGATATGGTATATCCATACAATGCCATCATGGGCCGGGGCTACATCAATAAGTTCGAAGCAGCCATTCACGGACTGTACCTATGTATGAAGATACCAGGTCCGTTAGGCGTCATTACGGTCTACGGCAACCAGCAGACTACGCGCAACATAGAGCGGGACTTCGTGCCCGGTCAGAGAAACGTGCACTGCCTCACGGCCCAGCGCGAGGTCCCCGCGCCCGCCAGCCTAACCGATAAACAACATGACAAAGCACAGCTGTAGAGCAACGACAGGACCAAGACTGTCCCCCTCGATCAGGCCACACCCAAGCAGACAGTCACTATCAGCGAAGACCTCACTTCGCATGAAGAAGAGAAACTCCTTTGCTGCCTGACCAAGAATAAAGATGTCTTCGCCTGGTCTGCCCTCGACCTGGTCGGGGTCAGCCGATCCATAATTGAGCATAGCTTGGGAATTGACCCTTCGGTGAGACCAAAAAAACAGCGGCTTCGCAAAATGTCCGACGAGAAGACAGAGGCCGCCAAGGCGGAGGTGCACCGCCTCCTGGAAGCCAAATTCATCGAGCCGGTGGCTTACCTGACGTGGCTCTCCAACGTTGTAATGGTACAGAAAAAGAGCGGGAAGTGGCGAATGTGCATCGACTTCACCAGTCTCAACAAAGCCTGCCCAAAGGACAACTTCCCGTTGCCGCGGATCGACAAAATAGTCGATAGCGCGGCCGGGTGCGAGGTCATGTCACTCCTCGACTGCTTCTCCGGTTACCACCAGATATACATGAAGGAGGAAGACAAGGCCAGCACAAGCTTTATAACACCCTTCGGCACTTATTGCTTCATCAGAATGCTGGAGGGACTCAAGAACGTCGGGTCCACCTTTTCCAGGCTTACCAAAACAGTGCTCGAAGGGCAAGTTGGCAGAAATATATTCACATATGTGGACGACATCGTCGTCGCCAACAAGAGCAAGGAGGACCATCTTGTCGACCTCGCCGAGACATTCGCGAACATGCGAGACGCACGACTCCGCCTAAACCCGGAAAAGTGCGTCTTCGGCGTTCGCCAGGGCAAAATATTGGGCTACCTGGTATCTCACCGCGGCATCGAGGCCAACCCAACCAAGATTCAGGCCATCATAAACATGACGCCTCCGCAGTCCGCCAGAGACGTACAACGCCTGACAGGCAGATTGGCCGCTCTCAACAGATTCATCTCCAGGTCTGCTGAGCGAAGTCTCCCCTTCCTCAAAACACTCCGTGGTGCAAAAGACTTCGCTTGGGGACCAGAGCAGGCAGCGGCCTTCGCCTCTTTAAAACAGTACCTGTCGGAGTTGGCCGTCCTTACAAGCCCCGACTCCTCGCTCCCCCTATTGCTTTATGTTGCGACTTCGCCGCATGCGGTCAGCGCGGCACTGGTGCAGGAGCAGACAGTTGAGGGCGTGGTCAGGCAGTGCCCAATTTATTATGTCTCCGAAGTGCTGACACCGTCCAAATGTAACATGACAGAGCTGGAGAAGATTGCCTACGCAGTCGTTATGTCTTCGCGCAAATTGCGCCACTATTTTGAAGCATTCAAGGTCCGGGTCACCTCAGACAGGGGACTCGGCGAATTGTTCAGAAACCCGGAAGCATCAGTGAGGATTGCCATGTGGGCGGCCGAACTCTCCGGCTACCACATCAATTTCGAGCCCAGGACAGCCATCAAGTCACAAGTCCTGGCAGACTTCGTCGTCGACTGGACTGGGCCAATAGCACAGCCGGACCCGTCCGCAGAGAAGGTTTGGACAATCCACTGCGACGGCGCATGGTGCCATGCGGGGGCAGGCGCCGCGGCAGTCATCACCTCGCCAACCGGAGTCAAGCACAGATATGCGGCTCGCCTCAGCTTCGCTCTGGAATCCGACAGATGCACAAATAACATAGCAGAATACGAAGCAGTCATCCTGGGTCTCCGCAAGCTGAGGGCCCTTGGGGTCACCACCTGCATCATCAGAACAGACTCCAAGGTAGTTGCCGGCCAGGTCGAGAAAGACTATGCAGCAAAGGACCCCGCACTCATGCAATACCTCGCGGCCATCCGAAGTCTCGAGAGACAATTCAAGGGATTCACTTTGCAGCATGTGGACCGGGCCAAGAATGAAGAGGCCGACGCATTGGACAAGGCTGCCGCCAGAGGCGAATCCCTGCCCTCCGACGTGTTCTACCATGTCATCGGCACACCAGCCGTCCGGAGCCCCGAAGGGCTCCAAATAACCAATGACAGCGAGGGCCACCACATTGTCAACCTTATCATGACCGAAGACTGGCGGGCACCAATAACTTTGTTCCTACAGGGTATTATCACCCAACTGACATCAACGAGGCCAAGCGCCTCAAGCATCGAAGCCGGGACTTCGCACTGATTGAGGGCCAACTCTACAAGAAGGGGGTCAGTCAGCCAATGCTCAAATGCGTCACCGAAACCGAAGGTGTCCAGATCCTACGCGAAGTCCACAGTGGTACCTGCGGCTCTCACGCAGGGCCAAGGGCCCTAGCTGCTAAGGTGATCCGCCAAGGTTTCTATTGGCCCGCAATGATCTGCGCCGCAAATCGGGTCACAAAGTCCTGCGAAGCCTGCCAGAAGTTTTCCCCTCGATCAGGCAGCCCTTTGCAGTTTACAAAGCTGATCGCCCACACATGGCCTCTCCAGCGCTGGGGCCTAGACATCGTCGGGCCCCTGCCCACGGCTCAGGGGAACCTTAAGTTCGCCTTCGTCGCTGTCGAATACTTCACCAAATGGATTGAGGCAAGGGCTGTCTCCACAATAACATCAAAGACTGCCCAAAAATTCTTCTGGCAAAACATTGTTTGCCGCTTTAGAGTACCGTCCGAACTAACAGTCGACAACGGCAAGCAGTTTGACAGCCAAGACTTCAAGGATTTTTGCTTCTCCATCGACACCAAGCTTGCCTTCGCCTCAGTCTATCACCCACAGTCCAACGGAGTTGTGGAACGCGCCAACGGAAAAATCTTCACAGCTGTCAAAAAGATGCTCCTCGACGAAAAAAGGGCAAGTGGGCCGATTTGTTACCCGAGGCGGTCTGGGCACTAAACACGACTGAGTGCAGGGCGACCGGGTTCACTCCTTTCTGCCTTCTATACGGATCGGAGGCCATGACCCCACAAGAAATAAAGCATGGGTCCCCGCGAACAGTTCCTTCAGCCGTCCCCGACGTGGACGAGCCCACTTCAAAGGATCTCATTGATGGAGACCGAGTCTTCGCCCTACAAGCTCTAAACAAATACCAAGCCCAGACAAAAGCATGGAGCGACCATGCAGTCATCCCAAGGGAATTCAACGAAGGGGACCTCGTACTCGTCCGAACAGCTCGGACAGAGTCCAGGGGCAAGCTGGAACCCAGGTGGGAGGGCCCCTTCATAGTCAAGACGAAAGCTTCCCCCAGCGCTTACAGGCTCACAACGCCAAGCGGCGAAGACCTGGAGCACTCCTGGAACATCGACAACCTCCGCAAATTTTTTGTTTGACTCATCAGGGCTGATTCGCCCTTGTAATTCGCAAAAACAATTTTATTCTGGCCCGCACTTTTTTCCTCCCGGGGGGTGAGGTTTTTAACGAGGCGGAGCCATGTAATACACAAGTGAAAAATCCCCCGCAAAAACATGCGTTGAAAAAAGACCGCGACGACGGTCTTCGACATTCGACCAATACGAAGTCACCGCGAGGCTCAGCGCTAGCCACCCTCGCGTGCGACAACTCCGTGCAGAAGTCGCCCAAGGGTGCAGCCGGATCAGCACAATAAGTGCGAAAAATCGAAGTCCACCGCGAGGACTATCCGTGCAAAAGTCGCCTAAGGGTGCAGCCGGACCAGCACAATAAGTGCGAAAAATCGAAGTCCACCGCGAGGACTTACCGTGCAGAAGTCGCCTAAGGGTGCAGCCGGACTAGCACAATAAGTGCGAAAAATCGAAGTCCACCGCGAGGACTTACCGTGCAGAAGTCGCCTAAGGGTGCAGCCGGACTAGCACAATAAGTGCGAAAACCGAAGTCTACCACGAAGACTATCCGTGCAGAAGTCGCCTAAGGGTGCAGCCGGACTTGCACAATAAGTGCGAAAAACCGAAGTCTACCGCGAAGGCTATCCATGCAGAAGTCGCCTAAGGGTGCAGCCGGACTAGCACAGCAAGTGCGAAAAACCAAAGTCTACTGCAAAGACCATCCGCGCAGCAGTGCCCGAGGGCACAGCCGGATGAAGCATAACAAATACACCTGACCAAGTACGCAACGCCTTCGCAAGCGTAGCCAAATGTGCGGGGGCACACAACTACATCATACAAGCCTTTACACATGTACAAGCGAGGGCACCACACTCTACATCGGCTCAACCTTCGGAATAATTCCCATCTCTCTATAGTTAAATAACATTATCCTAAGCTCCTCACCCGCAAAAGACTTCGCAATTCCCCTTCACCTGTACTCACGGCGGCTGGCAAGGACAACAGTTCCCGCCGGCCAGCCCTACTCACACGAAGCCGACCGGCCTCCGCCCCACTCACTCTACGCTTCGCAACCGCCCTTCGCCGCCGGCGCCCGGTACTCGGACCAGGCACATCTTCTGTGTCTGCAGCGTGCGGTGAAGCCTCCGCCGCTGCCACATCCAAGGCCGCAAAGTAGTCCAAGTCCTCCTCCGACGACTCCTCAGTCCACTCAACCGAGCTCCCAGAGTCAGTAAAATCAAAAAACTCAGATGCAGACCCATCAAATTTATTACCATCATCCACGGTCGAAGCCGCCAAAAAGTTAGTAGTGGCGGTTGCGTGCGCAGGCCGAAATTCTTGAACCTGCGCAGCAACCAAAATTCAGCAACATATCCAAAATTCCCTAACTACCCACACCCACTACGCCACCTGCGAAGACCCAGCCGTCGCGGGAGCCTCCGCTGTTGCCTCCGCTGGTGCCTCCGCCGCCACCGTCGCAGGACCCTCAGCCCTCGGCGCAGCGGCTGCGGGGGCATCAGAAGCGCCTTCGGCTGTCTCTGGGGGCGGGCCTCCGCCGGCCGCAGCGGCTGCAGGGACGTCAGGAGCGCCTTCGGCAGTTTCCGGGGGCGGCTCCAGGGCGGCCTCGGGCACGGCTTCCGCCGGGTTCGACTCCGGGTCAGGCAGCGCGCTGTTCAACGCCCCGAAATCATCCACCCTCTCGCCACGCGCCGCCTGAGACACAGCACACAAATTCAGCAAACCCATACATAGCCCACATCCAACAAATATCAAACAAAAGCCAAACGTTACCTGAGCCCTCGCCGTCTCGGCCCGCTCCCTGACCACCTCTCGACCGTGCGGACCCCACATCCGGTCGTAGATGGCTCCGGCGGATTCCTTCACTATAGGGTCCTCAACCTTGTAGATATCTCGCTCGAAATCCTCATCAGCCTGGTCGAAGACCTCATAGTGCCGGCACCCTTCGCGAGAGAGCGCGTTCATCGCCCCCTCGCAGGTAATCAGGGAAGCATAAGACATAAACCCCTCCACGATAGTGGGGAGTGCCTGCAACTCCTCCTGTACCCACTCCAGGCAGCGAAGTCCGGGCTCTCGGTCCGACACTTCGAACTCAGCGGTCTGCGCGCCCAGCTCACGGTATGAATCCATAAGTTGTTTGTGCGTCCGCTCAGCCTCCGTGCGCGCCGCGGCCTCGGCCCTCTCCACACGGCTCTGCAGGGCGCTGAGCCGCTCCTCCAACTGCTCGGCGCGCTCCCTGGCAAGATTGCCCTCCGCCCACGCCAACTTTGCCTCCGCCAGCGCAGTCTGCGCCTGGGCGAGGGCCTCATTGGCCTCCCTCCTCTCCCCCGCCAGTTGGCGCCGGAGGTCAGTCTTCTCCCCCTCCAGTGCGGCCACCTTGTCCGCCAGCTTGCGGCACTTACTGTCGGCGGCCGATTTTTCCCGCACGGCGTCAGCATGTTGCGTCCGAAGTCTCTCGACTTCGGCAGACACAACTGCCGTGAGCGCCCCCGACGCCGCGCGGTCTGCGAAGGCAGCCGCCTGCAAAACACACGTAAGACCGCGGCCCCAACAAAGCCAAAAAAAACCGAAGTCTAGCTCAACGTACCTGACTTAGTGCCTCCTTCACCTCCTTCAGCCGGCGGGACACAGCGCCCGCCTCGTCCCTGACGGCAGCGAGTGCCGGCATCTCGCCTCCGGCACTAAGAGCGCCGCCCTTCGCCTTTGGCACTACGGCAGCCGCCATGGTCGCCACGGCGGGCGCAACAACAACAAGTTGGCCTTCGTCCGACCCTGCGACATACCAACGAATAAAAAAAAAACCTCGGGCCAACGGCTTACCACCCAGATAGTCGTCCACACTAATATCGGTGGCGAAGTCGGCGACGTGCTTGCCCGGCGACGGCAACCCTCGGGCCGCCTTCGCGACCTCCGGCACCCTGCTGGGCGCCGGCACAGCCTTCGCAGACTTGGAGCCACCGGTGCCAGCCGCAGCCTCCGGCGCCTTGCTAGACGCAGGGACGGCCGACTTTGCCGCCAGCGGCGGCTTGCCTCCGCCGGGGGCAGCAGCCTTCGCAGCCCCTCGCTGCCTCTTCGGCCTGACTTCTTGAAGCCTGACAACCGCCTGGCGCTTCTGTGCGGCTCCCTGGCGATCCTTGTCCATCACTGCCGACACAACAGCAGCAATATTCCGCCCGTAAGGAAACACCTTCCATTTACGAACCATGCGAGATGTAAAAAAGTCTTCGCCGGCCGCGCGGGGGATAGGAACATTCCTAGGCCACCAACCCCCGGTAACCCTCAGCATCCGCGCCGAAGACTTCCGGAGCTCGGGCTAAGACATCCTTCCCCCCGGGGCCGCGCATGTCCTCATCAATTCTCTAGCAAAACCATCGGAAACCCCAAGTCCTCCCATAGCAGTACCTAGTCTCCTCTTCTTAGAGGATGGGGCGGCCGCCGACGCAGGGTCGTCTCCAGACTCTACCACCGGCTTCTTCCCGCGGCGATCCACATCGTCTTGCCCGGGATAGCCGTCATATGGCAGTCGATTCAATTCAAAAACCTTGTTCAAACGGTCATTCGACCCGCGGATATCCCAGCTACGCTGGCCCTCTGTCCTCGGCATGTACCGACCAACGATCCGCACCGCCCCATCCTCCGCCTCACGCACAAAGGCGGCCGGATCGCGGCCTTGCAGATCCAGCGCGAAGGCAGGACTTCGCACCAGCTTCCCACCATGGGAAGGCATCTGGCGAGGGCACACTTCGCCCAACGCCCAACCATGCGCCAAAGGCCATACCCCGTACGCCACAAATTCTTCAACCAAATCACGCCCACTGCTTAGGCCGGCGGCGCACCGAAGGGCCCCTTCGTCCGCATCCTCCTCCGCCACCTCAAAGGGCGGGTACGCTGAGTAAAAATGCGAGCACATCTCGGACACGGGGAGCCCCTCATGGTCTTCGACGGTACCCTCCGCGACATAAAACCAGAACTCATTCCAATTGCCCCACTTGTTGCGGGCGCAAGGAACCAACTCGACTACCTCCATCGTGGTCTTGCCGGTCTTCGGCGTAAACGTACAGGACCCAAACTGGGCAACTTCATCTCCAATCATCCTCTTCTGCCAGTGCAGGCAATAGTACTTCGCAAAGACTTCGACTGATGGCTGTCCGCCGTACGAAGTCGTCACCCAGACATACTTCGACAGAGCCACCACGGCATTCGGAGTTAGCTGATGGATCTGAACGTTAAATCTGCGCAGGACTTCTCCAACAAATCGATGCGCAGGCAGGCGGAGACCGGCGGCGAAGAACGCCTCGAACACAACCAACTCGCCTTCCGGCTCGGGGACTTCCTCCGTCCCCGGGACACGAGCAACTCCGCCGCCAAAGTAACCCAGCCGCTGCATATCTTGCACGCGGACCGACGACATCCGCGATACACCAAAATCCACCGTATCGCCGGCGCGCAACTCCTCCGCCACCAAAGTACTCATCGTCTCCTCAGACGAGGCGTCGGCCGGCGGCGTAGCGGCAGCAGAAGAAGAAGAGGTCGGCATCGCTACGTACCATCGGCGGCGGCGGGCGGTTTGCTTCACTCGAGCCAGAACTCCGGCGAACAAGAGCAAGGAGGGCAGACGAGCAGCAAGACGGTGGAAAAGGCGGCTAGGGTTTTCACGGAGCGCGGAAAGTGAAGTTCAAAAAGCACCGACCCCCGCCCCCTTTTATAGACAGGGCGCGGCGCTTCGGGAAACCCGCAATCCAACAGGGCGCGGCGCTTCGGGAAACCCGCAATCCAACAGTACGGTGTCAATCAATGGTCATGTCAAAAACCCCCGCGGAACCACTTCGAGCGAGGGCAGCGTCTCCGCCATCTAGCGACGTCTTCGGCACCAGGTGACTTTGTCGAACTGGTCCCTCGGAGGGCAAATGTTGGGGCGAAGGCAAAGACGCCACCCTTCGCTCGTGGCCTTCGCTGCAGTCGCTGGTCCGACGGAGACAAAACGGGTAGGGACATCCTTCGCTCAATACGACATCAGACGAAGGCCTGCGACGAGTTCATCCCACCGTGCGGCCTCGTCCAGCTCGGAGGCCCACGTGCGATCCGGCCCATTGTAACGGGCCCTGCGTGGCCGCTGCGTGTTACGGGCCTAATTTGTAAAGGCATTCCTGTAATTACAGTCTGTAACCCTGCTTTATGGGAATATTCTGGGGATAACCTAGGTGTCTGAGGGCACATGCGTCCTTAACACAAGGCGCTGGGCGCTCAGATACCTATAAATACCCCCGCACAGTGCCCGTGAGAGGCCAGATTAACAGAGCTATTGCCATCTTGCGCGAGAACCCTATAAACGTCACTGTTCACCCTTGTTGGATCCCCTTGCAACTGAGAGCAAGTTCCAACAGTACCATTGATTAATGGATCCTCCACTGCAGATATGGATTCATTAGAGAAGGCAATGAATCGTGCTGCTGCTCGCAATTTGGATGTGAAAGGAGTATCCAGTATTGCTGCCGGATTTAAGCAGTATAATACATCTCCATGCCCAGGACCTCATGCAACAGGTAATTCTCAATCCCAAGGTCGTTTTACAATATATAACCTATCAAGTCAGAATATCATTACAAATTTATCCAAGATAGGGATTAATATAGGAGGAAATGGGATAGGGATTGAAGAGGCATTTGAAACATTAAGGCAAGCAGAAAAAGATAGGGAAAGGGATATAAATAATCCAAATGATAATTCCCTTTTTGAATCAAGTGATGACGAGGCCACTTACTCAGAAAGTGACCTGTTCGCACATTTGATTCAAGATGTAGCTGAGACAGCCCATGAAAAGGAGGAGCTAGACACAAAACTATGTGATCTAGTGGCTTCCAATCGGAAGCATAAAACCTCAAGAAAAAAACAAAAGAACTGTATGACAAATAAACCACATAGTTCTCAATGAAAGGACTCTTTTGGAATAGCAGAGGTCTTTTGGACTTGGCTAAAATCCGATATATATCTGATGCAGTAAAGGAACATAATCTTGAATTCGTTGCCGTGATGGAAACTGGTAAACAGGACATCTCTAGTTCGAATCTTACACGACTCACAGGAGGTGTAGATTTTGTTTGGCATAGTTTACCACCACGTGGAAGATCAGGGGGTATTCTTTTAGGAGTTAATGCCACAATGTTCGATTTGTCTCTTGTTGTCGAAGGGGAATTTTATATAAAGTTCCATCTCAGCAATAAATTGGACAAATTCAACTGGATTCTAATGGCAGTTTACGGACCGGCTCAAGATGAATTCAAACCAGCATTCCTTGCCGAATTGGTTAGAACTTGTCAGGACAACTCTTGGCCCACTCTTATTGGGGGAGATTTTAACATCTTGAGGAATAGCAAAGAAAAGAATAACAATAGGTATAGCGAGCGTTGGCCCTTTTTGTTTAATGCTGTAATTGACAGCTTTGATCTAAGGGAGATCGAACTAACTGGGCGACGCTTTACTTGGGCTAACTCTCTCCCATGTCAGACCCTTGAAAAATTGGACAGGGTCCTTATGACATCCGAGTGGGAATTTAAGTTTCCTTTGGTAACAGTTCAGGCACTTGATCGTGGTGTTTCAGACCATACCCCCCTTCTGTTAGACACTGGAACTCAGGCATTCTTGGGCAAGCCTAGGCAGTTCAAATTTGAACTAAGCTGGTTCAACCAGGAAGACTTTTTCGATAAAGTCGTTCATTGCTGGAACAGACCAACCAAAGGGAAAAACTCTGTGCAACATTGGAATCATAAACTAGGGGCGCTACGAAAAATGCTCCGTGGCTGGGCATCTAATGCTAGTGGGGAGTATAAAACTAAAAAAGGTCAACTCCAAGCAATCATTACTGACTTGGACACTTCAGCTGAGGATAGGATATTGACTGAGGCTGAACGAAATCAACTCAAACAAGCCAGATATCAGCTATCCTCCCTCCTCAGAGATGAAGAAATAAGATTCTATCAAAGAGCCAAAGTAAAAAATATATTACTAGGAGACAATAATTCCCGGTATTTCCATATGGTGGCAAACGACAAATATCGAAAAAAAAGAATCTTCTCTTTGGATCATGAAGATGGGGTAATAGAAGGACAAAATAATCTCAAAACATACATTACACAATTCTATAAGGAGCTCTTTGGAGAACCTGGGAACTCGCATTTCTCCTTAGATGAGGAATGGATCCAGGACATTCCTCAGGTCACTAGAGAAGAAAACATCTTATCGAGACCTTTTTAGAGAAGGAGATAAAAGATGCTATATTTCAAATGGAGCGAAATAAAGCTCCAGGTCCAGATGGTTTCCCAACAGAGTTTTACCAAAAATTTTGGGATATTATTAAGTATGACATGCTGCAAATGTTTGAGGACCTGCATAGGGGTGATCTACCATTGTTTAGCCTGAACTTTGGTGTAATCACCCTGATACCTAAAATACAAGATGCGAATCTAATACAGCAATATAGGCCCATTTGCCTCTTGAATGTTAGTTACAAGATCTTCACCAAGGTCGCTACAAACAGGTTGAATCTAGTGGCAGACAAAATAGTGAACCCTACTCAAACCGCTTTCATGCGAGGACGAAATATCCTAGAAGGAGTAGTAATCCTACATGAAACAATCCATGAGCTACATAGAAGAAAGCTTGATGGGGTAATTTTCAAGATAGATTTTGAGAAGGCATACGACAAGGTTAAGTGGCCTTTCTTGTACCAAACTCTACGGATGAAGGGTTTCTCTCTAAGATGGATATCTTGGATGAAGACCTTCATCTCAGGAGGTAGTGTGGCTATAAACGTTAATGATGAGATAGGCCATTATTTTCAAACGAAGAAAGGCCTTAGGCAAGGAGACCCACTTTCACCCCTCCTTTTTAATATTGTAGCAGATATGTTGGCTATAATAATTAAAAGGGCAAATATGGAAGGACAAGTCGGTGGAGTTGTGCCCCACTTAATAGATGGAGGTTTATCTATCCTTCAATATGTGGACGACACCATCCTATTCTTAGAACATGATCTGGAAAAGGCTCACAATATGAAATTGTTGCTTTTTGTCTTTGAACAAATCTCGGGACTAAAAATCAACTTTCACAAGAGCGAAATATTGTGCTTTGGTGCAGCACAAGACCAAGAGCAATTGTATAGAGATATTTTTGGGTGTAAAAAAGGAGAGTTCCCTCTAAGGTATTTGGGTATTCCTATTCATTATAGGAAGTTGAAAACTACTGATTGGAGGGAGGTAGAGGAAAGATTTGAAAAAAGGCTTAGTAGCTGGAAAGGAAAACATTTATCAATCGGGGGAAGGCTAACCTTAATCAACTCAGTTTTGAATAGTCTTCCCATGTATATGATGTCCTTTTTTCTTGCTCCAAAAGGTGTGCTCAAGAAGCTTGACTACTTTCGATCTCGTTTCTATTGGCAAAGTGATGGGAACAAAAAAAATACCGCCTAGCTAAATGGAACGTCCTTTGTCAACCTAAGGACCAAGGGGGTTTGGGCATCATGGATCTCAATTTAAAGAATAAGGCCCTGCTAAGTAAATGGTTGTTTAAACTCCTAACTACGGAAGGAAAGTGGCAACAATTGCTTAGAAACAAATACCTTGGATCCAAACCACTAGTACATGTTGAATGGAAACCAGGGGACTCACATTTCTGGTCGGGGCTGATGAAGGTGAAGCAAGACTTTCTTCGCTTTGGAATCTTCGAAATCAGGAATGGATCACAAGTAAGATTCTGGGAAGACAGGTGGCTAGGCGGCATAGCTTTAAAAACCCAGTACCCCTCTTTATATAACATTGTTCGAAGGAAATTCGAGACAGTTGAAACAGTATTAAAATCAGACAACATAAATCTAGCTTGGAGGCGATCTCTATTTGGGTCTAAGCTTGTTGCTTGGAATGAGTTGCGCCAAAAGCTTGTTAACATACCATTAACACAAGATCAAGATATTTTTCGTTGGAACTTGCACCCAAATGGTCAATTCTCGGTAAAGTCTCTTTATCTGGCCCTTATCAAAGAAGAGGTACCAAACCTAAATAAGAGACTATGGAGAATAAAAGCACCCCTCAAAATCAAGATTTTTCTATGGTATCTTCGTAGGGGAGTGCTCCTCACCAAAGACAACCTAGCTAAACGAAATTGGAAGGGAAGTAAAGCATGTAATTTCTGTCAAGGCAATGAAACAATTCAGCACTTGTTTTTCGAATGCCGATTTGCTCGTATGGTATGGAGCATGATGTTTTGGGCGTTAGGAATCCCAAAACCAACTTCCACTTCAAATATGTTCGGGAATTGGCTTTCACAATTTGACAAAAAATTAAAAAATTTAGCCCTACTAGGAGTAGCAACCATCTGTTGGTCACTCTGGCTTAGTAGGAATGATCTGGTTTTTCAAAAGAAATTTAATATGTCTCCTTTGCAGGTTATTTTCACTACTACCCACTGGCTACGGTCTTGGGTTGTACTGCAGAGGCACGATCAACAGTCTATTGTGATGGAAGCTTCACAACGTTTGGAGCAGGTGGCTACGAAGTTCTTATCTCAGGCACATGGGTGGCGTTCTAGTCGTAGGATTGACAGCCATTAAGAATGTGCTTACCATGTTCTTTTTCTTTTCTCTTTTTCTTTCTTTTCTAGGCTGTGTGCATCTTATTGTTGTAGAGGCCCGGAGACGATTTGTATCAAACTTTTAGATGCAATGAAAAATCTTCCTTATCAAAAAAAAGTTGCTTTGTCGGAAGATCCACCATGCGGATGACACAGTAGGTCAGCAGGCTAGGAGAAATTTGCCATTATGAAAATCCACGGGTGCGGCTTCGACGAAATAGAGGCTTAGGAGAGGGATTCGCCATTATGAAAAACTAGAGGAAAGCCCACACTCTGAAATGGACATGACAACTACATTACCAGGTAACGTCGATGATTAATCGAGTGATACTCACGCCGTCTCTCATTCATCCGTTACCTCTATTCTCGCTAACAGAAACTGACGCTCAAGTCGCCGCCGCTCGCACCTGACGCTCGTCCTCGTCGGTGATGCGCGTAGCCCACCCGAGCCTGTCATCCTCGTCCCACCGCCGGGCCCAAGCCATCGGGGCCGACGCCACGCCATACGACGGCGGGATCGAGGCGCTCCGGGCCAAGCTCATGGGCCACCTGCGCGACGCGTCGGACCGGCTCCGCGAGCCCCACGGGCCTAGCAGCAGGGGCTCCGCCGCGCTGCCGCCCGCTCCTCGCCCTCCGTCGTCCAAGGCTACTCCGAGCCCGAGGCGCCGCCTGCTCCTCCCGCACCTGCTGCGCCCCCACAGCCGGACGCCGCCGCTTCCGGACGGCAATCCTGTGGTGGCAAAATACAGTGCTACAACGAAGAAGAATCACGAGAGAGACTCTCGCAACAAGGGTGCATGTTGAGGAGCTGGCGTGTGAGATTATAGTGATACACGGTGCACTAATTAATGGTCATGCTGGTTGGTTGGAGTAATCTGTGCTCCACTGCTGCTGTCAGCCTGTCACTGGCGAGAAGCCGAGGAAACAGACAGCGGCGGCGGCGACTTGTCGCCATTGCCGCTGTTGTGCTCCTCGCCGCCCTGTATCCTGCTAGGGATGCGGATCCCGGAGAAGCCGGTACCGGGCGTGAACCCGATGGTCGGCCCGCCATGCTGCTGCTGCTCATCTGCGTCTTGCTGCGCTCCGCCTCCTTCTCCGTCGTCGCTGCCGTGAGGAGCCCGATGGTAGAGCCTCGGATCCAGATCCCCCGCCTGCTTGGCTGCCGCTGCTACTGCTGCTCCGCGTCCGGCAATGCGCTTCCATCCCCCTCGGTGGAGCCTATAACTAGGACGGTAGGAAAAACAGTCAAAAAAGTGGAGAAGTAAGCGGCGGCGACGCGACATGGGGACGGAAGAGGGATGGAGAGCACACGAAGTGGCGGGCAGGGACAGGGAGGGATGGACACTGACCCAGGCCAGGATGTATGAGAGACGGCGTGAGTATCACTCGATTAATCATCGACGTTATCCGGTAATGCAGTCGTCATGTCCATTTCAGAGTGTGGGCTTTCCTCTAGTTTTTCATAACGGCGAATCCCTCCTCTAAACCTCCATTTCGTTGAAGCCGCACCTATGGACTTTCATAATGGCAAATTTCTCGCAGGCTAGAGACAGTTACCTTGAGCTTCACCATTTGGCAACAATTGGACAATTCAAAGAAGACTTGGTGTTGGCAAATTTTGGAAAGGGGCATCTGGCGGCCATGATGTGTATGCTCCAGCTTCTATAGCCATGGAGAGGGGCTTGTGTGTAGGTAGGGGCTTGACGTGCCTCGAAGGCAAGGTGAGGTCGGCAGAGGCATGCTAGGGAAGGTGCCATCCGGGCTTGGTGAGAGCACACTGTAGCAAGGCATAAAATCAAGATCTTCGGTCGACGCCCCTTCAGGTATCGACATTGTTAACTTCTCTGGCAGACTTTCCTCAACTTGCTCTATTAGTCTAGTTTTTGAAGGTCTGGCCTCAGCGCGGGCAGGAGAAGCGCTTGTAGCGACAATTTCTCCCAATTCTTCAACCTTGTCTTCGGAAACCCTACTAGGAATAGGAGTAGCCACATTCAAAGGTTTCAGAACATCGTCTAGAACATTGACCATTCTCCTCCCTTTCCTAGGAGTCGTCGCTGGAATAGTTGCTGTCCTTGGCAACTCCGACAGTAATGGAGAAATTTGTAGCTTCGACTGCTGATCACTTTTCAAACTTTCTGATTTTAACTTCTCCAGTTGAGCGGTGGTAGCTTCAGCTGTCGCATAGGGTATTACCTCCAAAGCTGAGAGGGTAGCTTCGACAGATTCAACAGTCTCTACCTTTGAACCTTCTGCAGCAGGCAGTGCAGCAGCTCTCTCCAAAACAAAAGACTTTGGCCAATGAGTTACAATCTTCATTCTTTTGGATTTCGACGCAGTAGAAGGGGCAGTTGATGCAATCCTTCTCTTCGCCTCTTGCTTCTGAGCCGGAAAGCAATAATCGGGGTACACAAAGCCAAAAACGTCAAAAACTCTATTCAGCTTTTTCTTTCCACGGTCACCGAAGGCAGTATTCATGGCTTTGTCCTCAGCCTTCGTATATGCCCCCAACAAATCATCAATATTTGCCTCAATAGCCTCGAGCCATTTGTCATCTGGCTCCCCAAATTGACTTTTGTACCAGTATGTATAATTCAAATAAACCAGGCCACCTTCGCTTGAGCTATCAATAGTCTCCTTTGGCATTTCCCATTCGTTAACAAGGGGCGACACTTTGAAAGCTATATGTTCTGGGACCAAGTCTTTGGTGCCAATGTAGCTGCACACAGTGTTGAAGGCTACCAGGAAGGTTTGACATTTATCATTATTCACGATCAAGGGCCTTCGGATGCCGAAGCGAGATCGTATTGGACGCTGAATTATATCTTTTACATCCTCCCTCTCAACCAAATCAATCTTAACATCGAACCATTGCTTCATCCAAGATCCTGGCCATTTCTTGCGAAACGTGGGAACATGGCATCTTGCATCTGAGCGGTACACGAAGGAATAGCAACCAAAATTGTTGTGATATTGTTCCTTCCCCACTGCCTTCGTCTGATAATACAATTCATGTATATTACAAAAACAATCGGCGTCCGGTTCCAACCCCTGGCTCCTTATTGCCCAAATGAAAACCCCAATTTTGACCAAAGCTTCGGGGTGAGTTGATGAAGATATATCTCAACTCTTTTAAGTACTTCAACAAGCATTTTATGTAGGGGAAACCGAAGGCCATCCTTCATAAAACTCTTAAAAACAACCACTTCATCAACTTTGGGAAGAGGAATAGTATTCTCTCCTCCGACCCTCACTATAGTTGTGTCACGAAAATATTTACCTTTCATTACTTCAATTTGTCCTCTCTTAACTGTGGATTTTCTAAATACAACATGACTTGGCCTCCACAGCCGATCTTCGAAGACATCGTTTTCACTCTCCACATCAAAATCCTCATTGTCATTAGAACACCCAGACAGTCTAGCTAACATCTCATCAGTAATTTTCTCAACATTGGTCCTTTCCATGGCTTCATAGAAACCAACTAGTGCGGGGTCCACGCTTTTCTTTTCTTCGGCCATCTCAACGTTGATTGCAAAAAAAAGCCAAAGCTACAAAGCAACCGCGGTTACAAAATCAGAAAGCTAAAACGACAAACCCAACACAAAGCTTGATAGCACGAAAAATATTTTCAACGCAAACCGTCATATATATGCACAAAGCACCACTGAACGATGGGCCCCACAATACATAATGTCTCGCTATTCTAGCGAAGGGAAGGTGTTTTTTGGACCTTCAGCTAAAGGCCTTCGTTCATTTCACAGTCTGAATTTGTTACAAAGAAACAAACTAATACTGTGAGGGGCTACTGTTGGGGGCCTTCGTCTTTCGAAGGTCCTCAAAAACACAGCTAACCATTTGCTTTCAGCATACTACTAAATATTACAGGAGCTTCGTCACCAAAAAAGCTTCGACATAACTCAAGAGAAGTACGACGAAGCAAGCTTCATCTCGGTGAAACAGGAAGACGACGTAGGGAGAAGGTGTTGTTCAAGTTATTGAATACAAATGACTATGATGTCCTTATGACATTTGTTAACCACGAATGTAATTGTTGAGGGCATGAATGTAATAACCTACAAAGTTGTACGATTGCCTATAAATAGATGAATAATACCCCTATATTGTTTATGCTAGATTGTAATTGCTCTCACGTCATTGTCTTTAGGCAAGCTGAAGGTATCGATGTAATATAAACTTTAATAATGTCTATACCTTTGTTATGAAATAAATATATGATTTGATCTTACATCTTGTAAATGAATTCATATTTCTATGAATGATGAGGACTTGTCCTTTATGATCTTCGTCCAAAATGTCATTATAACCAAGAGGGAATAATGCTTCGAAGGACGAAGGTCTCTGACATATAACAATTCTGTTGCCTTGTTCTTGATATGAAACATTTGAGAACAAGTGAATAACAGTCGACTCAGCACATCTAGATGGCCTACTGGTAAGTCGCCGTAGGAATATTCAAGGCGAAGGGCATGAAGGTGTAGCAGAATGCCCCGATAGGCACGATGAATGCAGTATTCTCCTAGTCTTCCTCTCCTAGACTAATTTTATGCCACCGTGAGTAATAATCTAGGAAGGAGAGCAGGGAACATCCTGCAGTAGAGTCTACCACATGATCTATCCTAGGGAGCCCAAAGGGATCCTTCGGGTTGTGTTTGTTGAGATCAGTATAGTCGACGCACATGCGTGAAGCATCCCGATCCTTTGGGACTCAAATGTGATACAATACTAGTCCTAGGAGGCTAGTAAACACATTCATTTATTCAAATAGTATAGAGTCTCAATTCATAGTTATTACAATACCAAAATGCAGGCTCTAGTGAGCCTGGAAACATAGCACAGTGGAAGATCATCCAGCCCAAGCCACAGGCAGACTCGGTGCAAACATAGCCCCCTTCTAGTCGAACATAACAGAAAAGAAGTCTTCAGTAGCTGAAAAACATAAATAAATCTGGGTGAATACACTAGGTATTCTGCAAGCCCATCCCGCTCGTAAAGAGAGAGGGACCTGTACGGTACATGCTTTGTAAGGTGGAGTTGAAGTCACTCATTTCTTTTTCAAAGAAAGGCGATACTTGATGTTTTACCCAAAAGAGAGGAGTAGCACATTTTTCACACTCAACCACAACTGAACTTCCCACTCTCGTGGCATTGGTTTTATTTTCAAAACCACCCACACACTCTCCCTTTTTACAAAGATCAAAAACACTAATTGTCATACCACATCAGACTCGTCCATACCAGTGGACACGGACTATTCAAATAGGTTTCAAACTCTGCGCAGAGGTGTACACTTTACCCACTAGTCCGGCTCCACGGTCTCATGGCCAATGAGACCCGAATCCGAAGCTCTATCCTTCCTTGCACGTCCTTACCTTAATGATTATACCATAAGGAACAAGGCCACCACCATGCCCAAACCGGACAAAACATTCCCCTTCCTTATCCTCCCGGTGCTCCTCAGCCGTCATAACCCTGGGGTTCGGACCGTGCAAGTTCAGATTGAGTGACTGCTCATACAGTCTCGAGTGGTTGTACTTGTCATGAATACAGGTAGTGAAGGATGACAAACCGGTCCTTATATGATGGGACAATCCTTCATGCTCACACCTAACTTGGCTGAGCCAACACCTTAGGCCCTCCCCTAAACCAGGGAGTCCCTGATCATCCCTCTCAGTTGGTGATAAGGGTGAATACCCTTCATCATACACTTTTTGAAAACATTTCTCTTCTTAGAAAAACCATTGCCTCAACCCACATTTTTGTACCCAAAATATATTCTTTAAGGCAGACTATCACTCGACTCAAAATGCATAGAACCCAACCCATATCCCAGCTTAGGCAGTGGTAGAAAGAGTAGGTAATTTATGCATCAAGGGAAGAATGGAATTGCCTTCGTCGAAGCTCTCTTGGCACAAAAGCTCTATTTTCGGGAGGTCGGGCTCCTGCCCTTCTTCCGAAGCTACATTTTCCGAAGGGTCGTACTCCTCTTTGCCTTGCAAAAACAGGCAATAACAATACATCAAACATTGTTGGCTAATAAAGTGTGCCAAGTTCAAAGTATTATTATTTTGTAACTTAAAGAATATTTGGACTATTTTTGGTGTATAAAATATCAATATGTGTACATATATATATATATAAGAAAATGGGAAAAAGAGAGAAAAGGAAAAGAAAAGGATTTCTCGGTTAAACGGGCCGGGGGGATTCGGCCCAGCCGAGCGCGCGCGGCCACGCAGGCGTCCGGCCCAGCCAGGCCTGCCAACGGGGCACGGCGCGGGAATGACACCGTGGGCGTGGGCCCACACGCCATCGAGGGGGAGGGGAACATCGTCAGGGGGAAACGGCGGTCCGCCCACGGTGGGGAAGGACCGACCGCCATCGAACTCGATGGAGGTTCTTCGCCGGTGATCCGGTTCTGGGTGGTCGGGTGGTGGCATAGCACGAGCGGGGTAGGGGGTCACGGTGGTGGGGTTAATTTGGCCAGTGGGGGCTTAGGATGGCCGGTCTACGGTGAGGTGGTGGGCTCCCATGGTGGTGAGGCCACGGGGTGCGATAGGTGAAGAAGGATGGTGCGTCGTGTTCATGGTGAAGTGGTGAGGCTTGTGAACCACATTAATTTGACTCTAGGCCGCTGGAGAAGGGAGGGAGAGCTCACCGGAGCGGAGGGAGGCGGTGGCGTCGAGCTTGATTGAGTCCAGAGGAAGGAAGGGAGAGTGGCCGAGGCCGGTGCGAGGAGTGGTGGAGCTCGGGGTGGTACCTTTTATAGGCGCTCGGGGAGGGAAGCGACCAAGGCCAGCGGGCGCCGGTGAGGTGCGCAGCGGCAGTGATAATGGCGCACAGCGCCGGGGATGAGACTGCTCGGGGCAGGCTACCGTGTGAGGGTGCTAGCACAGTGCACAGGGGGCGAAGCGGTACCTAACTCCACTGGAGCAGGAGTAATGGTGGTGAGAGAGAGGGAGGGTGGCAGTCGGCAGGAATCGTGCCGGTGAGGTCACGGGCGAGGAGAAAGGGTTGACGGGCGGGGCCCATTTTCCATAGGGGGAGTGGGCGCGAGAGAGCGGGGCGGGGCGCGACTATTGAGTGGGGCCGATTGGTCAGCGGGAGAGGGGGGAGAGCGCCGCGCGGGCTGACGAGCGCGGAGAATGGGCCGCGCTGGGCCAAGAGCGGAGGGGGGGAGTGTGGGTGCGAGAGGGAGGGGGAGAAAGTGGGCCGGAAACGGCCCTGCCGAGGAAGGGGAGGATTTTTTCTTTTTCTTTTTATTTTCTCTTTCCTTTTTATTTTCTCTTTTCTTTTTCCTTAATTCCTTTTCTCCATTATACAAATATTTATTTATGTTTCCTAGGTGCCAAAATGAAATACTATAGGTGAATTGCTACTAGAAATCATGGTGTATGCATATGATGAGTGAAATGCCCATGAGATGAGATCTTAAGAGGAATAATGGGGGGAGGTTAGGAGTTTATGGTTTCTAACCTTGGGATCAAAAACTGGGATGTTACAGACCTACCCCACTTAAAAGAATCTCGCCCTCGAGATTCAGGCAGGGCTTGAGAAAAGGTAAGGGTATTCCCTCCTCAATGAGTCCTCGCTTTCCCAGGTAGCCTCCTCTTCTCCTTCTTTGCTCCACTGGACTTTACAGAGACTTACTTCTGAGTTTCGGGTCTTTCGAATGGCTGAATCAAGAATCTTCACTCACTTTTCTCGGTACTACAAATCTTTCTGAATCTAAACTGACTCTTCTGTGATGTGACTCTCTGGTACTTTCAGGCATTTCCGGAGTTGGGATACATGAAATACAATGTGGATATCAGACATGGATTCTGGCAACTAAAGGCGGTAAGCTGCTGACCCTATTCTGTCGATGATAGGATAGGGGCCGATGAATTGCGGAGCTAGCTTCCCTTTTGTTGGGACCATGCTTCGTCGCCGAAGGTCCTTCAGGAAGAAACAGCTTCGGCTGAAGCTGACTGCACGTGATGCCGAAGGTTGCTGTTCATGAAGCTTCGGAATTACAAACCGACTTAAGAGTGGAATGACCTTTTAGTCCATAAGTGTTTGAGTCGGTGTTGTAAACTTTTACGAGGGGCATGATTGTAATTCCTCACAGGCTGTGTCCTGTGCCTATAAATAGTGAACAATATTCCTTTACTGTCCACGCTTTCCTGTAATTGCAATCGCATCACTCGGGAATTAATCTTTGTCAAGGCATAGGTATAAATGTATCTAATATTTGAATGCATTAAGTTAATATAATATGAAAGTGATGATTGCTCGCTTATAACTTATTTGTCTTTAATGCTTCATATTTAGTATTACTTTACATAATCTATTAGAGTTCAATTACGAAGATTCGACCTTCGTAATTATATCGTCCTTAACCTTCGTCCGAAGCTCATTAAATCCTCAAAGGAATAATGCTTCAGCGGACGAAGGGCATTAACATTTAACATTTTATGTTGCCTTGTTCTTAATTCATAGCATTTGAGAACGAGTCCCCAACATTGGCGCCCACCTCCGGTGAACTCACTTCCACTTTTCTGAGCTGATGGCTTCGTTCAATATTCAAGCTGGAGTTGCTTCGGTTCCGAAGCTGGTACTCCCGATAACGGGCGGTTCATGTTCAGAACCAGCCAACAAGAAACAGAAGAAGGAAGCACAGAGAAGGGTACAACATGTCGGGGTGCAAGGACCCTTCATCAAGTCAAGATGGTCCCACATTCCCATTACCTTCTCCTAAGAGGACCTTCAACTCAAGGATTACCCACACAACGATGCTATGGTTATCTCTTGTGTTATCAAAGGATTTTTCGTCCACAATGTTTTGGTTGATACAGGCAGTGCAGCTGATATCATATTTGCTAAGGCCTTCAGACAGATGCAAGAGCCCGAAGATAAAATTCTTGATGCTACACATCCCCTCTGCGGCTTCGGAGGAAGGCAGATTGTAGCACTCGGCAAAATCTCAATGTCAGTGGCTTTCGGATTCATCAACAACACAAGAACCGAGCAAGTTATGTTTGATATTGTTGACATGGAGTACCCTTACAATGCAATTATTGGTCGTGGTACTCTTAATGCCTTCGAAGCAATTCTGCATCCAGCTTATCTTTGCATGAAGATACCTTCGGACCAAGGGCCCATTGCTATTCATGGAAGTCAAGAAGCTGCCAGAAGGGCCAAAGGAAATTGGACAGACTCAAAAGCAATCCATAATATAGATGGAACTGAAGCTTGTGAGCAATACAAGTTCAGAAGGGAAAAAGCTGCTTCGGCTGACCAGCCGAAACCCATGCTCTTATGTGAGGACATAGCAGAGCAGAAGGTGCTATTGGGATCTCAATTGTCCGAAGAACAGGAGAAAACCTTGATAAGGTTTTTGTTCAACAATAAAGATGTTTTTGCTTGGTCAGCTAATGATCTTTGCGGAGTTAACAGGGATGTTATTGAGCATTCGCTCAATGTTGATCCATCCTTTAAACCCAGGAAACAGAGGCTTCGGAAGATGTCTGATGACAAGGCCGAAGGTGCTCGGAATGAAGTGAAACGACTCCTTAGTGCCGGAGTTATTAGAGAGGTAAAGTACCCAGAATGGTTGGCTAACACTGTTATGGTGAAGAAGGCCAATGGCAAATGGAGAATGTGCATCGATTTTACTGATCTCAATAAGGCCTGTCCGAAGGATGAGTTTCCATTGCCAAGGATAGATTCTTTAGTCGATGCAACAGCTTCATCAGAACTTATGAGTTTGCTGGATTGTTATTCAGGCTATCATCAAATCTGGATGAAGAAGGAGGATGAACCAAAAACCAGTTTCATAACCCCTAGTGGGACATACTGTTACCTTCGGATGCCTGAAGGGCTTAAGAATGCTGGAGGAAGCTTCAGCAGAATGACAGCAAAGGTTCTCCATTCTCAGATAGGCAGGAATGTACTAACTTATGTTGATGACATCATTGTAAAGAGCACGAAGCAGGATAACCACATTGCTGATTTACAGGAGACCTTCGCTAATTTTAGACAGACTGGTCTAAAGCTGAATCCAGAAAAATGTGTTTTCGGAGTAAAGAAGGGGAAATTTCTTGGTTGCCTAGTTTCAACAAAGGGAATTGAGGCCAACCCAAGTAAAATCGAAGCTATACTTCGAATGGAGCCACCAAGTACAAAAAAGGGGGCTCAAAGATTGACAGGAAGGCTGGCATCTCTCAATAGATTCATATCCAGATCAGCAGAGAGAAACTTACCATTCTTCAAAGTACTGAAGTCAGCCGAAGTCTTTCAATGGGGACCAATCCAGCAGAAGGCCTTTGAAGAGTTGAAACAGTATTTGATAGATCTAACAACATTAACTCCACCTACGCCAGGGGCTCCTTTGTTATTATATGTGGCAGCTTCGCACTCAGCGGTAAGTGCAGCACTTGTTCAGGAGAAGCTTGAAGGCCAAGTTAAGAGGCAGGCCCCAATATATTTTGTATCTGAGGTTCTTAGTTTATCAAAGAAAAATTATACAGAGTTGGAGAAGGTACTGTATGCTGTCTTGATGGCCTCCAGGAAGCTTCGGCACTATTTTCAAGCTTACAACATAATTGTTCCTTCTTCACAACCTCTGAAGGATATTATGAGGAACCGAGAAGCTACTGGAAGGATTGGAAAATGGGCTGCAGAGCTCAATAAATTTTGTATTGAATATGTTCATAGATCTTCGATTCAGTCCCAGTCGTTATCAGACTTCATTGCTGACTGGACGCCAGGGGCTCAGGAGGAAGAAACAAATAAAGACGCCGAAGCATGGACAGTGTTTTGCGATGGGTCTTGGGGAACCTTCGGAGCAGGAGCGGCTGCTGTGTTGGTTTCACCTTCCAAAGTTAAAACTTGTTATGCGGCAAAACTTGATTTTAGTTGCACAAATAACATTGCCGAGTATGAAGCTCTGCTTTTGGGTCTTCGGAAATTAAGGGCAATGGGAATCAGAAGAGCCATCCTTAAAACTGATTCCCAAGTTATTTCTGGTCACATTGACAAAAGTTACAAAGCAAGAGACCCGAAGCTTGAAAAGTATCTAGATACAGTCCGAAGGATTGAGGCTTCCTTCGAAGGCTTCTCTGTCAAAAATATTCCTCGTGGAGAAAATGAATACGCCGATCTATTGGCTAAGTCAGCAGCCCAGGGGCTACCTATACCTTCGGAAGTATTTTTTGAAACAATAAAAGCACCTTCGGTCGAGCTTCTTGAAAGAGCAATCCTTAATATATCCCCTGTTTATAGTGAAGATTGGAGAACTGAGATCATCTCCTTCCTTCAGGGTAATTTTCTTTCAGACGACGAAGCTTACAACAGGAGAATAGAAGCAAGAGCTCGGCCATATGTCATGATAGAAGGGGAGTTATACAAGCGCGGGGTCTGTGCCCCATTACTCAAGTGCTTATCCAGATCCGAAGGTATAGAATTAATGGACATACATGCAGGTCTGTGTGGATCTCACATTGGACCTAGGCCCTTGCTGGGGAAAGTTTTTCGCCAAGGATTTTATTGGCCAAAGGCAGCTTCAGATGCAGCAGATTTAGTTCAAAAGTGCGAAGGTTGTCAGAAATGTGCAAGAGATCAAAAACAACCTTCGTCTTTAACTCAATTAATACAACCCACTTGGCCGTTGCAAAGATGGGGTCTGGATTTGTTAGGTCCATTACCACCAGCATAGGGGAACTTAAGATATGTGGTGGTGGCAGTGGAATATTTTTCCAAATGGATTGAGGCGAAGCCCTTAGCCACAATAACTTCATTTACTATTCAAAAGTTTTTTGGGCAAAACATTGTTTGTCGCTTCGGAGTGCCGAAGGCTATCACTGTGGATAATGGGACACAGTTTGATTCTGAAACCTTCAGAGAATTTTGTAATCAAATTGGCACGAAGATCCATTTTGCATCAGTCCGACACCCAGAGTCAAATGGACTTGTCGAAAGAGCCAATGGGATCATAATGACAGGAATAATGAAGTCAATCTTCAATCAGCCCAGGGGAAAGTGGCCAGACGAGTTAATTAAAGTGGTGTGGAGTCATAACACAACCATGTCAAGATCAACAGGTTTTACACCCTTTAAACTATTGTTTGGTGACGAAGCAATAACCCCAGAAGAGGCCAAAACAGGATCAATAAGGACAGTAGCTTCGGCAGAGGGCGAAAACGAAGCTGATTGCTCTGTAGAAAAAGATGCTATTGAAGGGATCAGACTTCAAGCTGTGGAAAACATCAGTAAATATCAAGCTGAAACAATAAAATGGCGTGATAGAAAGGTCAAGCTGAAGAATATTGAACCAGGACACTTGGTACTTCGAAGAGTAGTTAACCCTGAAACGGTAGGCAAATTACAGCTGAAGTGGGAAGGCCCTTTTTTGGTAATATCTTCGTCAAGACCTGGTTCCTACAGATTGAAGGATATGGACGGCAGCGACATTCCTAGATCGTGGAATGCGGATGAGCTTCGGCGATATTATGTTTAGTTCGATGTAATTTTTATATTTTTTTGGCACCCTTTTCCTTTCCAAAGGGGGAGAAAGGTTTTTAATAGGGCCACAACATGTAATTTTTCTTTTCCTTATTTCAATTCTATAAGAGTAATATCCCCGAAAAAATGTAAATGTAAAAGCTGAGAACGCACCTTCAAGTGCAAAGAGAAAGAAAAGAGAACAGGGAGAAGCTCAAAAGTCGTTCCTAAGGGAATGCAGAGCTTACAGCGAAAAATAAACGTTGATTCCGTCGAAAGTAAAAGGCGAAGAAGCTCCTAAGGGAGGCTTACAGCGAAAAATAAACGCTGATTCCGCCGAAAGTAAAAGGCGAAGAAGCTCCTAAGGGAGGCTTACAGCGAAAAAGTCAACGCTGATACACCGAAAAGTAAACGGTGAAGCCGAAAAATAAACGACAAAAAGATTTTTATCATTTTTGAGGGGACGAAGGGCTGTGCTTATGGTTTTTTGAATGTGTCCTAATATTCATTTGCACACAACATATCATCATGTCATTTGCATTCATAAACATCCATTTAGACATATATAGAATCATCATCATGCTACACAAAAAAGACAGGTGCTTCAGCAATGAGGAAAAACTTCGAAGGAAAAATTTTCTATGCTTTGTTGTGTACGAAAAGAAGGGAATGTGTTTTTCGCCTTCGGCTCAAAAGAGAAGTTTCGTCCACAGCAAAGCAGATTGAATACGGATAAGGGAGACAGGATATATTACAAGGTATGTACAAATTTACATAAGATATTCCATATCTATATTACAAGAGTTTCTCCAAGAGTTTTTGCAGGAAAGCACATTATAAACAACTTTAAAGCTTTAGCTAAGGCTTCGTCTTCAGTTTTGCCAAGCTTCAGCATTGTCAATCTTCAGCTTCGTCATCCTGTATATGCCAAACACCACAGTAAGAAATGTGCAAATTTCAAAGGAGAAGGTAAAAGTAATGAACATAAGTTTCTTACCGGTTTAAGATGGCTTCGAGCTTCGTCGCCTGCCATTTTCCGCCCGCCACTTACCCAGATCTGGGTCATGAATCTATTTCCGATACTTCTGGCTAAGCTTGGAATATCCATCAAATATGAAGCTGACAAGCTGAAGTTTGGTCTGTTTACAATATTCCCATGTGTGCAGCCAGCCTTCAAAAATGCCGTAGCTGTGCCCCGAGAAGCTACCAGGGCGCAGAAGTCGGCGTGCCCACCAATGACTTCGTCAAGGGCGTCAACTTCGCCTTCAATATATTCTAATGTTCTTGGCAGATTTTTAGCTGAAGGTGTAAATTTCGAAGAGCTAGCTCCGACAGAGTGAAATACATCCTTCAGCCGCTGCACACATCGGCTGCCGAAGCTTAAGCATTTCCCCTAACGCCCCGTTTGGATCACTAGAATTGAATTCCATTCTAATAATAGTAATTTAGGCATATATCAATTAAGCTAATTCGCTTTTATATAAAATATATTTGTATACTATTATTAGCAAGATGTCCTAGATATTTATATGCTACATTTTTACTATAGAGAAGTGGAACGAAGAGTGTCATGTAAGTTACTAAGTAGAAACAAATTCTACTCATGCATAAAATCATTTCCTATCCTCCACCCTATGAATTTGAGATAGGCTTATATCTAAACTTTAGAAAGTGGTGGAATGCCAAATTCCAAACTAAATAAGCTACTTTATTGAGTGAATTCCAATTCCTTTAAAATGAAGGGATCCAAACGCCCCCTAAAGTTCTTTGAAGGATTTCTGCAAATTTGAGTATTTATCCACTTCAGCTTTCAGGCTTGCTTCAAAATATTTCTTTTCTCGCTCAAATTTTTCTGATTGTCGGAGCAATTCATTTTTTAATCTGTCATTTTCAGTTTGGACTTCAGCCAAAGAGCCCTCCATAGTTTGAATAACAAAATCCTTCTTTTCTAATGCACCTTCGTGCTCTTTGACCATGACTTCAAGGTTTTGGATTGCGAAGTCTTTTTTTTAGATTGGCTTCGTGATTTTCAATTTTCTCAGCCAAATCTTGAATAACAGCTTTGTTTTTCTCCTCCTCCAGATCTTGTTGTATTTTTAAAACCTTGCCTAATAATATGCTCTGTCGAAATGATCTTCGTTAGAACACAACTTAAAAGATAATAATAATAGTAATAAAATAACAAAAATATTCGTTACCTTGAAGTTAGCATACAACAAGCTTCCGGCGATGTGTTGACGTTGATAGCGGCACAAGTCCGCTTCCAGCTTCGGCAGACCAATGCTTTTGGAAAGGGTCCTAACAATTTTGGCCTCGGAGCGGTTCCGAAGGCATCTTAGTTTCCCTTCATTGACCCCACCAAATAGCATAGCCCCTGATTTGTATCCGCAAGATATGGCATATTTTCTCAACTCCTCCTTTTCGGCGTCTGTTAATTCTTGTCCGAGCAAATCTTGAAAGTTAAAATCTTCTTCTTTTGAAATTTCATCAATCTGCTCTTTCCCCTTCTCAGTTGCCGTATTCACTGCAGCCACAGTAGCTTCTTCTTCAGTCATTTTCAGGAGTATATTGTCAATAACCTCAAGTGTGGCTTCCAGGTTCGACTCTTCGGTGGCCCCGGCTTCGGCTCCGGTAGTTTTGGCTTCGCCGGTTTCAGCTTCAGCAGTTTTCATTTCAGTAGCTTCGGCTTTGGCAGTTTCAGCAAAAACAATTTTTGACACCATTGCTGGTGGCGGCGTCTGATGGATCACATCTGTTACTTGAATAATTCTCCGCTTTTTCGGCTTTGCAGGACTTTCTACTGCCGAAGCTGCCTTGTCCTTCTGAAAAAACTTCGTCAGTTCCAGTGCCAGCGGACTTAGCCTGAAAGGCAAAGGTTCAGTCATTACCTTCATAATTTGCTCTACTTCAACAGCAGAAGGAGAAGCAGGAGTATCTTCTTCTTGGACCGGCGTTTCCGGCTCTGGGGACTTTCTCTTTTTTGTAGTGGCCACCTTCGGCTCAGGATTTAACTCTTCAGCGCTAAGATCTTCAGAATCTTTCTTTTTCTTTTTAGCTACCTTGACGACCTCTTCGTCAGTAGCGCTGGCAATCCTTTTTCGCTTCGGGCCCCCAGCATCTCCGCCCAGTCGACCATAGTCAGCGTATTCAAATCCAATGGCATCAAGTACCCTGTTCAGCCTTCGTTTCGGCCGAGTGCCGAAGGCCGCTGTCATCAGTTGATCCTCTTTTTTAGAGTAATTCCCAAGAATTTCGTTACTCATTATTTCAATTGTATCAAGACATTCTTGGCAGTGTACTTTAAAGTATTTCTTGAACTTATAATGGTAGGGTAGTCGGACGAGTTCCCCCTTTTTCTTTTCCCCTTTAAGCTTCGGCATTGTCCACTCTTTCATAGTTGGAAAAACCCTGAAGGCCAGGAATTCCTGCACTAAATCTCTAGTGCCAATATGTTCTGCAATAATTTTGAATTCGCCCAGTGCAGCCCAGGTTGGACCTTCTACTTCCATTCTGCATCGGGGTCTTGTTTCTCCGAAGGTTAGCTCAAGAGGGCTCTGAACTAGCTTCTCTTTGTCTTCGTCAACTTTGACATAAAACCACTCTGATTTCCAGCCTGCTGGCCATTTGCTTCGGTAGCTGATCACGGGAAACTTCGTGGTTTTCCGATAAGCAAAGTTATAGCAACCGAAATTTTCATGCAATCCATCTTTTCTGGCCTTAGTTTGGTAATGCAGCTCATGAACTCGACAGAAGCTGTCGCCAAATGGCTCCACCGCCTGGCTTCGGAGAGCCCAGATATAGACGCTGAGCCTGACAATTGCGTTGGGAGTAAGTTGGTGAAAATAGATGCCAAATCTTTGCAGCACATCAGAGATCATCCTATTTAAGGGGAATCTCAATCCAGCCTTTAGGAAGCTCTTGAAAATGACTATTTCATCCTTTTCTGGCTTCGGGGTAGTTTCCTCCCCCCCGAAGCGAAGTAGCTTCTTCTCATTCTCACTGAAATAGCCCGACTTCACCATCTTGGAGAGATCAGCCTTGGAGACAGTCGACTTTCCGAAGTCCAAGTGACTGGGCTTGCTTGGCACAGCAATATGGTAATCATCATCGGGATCAGCTTCCTCAATATTTCCTTCTTCTGCTTCGGCAGCAACTTGTTCTGTCTCGACAATAGTCTGCTCTGTCTCGGCAGTACGGATTCCTTCCGAGGCCACCAGTCCGGATCGTTGCATCGCTTCGGAGATAGGAACAGTCTCTGCTCCTTCAGCTTCGTCTCCCTCACGCTCAACTCTAGCGGTAGAGCGCACCCTGGCCATTTAATTTTGAATTTCTTGGGAACTAAAAAACTTTTCTTCCGAAGCTTTTTCTTCTAACGAAGTAGGCTTTGTACCGGAGCTTCGTCTGATTGCGAGAGTTAAGCTTCGGCTATTTAAAAATTTTTGCAGCAAAACAGTGCAATAGCAATGAATGCTGTGGTAACTTCACACCTACCCGTCTGTTTATATAGTACTGCAGGTAAGAAGGTGAATCGCCAGGAATTTTACACCGGGCAAACAGCTGCTCACACCCACTGCGCGGTGGACCGCAGAGACCAAATAGTAACCCTGCAGGATGGGACCGCTACGCACTTGGAAGTTGAATCGTTTCTCGACAACGAGCTCAGGGAAGGTGTTTTTCGGACCTTCGGCTTCCTGAAGCCTAAGATACTTTTTTCACGGATCAAGCTCGTTACGAAAAACGATCTAGCACCGCGAAGGGGCTACTGTTGGGACCATGCTTCGTCGCCGAAGGTCCTTAAGGAAGAAACAGCTTCGGCTGAAGCTGACTGCACGTGATGCCGAAGGTTGCTGTTCATGAAGCTTCGGAATTACAAACCGACTTAAGAGTGGAATGACCTTTTAGTCCATAAGTGTTTGAGTCGGTGTTGTAAACTTTTACGAGGGGCATGATTGTAATTCCTCACAGGCTGTGTCCTGTGCCTATAAATAGTGAACAGTATTCCTTTACTGTCCACGCTTTCCTGTAATTGCAATCGCATCACTCGGGAATTAATCTTTGTCAAGGCAGAGGTATAAATGTATCTAATATTTGAATGCATTAAGTTAATATAATATGAAAGTGATGATTGCTCGCTTATAACTTATTTGTCTTTAATGCTTCATATTTAGTATTACTTTACATAATCTATTAGAGTTCAATTACGAAGATTCAACCTTCGTAATTGTATCGTCCTTAACCTTCGTCCGAAGCTCATTAAATCCTCAAAGGAATAATGCTTCAGCGGACGAAGGGCATTAACATTTAACATTTTATGTTGCCTTGTTCTTAATTCATAGCATTTGAGAACGAGTCCCCAACACCTTTTTCTTGAAATCTTTTGACTCCACGCATTGGGGAGACATTTAGGTAGAAAAAATTACCTTCCTCGAAACTGAGTTCTCTCCTCCTGTTGTCTGCATAACTCTTTTCCCGACTCTGGGCTTCGAGGAGTCTCGTGCGAATCAGGGCAACTTTCTGTTCTGCCTCTTTGATGAAGGCAGGTCCTTCTAGGGTCTTTTCTCCCACGTTTGACCACATTAGAGGGGTTTGGCTCCTTCCATACAAGGCTTCAAAAGGTGACATCTTGATGCTAATCTGGTAACTGTTGTTATACGAGAATTCTGCATACGGCAAACTGGACTCCCAACCTCTGTCGAAGGTCAGCACATAGGCTCTCAACAAATCTTCGAGGACTTTATTGACTCTTTCTGTCTGTCCATCTGACCGGGGGTGGTAGGTGGTGCTCAAATCTAGCTTGGTGCCCATAGCTTGCTGAAGACTCAACCAAAACTTCGAGGTGAATTGTGTTCCTCTGTCTGACACTATCTTCGTGGGATGCCATGAAGTCTGACTATTCCTTTGAGATATATCCGGGCGAGGGTGGCTCCTCCGAAGGTAGTCTTTACTGGTATGAAGTGAGCTACCTTGGTAAGATGGTCAATTATGACCCAGATAGAATCGTTCCCTTTTTGGGTCTAGGGCAGTCCCATTATGAAATCCATGCCCATTTCTTCTCATTTCCATTTGGGCACTGGGAGGGGTTACAGTAGGCCTGCGGGCCTCTGATGTTCTGCCTTAGTTCGTTGACAAGTGTCACATCGGGCTACATGCTGAGCTATCTCCTTTTTCATTCCTCTCCACCAGTATCTGGTCTTGAGGTCTAGGAACATTTTGGTAGACCCTGGGTGGATAGAATAGGCTAAGTTGTGGGCTTCATCTAGTAAGATTTCTCGTGCCTCCCTTTGGTACATAGAGACGATCCCTGAACCAAAGGGTCCCCTCTTCATCTGCTCTGAGATCCGGGAGTTGTTCCTTGCTAGCCTTTTCTGCAAGTCCCGTCATCTCAGCGTCCAAACGCTGAGCTTTTCGGGTGAGATCTTCTAGCATTGGTGTAACTTCTATACTGCCATTTTCCCCCAAACAAGCATTTAGTTGAGCCGATTCTCTCGTCTAGACTTCCAGGAAGTTTGTTGCTTCCTTCTCGAATGGTTTCCGGCTGAGGTCGTCAGCCACTATGTTTGCCTTTCCTGGGTGATAGTGGTTTTCGATGTCATAATCCTTGATTAGCTCTAGCCATCTTCGCTGATGGAGGTTGAGACCTGGCTAGGTAAAGATGTACTTCAGAATCTTGTGATCTGTGAATATGTGAAATTTGTTCGCAATCAAGTAATGTCTCCATATCTTGAGAGCATGCACTATGGCTTCTAATTCCAAATCATGGGTTGGATAATTCTGTTCATGAGTCTTGAGTAGGCGAGATGCATAGGCGATGACTTTCTCATTCTGCATTAGCACACATCCAACCCTTGTCTTGAAGCATCACAGAGATGACAAAGCTCTGGTGGATATCTGGCAATGTCAGTACTGGTGCGATTGTGAGTTTCTTCTTTATGACATGGAAACTTTCTTCACACTCTGGGGTCCGCACAAATTTGTTATCATTCTTGAGGAGTTCAGTCATGGATTTTGCGATGCTGGAGAATCCTTTGATAAAACGGCGGTAATATCCCGCCATTCCCAAAAAGCTTCGAATTTCACTAACGTTGGATGGTTGCTTCGATTTGGATATTGCTTCTACCTTGGATGGATCCACTTCTATCCCTTCTGCTGTGATGGAACCTTCCAAGTTATTAGGCCCACCTACAGTTGTCCTTGTCCATCGGACCTCGGACAACCCTGCAGGTGCACCTGATCACTTGACAAGTTCGGTATATGAATTCTTTACCTTGCTCAAGAGCGTTTCACCCATCGCGCAGATATTACAACACATCGGAGGAATGAATATGCGGAAGCAGTTACATCAACTTGCTTTATATTAAATAATAGAAAGAGTATTATTATTACAGACCAGTAATACTATAGGAGTGCAGGAGTAATATTATTACATACCCGGGAGGCAAAAACCCCTCCCTCTTAACAGTAAAAAGTTTTTAAGGGAGGACACTTCCTCCCGAGGCTTCAGTCCTGGTTTTCTTCCTTAGGCACCACCTTGGAACAAAAGCAACAAAAATTTGCTGCTTCCTCACCTACAACATGGGTTCGAAAACCGTGAGTACGAAGTGTACTTTCGCAAGTCTTACCCGTCAAAATAAAAGACTCTCAATAATATGCTGGCTTGAGGGAGCCAAGGTAAGGTTTAATTAATAATCAAGACTCTGTTTGCAAAAATGCTTACTAATAGTGGATCCTTAAAATCCAGTTTTATCAGCAAGTTAAGTCATTACCTGAATCTAGAGTTCTTCTACCGTAGTTCAAGCACTTGGCCTATACTAGCCATTTTCTTATCAACCCTTCTTATTCACTGGAATGCTACGTGTAAGTCAGTGACCAAGTCTTCATGTCTGAGAAGTAACGGCGATCCGAATCGATTAAGTCACGCCTCAGGGGCCGTAACACACTTAAATCGGAATAACCCGTCAGTCCCTCAGATCTAGTCTGATAGAGCCACTTAACCAGGATCAAATTCCACAATCTCACTCGAAGGTGAGTCACAAAAGAAATACAATAAAACAGGAAACCTCAAATTAAGTGCTGGATTATTACATAGATCGGAGTTTTTGAGTAGCAAATAAAGTTCACAAAATAAAGTGCAACGGATAATCGATGTCGTCGGTATCGAGGAATTGGGCAAGGCCTAGCCCACTACTCCTCGTGCTCCTCTCCTGCCGGAGCAACATCCCACTCGACCGTCCAACCCGGTGGCAGGGTAGTAGGCCAAGTCACACCATCAACCATTTCCTGAATGGTACCTGCAAAAATTGTGCCACAAGCAAGGCTGAGTATACTAATACTCAGCTAGACTTAACCGGTGTGAGGAGTCTACTCCTCTACCTCTAGACTATGCAGCTGTTTGGCTGAGGGGTTTGGTTTGCCAAAAGCACTAGCTGTTTCTAAAATCCATTTTTAGCTTTTCAAATTCTATCATCATTAACTTAGCTAGATTTGCTCCTTCTAAGCATACATGGTGACAAGCATTTAGTTCAATCAACAAGTTATCTCATGTAACCTCATTTCACTTCTTACTCGATGCAGTACAAGGGGTCAAGCAGTCTCATTAGCTGCGAGAAGTAGACGATTCGAATCGAGTTTTAACCTTGCAAGGTAAACCTAAACACACGGCATGTCAGGGTACTCCGACCCCACACATGACAACCGTCCCCATCGATTCCCCGTTCGCGTCCAGGCCTCACCGCCTTGGCATACAATGCTCCACTGACCCCGGCTGCCGCCGTGCAGTGACCTCACTTGTACCCACCATAGCTAGCATGGGAGACCCAGTCTCAGGTCGCATGAGGGATAAAGTTCGCGCCCGGCTTCAATCAGGTACTAGGTTTACCGGTTACCATTTTTTCCGGCATGTGCTTAGTACGTTCAAAAGCTTGACTCAGGTATCCACACATTAATCCTTAATTCCTTTTTCCCGTCTCATGGACAAGGCATCCTCCCTGGATCCAAGTCCATAGACTAACATATATCCCGTTATCAAGATGAATACAATCAATTCCTGACCTCGCGCGAGTGCTATAAAAATCACTCGACTTCTACCGAGATCCTGATTAGCAAGAAGCTACTCGACCTAGCATACTAGTATTCATCTCAAAAGGAATCCTAAGTTCATGCAACTAGAGGTTTCAAGCAACTCCTACACTTAAGTGCACATTACAATCCTACAAGCATTAAGTGTAGTAAAGTAGCATATAATAATACGGTTATGCATAAAACCGGGGCTTGCCTTCAATTGCTGGGGCTGCGGGGAGATCCTCAATAGCAGCCTCTGAAGCCTGCTCCTGGTCCTCCTCTTGGACAGGTCCTTGCTCGGGGATGAGCACGTACTCTCCGTCGGCAAGATTACAATCTAATGAATGCAATGCGTAAGATATATGCATGATATGATATGTGCTTTAGAAATTATAACTTTTGACGATGTATGATCAACTTGAGTTAAACAAGGTTAACTTTACTTATGTAAGACCCTTGGGTGGTATACTTGGTAAATTGGTTCAAACTTTACCTAAGGTAAGTGGCAGGTTTATTTTTGGGGCTCCACTGAATTCTTTTCAAGCCTTAGTGAGAGTTGATAAGTACTCAAGTTAGACTTATTGGGGTGGGGTTTATTTCTTCTTTCCTTTTCTTTTATTCTCTTAAATGTTTTGGAGTGGGTTTGAACTACAAGTTGCTTTTATAAAATTCCAAAAATTCTGCAAAAAGTACAGTGGCTTGGTACTGGTGTATGTTTCTCTGTCTCAAAATTTGGGGATCAGAAAGTGAATAGTTTTCTCTGGACAAAATTATTAAATTCTAGGGCAGAAGGGGTGCTTTGAACTACAACTATTATTTAACAGTGGGTAATTCTCTAAAACTTATTTTTTCTGGCTTTTAGGTGCTATAACATGACTTGATACAAATTTCTAGCCATTAATACCTTTTAGTTATTTTACTATGGTTTTCTCAAGTTTCTAGCCAAATAGGTGCTTTCTACTACCACTATATTTGAAAAATATCAAACAACAGAGTTCTTATTTTTCTTAGTTTTTGTTTTGCGCAAGAGCAATCATTCTGAAGTTTGGCATCTTTTTGCTTAAGGGAAGGGGTGGTATGTATTAATTGAATTAAGTGGCCTTTCTCATAAAACACTAGCAATAGGTATGAGTTTGCTTCTTTTTCATAGGTTTGCATTTTTCACTGGTGGTTTATCTCATTATGGACTTAGCTAATTTTTGGTTGCCCATTATCACATTATTAGGGGTTGTTCATGATTTATTTGTAGAATGCCTCATTAGCATTTTATATTTATTTTCCTTACTTAAAAGGTTGGGCTGAGGTGTTCTTTATTTTTGTAGTGGGGCTCTGGTGGTTGTAAGTCCACTGGATTTTTATTATCCATTTTGGGTATAGTTTTTTAATTCTAATAATTGATTTTCAGTTCAAATAAGGCTAAATAAAGCATTTTAATTTAAAACTGATCTGGACTAATGGTCTCTTTATTTTTCCTAGGTTCTCTGTTGCATAAGCAAACTAGGAAAAATAATTTTACTCACTGTTCATCAATTTCTAATACCTTTCTGGTTTTTTCTAAGTTTTGGGCAAAATAGCTTTAAATGAATATCTACATCATATTTTCCAATGCTGGGGTTCCCACTATTTTTAAACAGTGCTTAAGTGAGGTTTGAACATCTACAAATTTTCTTAGGTTTAGCACAGAAGAAAAAACTAATTTTCCTTAATTAAACAAGGTTTGGTCAGTTTCTGTTTTTAATTTTAAACTCTAAAATTTAGAACAGAAAGCATAGGGTTCATAATTTTTAAATGATAGTTCATAATATTCAGGAGCTAGCAAAATTAGTTTGGCAACTTTTTATTAAAAATTCATCAAGTTATGGGTTTTCTAAGTTCTCTGGTCATTTTAAAAAGATTAACAGAATTGATTAAATGGAAAACCACTTTGCATTGGGGTCCCTGGCGGGTTTTTAAGTTTTCTTCACGGATCAGTCCCTAGGCTACTATTCACATGGGTCACTGATGTTACAGAAAACCCTCTCGGGTTCTTCAAATCCTAACCCGAGGTCCTTCTCCTAACTTAAACAGTAACCGTGGCGGAAGAAAGGGCGGAGGGGCTTACCGGCGGCGAGATGGCTCCGGTGAAGTGGTCGAGGACGTAGGGGAGGTCTCGGGGATCACAACGGTGTGCGGGTCGCCGTCGGGGATGGCCGGAGTCGGTCGGTCCTCGTGCGCAGGCGGGGATGCTCGTCGGCGGCGAGGAGTCCGGCCTGCTCACGGCGAGATAGTTCAATTGGATGGGTCAGATAGGTTCACGGGATGCCAGAGAAGATATGCGTGCAAGGAATTGGACGGAGACTCACCGGTTAGCTCTGTCCACGCGCGGTGGCGAAAGACCGAAGTCCGGTGAGGTCGATCTCGGGCCTCCGGTGAAGTCCGGCCTGGTCCGAGGGCTTGGCAAGCTTCACGGGCCACTAGCGGAGCTAGCCGAAGCACTGGCTCGACTTGGGGGTGGCTGGAGTGGGCTGGCCACGGTGGCCGAAGCTCTAGCGGCAATGGCGGGCGGAATTGAGCTCACCGGAGCTAAGGAGAGGTGGCTGGCCGGTGAAGGTGAGCACGGGGTGAAGTGGGGCGCGCCTGGGGAGGCTTTATAGGCGCGGGCGAGCACGGCCGAGGGCGGGGCTCTGACATGCGCTCGGGGCGTGCGCGGCGAACGCCAGTGCGCGCTCTGGCGCCTGGAACAGTGTCGAGCACGAGGCAGCGCAGAGAGAGGTCAAGTTCAAACGCGAATTGGGCCCAAATCTTTGAGATTAAGGCCACGATCCCGTTGAAAGATCTCTTCCTCTCAGGTCCCTTTGTCGTTTGTGTGTGGAGGCTAGCAAGTTTCGCTGACTGGATTAGGAGATAGAGAAAGGAGAAATCATGTTTGTCTCACTGCCACACACAGGGAGAAAATCTCTGGTTTGACGTGTCCGAGGCACGCGTCCCAATGCCATCTCCTGGCACATGACAGAGGGGTTAATTAGGCACATTTTTGTCAATGGGGCCATTAGGATTCGAGTTAGGGATCAAGGTGAACATCCTTGATCTTTGGCTCAAGGTCTGAATTTCAGAATTCTGAAATTCAGAATTCCCATTAAGTCCCCACATGAGAAGCTTGATTTGGGGTTTTATTTGAGTTATTTTGGCCAAGCTTTCTCAACCTTTCTTGTTGCTTATTAAATATACTTCAATTTGTATAATTGGCTCAAGTCATAATTTTAAATTTTTCATACCCTTTTCCTTATTTTCTTGAATTTTGCTCATGGGGCTCACTTAGGGTTTTTATTAGGGTTACAACATTCTTACCTTTTTGAAAGACCCATTTGTTTTGATCATGATACTTTTAAGTATATGCTTGGTGAATTCTTTGTTCTTAAGTTAATTTGATGCTCATGCTTACTTTGGTTCACATAAAATGATGGTCCTTGGTTTGGCATTTATAAGAGAAACCCTAGGTGACACTGGGGTGTCACAGCCTTCCCCTCTTAAAGGAATCTCGTCCCGAGATTCGGGCCAGAGTCCTCCCAGGGTGAAGCGAAGGGTGAGACTTATAGGAATTGGGTGATTATTGTTATTATTAGGGTAAAACTGCTCTTCGAATGTCATTCTCTTTGCAACTTCAGAAGGAAGCCCTTTTTAAGTTTTACTTCATAGTTACTTCATTCTGAATTAAGATCACATTTTTGGAAATTAGATTCGAAGGGCGGAAGGAGGGGTTGGGGGTGATTACGTACCAGCTTCCTTAGGTAGGCAATCGGGGAAGTTGGATCTCAAGAATTCCTCGGTTTCCCAAGTAGCTTCCTCCTCTGAGTGATTACTCCACTGGACCTTGTACATCTTGATCGATTTAGCCTGAGTTGATCTTTCTTTGCAATCCAGGATCTTGGAGGGGTACTCTTGGTACGATAGATCTGGCTCTATCTCCAATTCTGGCTCTGCTATGATCTCGGTCGGCAATCGAACACACTTCTTCAGCTGAGATACATGGAATACACTGTGAATGGCAGACATCTTTGAAGGTAACTTCAGCTTGTATGCCACGGGTCCACATGCTTCTATGATCTCATAAGGTCCAATGTAACGAGGGGCTAGCTTGCCTTTGATCCCAAACCTCTGCACTCCCTTGGTGGGTGATACCTTGAGGTATACAAAACTTCCCACCTCGAACTGGAGAGGTTTCCTTCTTCTATCATGGTAACTGTTGGGGACTTGTCCTCAAATGCTTTGCCTTGACAATAATTCCCGAGTGATGCGTTAGCAATTACAGGAATGCGTGAACAGTAAAGGAATACAGTAAAGCATGGTCCCAACAGTAGCCCCTTCGCGGTGCTAGATCGTTTTTTGTAACGAGCTTGATCCGTGAAAAAAGTCTCTTAGGCTTCAGGAAGCCGAAGGTCCGAAAAACACCTTCCCTAAGCTCGTTGTCGAGAAACGATACAGCTTTCGAGCGCGTAGCGGTCCCACCGTGCAGGTTCACTATTCTGGTTTTTGCGGCCCACCGTTCAGCGGGTACGAGCAACTGCTTGCCTGGTGTAAAAATCCTGACGATTCACCTTCTTACCTGCAGCACTATATAAACAGATGGGTAGGTGTGAAGTTACCACAGCATTCATTGCTATTGCACTGTTTTGCTGCCAAAATTTTTAACCATAGCCGAAGCTTGACTTTCGCATTCAAACGAAGCTCCAATTTGGTGTTTGCTTCATCAGAAGAAGAACTTCAGAAGAAAAGGTTATTATTTTCCAAGAAATTTTTCAAGAAATTCAAAATTAAATGGCCAGAGTGCGCTCTACTGCTAGAGTTGAGCGCGAGGGAGACGAAGCCGAAGGTGCGGAAACTGTTCCTATCTCTGAAGCAATGAAGCGATCTGGATTGATGACATCAGAAGATATCCCTGCTACTAAAGCAGAACAAGCAGATATTGAGGAGGCTGATACTGACGGTGATTACAATATCGCAGTACCGAGCAAGCCTAGCCATCTGGACTTTGGGAAGTCGACCATCTCGAAGGCTGATTTCCCAAAGATGGTGAAGTCGGGCTACTTCAGCGAAGATGAGAAAAAGATGATCCGCTTTGGTGGAGAAGAGATTACTCCGAAGCCACAGAAATATGAAATAGTGATTTTTAAGAGTTTCCTCAAAGCTGGTTTGAGATTTCCTTTGAATAGGATGATTGCTGATGTGCTACAAAAGTTTGGGATCTATTTTCATCAACTAACCCCTAACGCTATTGTTAGGCTTAGTGTTTATATTTGGGCTCTCCGAAGCCAGGGGGTGGAGCCATTTGCCGAAGGTTTCTGTCGAGTACACGAGCTACACTACCAAACTAAGGCCAGAAAGGATGGGCTACATGAAAATTTTGGTTGTTACAATTTCGCATATCGGAAAACTACAAAATTTCCTGTGATCAGCTATCGGAGCAAGTGGCCGACAGGCTGGAAATCGGAATGGTTCTACGTCAAAGTTGATGACGACAAGGAGAAGCTTGTACAGAGCCCGCTTGAGCTAATCTTCGGAGAAACCCGACCCCAGTGCAGCATGACACCAGAAGGTCCAACCCAAACGGCGTTGGCTGAATTCAGAATTATTGCAGAGCACATTGGCACTAGGGATTTGGTGCAGGAATTTCTGGCTTTCAAAGTATTTCCAACTATGAAGGAATGGGCTATGCCGAAGCTTAAAGGAGAGAAGAAAGAGGGGGAGCTTGTCCGACTACCCTATCATTACAAATTCAAGAAATATTTCAAGGCACCATGCCAAGAATGGCTCGAAACAATCGAAATAATGAGTACTGAAATTCTTGGAAATTACTCTAAAAAAGAGGACCAATTGATGACAGCAGCCTTCGGCACCCGGCCGAAACGAAGGCTAAACAGAGTACTTGATGCTATAGGCTTTGAATATCCTGATTATGGGCGACTGGGCGGAGATGCTGGAGGCCCGAAGAGAAAAAGAATTGTCAGCGCCGTTGACGAAGAGAGCACCAAAGTGACCAAAAAGAACAAGGAGATTTCTGAAAAGCTGAGCCCTAAAAAGTTGAGCCCTGAGCCGAAGGTGGCTGCTGCAAGAAAAAGGAAAACTGCATCTCCAGAACCAGAAACATTGGTTCAAGAAGAAGACACTCATGCGGCACCTTTTGCTGCCGAAGTAGAAGAGATTCTGAAGGTAATGACTGAACCCTTGCCTGTCAAGCTAAGTCCGCTGGCGCCAGAACTGACGAAGTTTTTTCAGAAGGACAAAGAAGCTTCGGCAGCAGAAAGCCCTGCACTGCCGAAAAAACGAAGAATTATTCAAATAGCAGATGTGATTCATCAGACGCCGCCACCGGCAACAGTGTCAAAGATTGTTTTTGCCGAGACCGCTGAAGCCGAAGGCGCCACAGCCGAAGCTTCCACAGTGGAAACCGCCGAAGCTGAAACCGGCGAAGCCGAAGCTGCTGGGGCCGAAGCTGTCGGGACCACGGAAGGTTCGACTCTGGAAACCACTCTTGAAGTTATTGACAATATTCTACTGAAAATGGCTGAAGAAGAAGCTGCTGTGGCTGCGGTAAACACGGCAACTGAAAAGGGAAAAGAGCAGATCGATGACATTTTAGAAGAAGAAAATTTTAACTTTCAAGATTTGCTTGGACAAGAGCTAACAGGCGCCGAAAAAGAAGAGTTGAAAAAATATGCCATATCTTGCGGGTATAAGCCAGGAGTACGCTATTTGGTGGGGTCAACGAAGGGATGCTAAGATGCCTTCGGAACCGCACCGAGGCCAAAGTTGTTATTACCCTCTCCAAAAGCGTTGGCCTACCGAAGCTAGAAGCAGACCTCTGCAGGTACCAGCGACACCATATCGCCGGAATCCTGCTCTATGCCAATTTTAAGGTAACAAATTTTGTTATTATATATATATATATATATTTTTGTTTTTAGGTCGTTTTCTGACGAAGATTGTTTTGGCAGAGTATACTATTAAGTAAGGTTCTAAAAATGCAACAAGATCTCGAAGAGGAGAAGAACAAAACTATCATCAAAGATTTGGAAGAAAGAGTTGAAAATTACGAAACTGTTCTGAAAAAGAAGGACTTCACCATCCAGGACCTTGAAATCATGGCTAAAGAACACGAAGGTGCATTAGAAAAGAAAGACTTTGTTATTCAGTCTATGGAAGGCTCCCTGGCTGAGGTCCAAGCCGAGAATAACAGTTTAAAGAATGAATTGCTCAAACAATCAGAAAAATCTGAGCAAGAAAAGAAACACCTTGAAGCAAGTCTTAAAACTGAGATGGAGAAGAATTCAAATTTGCAAAAATCCTTGAAGGAGCTTCAAGAGAAATGCCTAAGCTTCGGCAGCCGATGCGTGCAGCGGCTGAAGGATGTGTTTCATTCTATCGGAGCCAGCTCTAAAAAATTTACACCTTCAGCTGAAAACCTGCCCTGCACATTAGAATATATTGAAGGCGAGGTTGACGCTCTTGACGAAGTTATTGGTGGCCATGCTGACTTCTGCGCCCTGGTAGCTTCTCGGGGCACATCTACCGCTTTTCTGAAGGCTGGCTGCACGCATGGAAAAATTGTGAATAGACCAAACTTCAGCTTATCATCATCAGATCTGATAGATATTCCAAGCCTAGCCCCAAGCATCGGAAATAGATTTATGACCCAGATTTGGGTAAATGGCGGGCGGAAAATGGTAGGTGACGAAGCTCGAAGTCATCTTAAGCCGGTAAGAAACTTATATTTATTACTTTCACCTTCTCCTTGAAATTTGCACATTTCTTATTATGTTCTTTAATATACGTAGGATGACGAAGCTGAAGTATGACGAAGCTGAAGTGTGACAAATCTGAAATATGACGACCTGAAGCTTGATAGTTGCTACAATATTCTTTCCTGCAAAAATTCTAGAAAGACTTTTGTAATATCATTATGGAAAAACTCATGTAAATTTGTACATACCTTGTAATATATTTTATTCTCGCCAACTGTGTGTAATCTGCTTTGCTGTGGACGAAACTTCTTTTTTGAGCCGAAGGCGAAAAACACCTTCCCTTCTTTTCGTATACAACGAAGCATAAAAATTCCCCTTTTCGAAGTCTTTCCTCATTGCCGCAGCACCTATCTTTTTGTGTGGTATGATAATGATTATATATATGTCTAAATGAATGTTTATGAATGCAAATGACATGATGAAATGCATTGTGTAGATGAATATTGGGACACATGCTCAAAAACCATAATCATAGCCCTTCATCCCCTTGGGAATGATTCAAATCTTTTTACTTTTCAGCTTCATCATTTACTTTTTGATATATCAGCGTTGACTTTTCGCTGTAAGCCTCCCTTAGGAGCTTCTTCGCCTTTTAGTTTCAGCGGAATCAACGTTGACTTTTCGCTGTAAGCCTCCCTTAGGAGCTTCTTCGCCTTTTACTTTCAGCGGAATCAGCGTTGACTTTTCGCTGTAAGCTCTGCATTCCCTTAGGAACAACTTTTAAGCTTCTCCCTGTTTTCTTTTATTTTCCCTTGGCATTTACATTTACATTATTTGGGGGATATCACTTTTATAGAATGGGAATAAGGAAAATTACATGTTTTGGCCCCATTAAAAACCTTTCTCCCCCTTTGGAAAGGAAAAGGGTGCCACAAAAAGAATAGAAAAAATTACATCAAACTAAACATAATATCGTCGAAGCTCATCCGCATTCCATGATCTAGGAATGTCGTTGCCGTCCATATCCTTCAATCTATAGGAACCGGGTCTTGACGAAGATACTACCAAAAAGGGGCCTTCCCACTTCAGCTGTAATTTGCCTACTGTTTCAGGGTTGGCTACTCTTCGCAGCACCAGATGTCCTGGTTCAATGTTCTTGAGCTTAACCTTCCTGTCACACCATTTTATTGTTTCGGCTTGATATTTATTGATATTTTCCACAGCTTGAAGTCTGATCCCCTCTATAGTATCTTTTTCCACAGAGCAATCAGCTTCGTCTTCACCTTGTGCCGAAGCTACCGTTCTTATCGATCTTGCTTTGGCCTCTTCCGGGGTTATTGCTTCATCCCCAAACAATAGTTTGAATGGCGTAAAGCCTGTTGATCTTGACATGGTTGTGTTATGGCTCCACACCACTTTGATTAACTCATCTGGCCACTTTCCCCTCGGCTGATTGAAGATTGACTTCATTATTCCTGTCATTATGATCTCGTTAGCTCTTTCGACAAGTCTGTTTGACTCCGGATGTCGAACTGATGCAAAATGGATCTTCGTGCCAATTTGATCACAAAATTCTCTGAAAGCTTCAGAATCAAACTGTGTCCCATTATCCACAGTAATGGCCTTCGGCACTCCGAAGCGACAAATAATATTTTGCCAGAAAAACTTTTGAATAGTAACCGAAGTTATTGTGGCTAGAGGCTTTGCCTCAATCCACTATTCCACTGCCACTACAACATATCTTAAATTTCCCTGTGCTGGTCGCAATGGACCTAGTAAATCAAGGCCCCACCTTTACAACGGCCAAGTGGGTTGTATTAATTGAGTAAAGATGAAGGTTGTTTTTTATCTCTTGCACATTTCTGACAACCTTCACACTTTTGGACTAAATCCGCTGCGTCCGAAGCTGCCTTTGGCCAATAAAATCCTTGACGAAAAACTTTCCAAAGCAAAGGCTTAGATCCAATGTGAGATCCACACAGGCCTGCGTGTATTTCCTTCATTAATTCTATACCTTCGGATCTGGATAAACACTTGAGCAACGGGGAACAGACCCCACGCTTGTATAGCTCCCCTTCTATTATGACATATGGTCGAGCTCTTGCTTCTATCCTCTTGCTGTAAGCTTCGTCGTCTGAAAGAAATTTACCCTGAAGGAAAGAGATGATTTTAGTTCTCCAATCTTCACTATAAACAGGGGATATATTGAGGACCGCTCTTTCAAGAAGCTCGACCGAAGGTGCTTTTATTGTTTCGAAAAATACTTCCGAAGGTAAAGGCAGCCCCTGTGCTGCTGACTTGGCCAATAGATCAGCATATTCATTTTCTCCACGAGGAATATTTTTAACAGAGAATCCTTCAAAGGAAGCCTCGATCCTTCGGACTGTATCTAGATATTTTTCAAGCTTCGGATCTCTTACTTTATAGCTCTTGTCAACATGACCAGAAATAACTTGGGAATCAGTTTTAAGAATGGCCCTTCTGATGCCCATTGCCTTTAACTTCCGAAGAGCCAAGAGCAGAGCTTCGTATTCAGCAATATTGTTTGTACAACTGAAATCAAGTTTTGCCGCATAACAAGTTTTAACTTTGGAAGGTGAAACCAACACAGCAGCTGCTCCTGCTCCGAAGGTTCCCCAAGACCCATCGCAAAACACTGTCCATGCTTCGGCATCTTTATTCGTTTCTTCCAACGCTTGGGACTGAATCGAAGATCTATGGACATAATCAATACAAAATTCATTGAGCTCTGCAGCCCATTTTCCAATCCTTCCAGTAGCTTCTCGGTTTCTCATAATATCTTTCAAAGGTTGTGAAGAAGGAACAATTATGTGGTAAGCTTGAAAATAATGCCGAAGCTTCCTGGAGGCCATCAAAACAGCATACAATACTTTCTCCAATTCTGTATAATTTTTCTTTGATAAACTAAGAACTTCGGATACAAAATATATTGGGGCCTGCTTCTTGACTTGGCCTTCGAGCTTCTCCTGGACAAGTGCTGCACTCACCGCTGAGTGCGAAGCTGCCACATATAATAACAAAGGAGCCCCTGGCGTTGGTGGAGTTAGTGTTGTTAAATCTATCAAATATTGCTTCAGTTCTTCGAAGGCTCTCTGCTGAACTGGTCCCCATTGAAAAACTTCGGCTGACTTCAACACTTCGAAAAATGGTAAATTTCTCTCTGCTGATCTAGATATGAATCTGTTGAGAGATGCCAGCCTTCCTGTCAATCTTTGAGCCCCCTTCTTTGTACTTGGTGGTTCCATTCAAAGTATAGCTTCGATTTTGCTTGGATTAGCCTCAATTCCCTTTGTTGAAACTAGACAACCAAGAAATTTCCCCTTCTTCACTCCGAAGACACATTTTTCTGGATTCAGCTTCAAACCAGCCTGTCTAAAATTAGCGAAGGTCTCCTGCAGATCAGCAATGTGATTATCTTGCTTCGTGCTTTTTACAATGATATCATCAACATAAGTTAGCACATTCCTGCCTATCTGAGAATGGAGAACCTTCGCTGTCATTCTGCTGAAGCTTCCTCCAGCATTCTTAAGCCCCTCAGGCATCCGAAGGTAACAATATGTTCCACTAGGGGTTATGAAGCTGGTTTTCGGTTCATCCTCCTTCTTCATCCAGATTTGGTGATAGCCTGAATAGCAATCCAGCAGACTCATAAGCTCTGATGAAGCTGCTGCATCAACTAAGGAATCTATCCTTGGCAATGGAAACTCATCCTTCGGACAGGCCTTATTGAGATCAGTAAAATCGATACACATTCTCCATTTACCATTGGCCTTCTTCACCATAACAGTGTTAGCCAACCATTCTGGGTATTTTACCTCTCTGATAACTCCGGCACTGAGGAGTCTTTTTACTTCATTCCGAGCACCTTCGGCCTTGTCATCATACATCTTCCGAAGCCTCTGCTTTCTGGGTCTGAAGGATGGGTCAACATTGAGCGAGTGCTCAATAACATCCCTGTTAACTCCGCAAAGATCATTAGCTGACCAAGCAAAAACATCTTTATTGTTGAACAAAAACCTTATCAAGGTTTTCTCCTGTTCTTCGGACAGCTGAGATCCCAATAGAACCTTCTGCTCTGCTATGTCCTCACATAAGAGCATGGGCTTCGGCTGATCAGCCGAAGCAGCTTTTTCCCTTCTGAACTTGTATTGCTCACAAGCTTAAGCTCCATCTATATTATGGATTGCTTTTGAGTCTGTCCAATTTCCTTCGGCCTTTCTGGCAGCTTCCTGACTTCCATGAATAGCAATGGGCCCTTGATCCGAAGGTATCTTCATGCAAAGATAAGCTGGATGAAGAATTGCTTCGAAGGCATTGAGAGTACCACGACCAATGATTGCATTGTAAGGGTATTCCATGTCAACAATATCGAACACAACTTGTTCAGTCCTTGTGTTATTGATAAATCCGAAGGTCACTGGCATTGTGATTTTGCCGAGTGCTACAATCTGCCTTCCTCCGAAGCCGCAAAGGGGATGTGTGGCATCATGAATTTTGTCTTCGAGCTCTTGCATCTGTCTGAAGGCCTTAGCAAATATGATATCAGCTGCGCTGCCTGTATCAACCAAAACATTATGGACCAGAAACCCTTTGATCACACAAGAAATAACCATAGCATCGTTGTGTGGGTAATCCTTGAGCTGAAGATCCTCTTGGGAGAAGGTAATTGGAATGTGAGACCATCTTGACTTAATGAAGGGTCCTTGCACCCCGACATGTTGTACCCTTCTCTGTGTCTCCTTCTTCTGCTTCTTGTTGGCTGGCTCTGAGCATGAACCGCCTGTAATCGGGAGTACCAACTTCGGAGCCGAAGCAGCTCCAGCTTGAATGTTTAACGAAGCCATCAGCTCAAAAAGGTGGAATTGAGTTCACCGGAGGTGGGCGCCAATGTTGGGGACTTGTCCTCAAATGCTTTGCCTTGACAATAATTCCCGAGTGATGCGTTAGCAATTACAGGAATGCGTGAACAGTAAAGGAATATTGTTCACTATTTATAGGCACAGGACACAGCTCATGAGGAATTACAATTATGCCCCTCATAAAAGTTTACAACAATGACTCAGACCCTTATGGACTAAAAGGTCATTCTATCTTTAAGTCGGTTTGACCCTTTGTCTTCGGATATGCTGTAGTTCCGAAGCTTCGTGAACGGTGTCTTCGGCATCATGTTCAAGCAGCTTCAGCCGAAGCTGTTTCTTTTTGCAGGACCTTCGGCGACGAAGCATGGTCCCAACAGTATCTCTTCTGCCTGGCCTGAGCAGCTTCTAGATTCTTCCTGATTAGTTTGACCTTCCTTTCGGCTTCATTCACTAAGTCAGGTCCAAAAACTTCTCTTTCTCCAGGTTGAGACCAATTGAGTGGTGTCCTACACCTTCTTCCATAGAGAGCTTCAAAGGGTGCCATCCTTAGGCTGGATTGATAACTATTGTTATAAGCAAACTCTGCCAAGGAGAGGTGCTTATCCCAGTTTTTGCCACTATCGATTGCACAAGCTCTCAGCATATCCTCCAGGATTTGGTTTACCCTTTCCGTCTGACCATCAGTCTGTGGGTGGTAAGCTGAACTCCTGATTAGCTTGGTTCCCAAAGACTCTTGCAATTGTTCCCAAAATCTGGCAACAAATTGGGCTCCTCGGTCAGAAACAATGGTCCGAGGTATCCGTGCAAACACACGATCCGGTCAATATACAATTCTGCATACTTCTGAGCCTTATCAGTGGTGTGCACAGGAAGAAAATGTGCCACATTTGTCAGTCGGTCCACAATAACCCAAATCGAATCATGATGACGAGAGGTGTTGGGCAGACCCACAATGAAATCCATGCTGATGTCATCCCACTTCTACGAAGGTATGGACAGGGGTTGCAAAGCTCCAGCTGACTTCAAGTGGCTTGCCTTTATCCTCTGACAGGTGTCACATTCTGATACATACTGGGCTATCTCCCTCTTCATTCTGGTCCACCAGTACAAAGGCTTCAGATCATGGTACATCTTGGTGCTTCCCGGATGCATAGAGAATTTGGAGAG